>NC_079442.1:45633668-46006168 GCF_903798145.1 Danio aesculapii | reverse complement strand
TGTAATGATATTCACATGCTCCGCTGCTCACTTGCTGATAAGGCGACAACAGAGACCTTGAAGCAAACCCAGTTGTCCTGACCGGGGTCTCGCTTTGCTGCCATGTTTGTACTTGAGTGTGTGGTTACTTGAGGGTCTGTCAGTTTGGGGATATTTACTCAAGCACTGCTCTGTGAAAATCCAATTAAATACGTCTGGAGTCCAGCTCAGTTCAGTGGGTTGCATCTGAGCTGACCACCATATTCGCTCGTGGCTTTTAGAAACGTGGCTGTTTGATGCATTGGAGGGCCAAAGGCATAAAGAGTCATAACAGATGAAGGGCTCCTTTAATAACTTGTTCAGTGTGTTACTGTTGCTCATAGATTGAGGAAGGGTTTGTATTAATGCTTCCCCTTTAATGATATGTGTTTTGCACCAAATTAATACCACAAAACAACTTAACAATGTCTATGATTTGTTAATATTTGACTCATCTATCTTTCTCCCATATGGACAACTTTTCTGGCATGGTCAGTGTGCTTGGTAGCTCACTTTGTATGATTTTGTACTTACTTGTGATGCAGAGCGCTAGAGTTCGAGTCAAGTGAAGCATGGATCTACAAAAAAGATAAAGTCATTTTAAAAATATGTCGCAGTGCACTTTATTTCTTAAGTAGGGATGCATGATAATGTAAAAAACTGACATTCTGTGATATATATTGTAATATTAATGTAATTTCATAAGATAATACATAATTTCACTTTGTAATCATTTTGTAGGGAATGCATTTATTATAAAGTATAATAAACGAATCACAAGCATAAATCAATACAATAGAACAAAACAACCCAGGCTCATTCCGAAAACGTAGTCTCGAGGACGTTTCTGGGGACCGCGAAATACGTTCCGGGAGGTACGTATTTTTGCAGTTTTTGATTTTCGCAAATCTGCGAGAGGCCGCTGTGTGTGCCTTTTTCGCTTCTCGGACGTCTCCCGCGAGTGCCGTTCACGCCCACGCTGTTCTCGCGTGAGCCCACCAGAGGCCGCTGTCGAACGAACGTCTGTCTGTCCGACTGGCTGAATGATTGACTAGGCAACCGGCCAATCGGCCGGCTGACCCACCCTCCTCCTTCCCCGAACCCAACCAATTTTACCAATTGACCCGCCCAACAATTTACAAAAGCCGTCCGGAAAAAGAAAAGCCCTCGTCTGATTTATTTATTTATTTATACCACGTTTTTACAGATTTTACCACATTCTCACCCTGTTATGAACCTCTTCACTTTATTTCTTGGATTCTGTTTTAGTCTTACCTGATTTCTGGAACCGCTCTTCCCCGGACTCGAACCCGGTCGTCGGCGTGGTCAGCTCCTTTCTGCGTCTCGAGTCCGCCGACGCACAGGACGAGCTAACCGGACAAACTGGCTGTGGCGGGAAAGCCCTCCACACGGAGGTAAGCGGTCAGCCGGCGAGCGCTAAAAGAAACGGCGTCATACCGCCCTGCATCGTTCGCTTAAATGAAATGCAGCCATACGTACCTCTGGCTACATAATTCGCGGTTTCCAGAAACGTCCTCGGGACTACGTTTTCGGAATGAGCCTGGGTTGGAACAAAAATACAAATGAAACAGACGGTGCTTTGTGATTTTTACAGATATTAAAATAGGTAAAATGTGAAATAACAATGTAATGTAATCAAACAATCTAATCAAATGTAAATTGAGACTGTCTTCATTGTATATAAAATACAATTAATCTTTGTTAAAGCTGCATATTTGATCATTTCTTTTGCCCAAATGGTTTAAATTAGCTTGACATCTTACAGAGTTACATGCCTTAAAAATAACTTTGTTCACTGTAGTACGGTTAAACTTTGCTTGTGGTCAGGACTGACTTGCAAAAATGTAGAGAGCACCCTCTAGTGGATTTGTCATCTGCAATGTGCAATGAATTGTATCCAGAGCAATGCATTTTACATTTTGAAAAATGTAAGCTGAGGCTCATGATTCTAGTGTTTTTTTTTCTGTCTAAACGTCTTCGCACACTGACCTAAAGCACATGTATCTGAAATTTACAGCAAAACATACCCTAGATAACACATTTCAGATTCACAAAAATGTAGACAGCATCCTCTAATAGATTTGTTATCTGAAATGTGCAATGAAATGTATCCAGAGCAACGTATTTTACATCTTACAAAAATGTAAGCTGAGGCTCATATTTCCAATGTTTTTTTTCTGTCTAAACTTCTTTGCACACTGAAGGCCTAAAGAATGTGCATCTGAAACGCACAACAGAACGTACCCTAAGTAATGCATTTCAGATTTGTCATCTGAAACGTGCAATGAAATGTATCCCGAGCAACATATTTTACATTTCACAAAAATGTAAGCTGAGGCTCATATTTCTAATGTTTTTTTTTTTGTTTAAACGTCTTTGCACTCTGAAGACCTAAAGGACATTCATCTGAAATGTACAACAATATGTACTCTGATTGCTGACAGCGCCCTCTTGTGGATTTGTCATCTGAAACGTGCAATGAAATCTATCCAGAGCAATGTATTTTACATTTCACAAAAATGTCAACTGAGCCTCCTATTTCCAATGTTTTTTGTCTATATGTCTTTGCACACTGAAGACCTAAAGAACATGTATCTGAAATGCACAACAGAACGTACCCTTAGTAACAGATTTCAGATTTGTCATCAGAAATGTGCAGTGAAATATATCCAGAGCAACGTATTATACATTTCGCAAAAATGTAAGCTGAGGTTTTTATTTCCAGTGTTTATTTCCAGTGTTTTATTTCCAGTAACTCATTTCAGATTTGCAAAAAATGTAGACAGCGCCCTCTAGTGGATTGGTCATCTGAAATGTGCAATGAAATGTATCCAGAGTAACGTATTTAACATTTCACCAAAATGTAAACTGAGGCTCATATTTCCCAATGTTTTTTTTTTCCCTTCTAAACGTTTTTGCACTCTGAAGTCCTATAGGACATGTATGTAAAACATACCCTAAGTAATACATTTCAGATTTGCAAAAATATGTCTTTGCACATTAAAGACTTACATTTTCCAGATGCGTGTTAATTATTCTCTTGCAAAAAAAAAAAGCGAAATATTTTGGAGGCAATTCAAGCAGTGATGCTTTTGTTTTTCCACTTGTTTCTTTTCCTTGTTTTCTTTTTCCAAAAAAAGAAGCAAATAGAAGGAAATGCTGTATTCATCTTACTCATTGCATGTAAGAAGAGTTGACCTCCATTAAAAGAGCTGCATGGAATCTGTATCCAAAGTAACGCATTTCAGATTAGCACATTTGTCATCTGGAATGTGCAATGAAATGTATCCAAAGCAACGAATTTTACATTTCGCAAAAATCTAAGCTGAAGTTCTTATTTTCAATGTTTTACCTCTGTCTATGTCTTTGCACATTGAAGACCTGAAGGACGTGTATTTAAAACGCACAACAAAACATACCATAAGTAACAATTTCCAGATTCGCAAAAATGTAGACAGCGCCCTCTTGTGGATTTGTCATCTTAAACATGCAATGAAATGTATCCAGAGCAACGTATTTTACATTTGTAAGCTGAGGCTCATATTTCTAATGTTTTTTTTTTCTGTCTATATGTCTTTGCACACTGAAGACCTACATTTTCGTATGCGTTTTTTTTTCGTATTTGTATCCGAAAAGTCTGTCGCACACAGAGTCCAATGAGTATTAGTTTTTGTCTTGCAGAAAAACACGCAAAACATTTTGGCGACAATTCTGTGACAAAGCTGTGATACTTTAGATTTCTACTCGCTTCTTTTTCAAGAAAGAAAGCAAACAGAAGGAAATTTTGAGTTCATCTTATTCATTGGCTGTAGAAGGAAGAAGAGTTGACTTCCTTTAAAAGAGCTGCATGGCATTATCCTGAATTTCCAAGTTTATTTCAAGAAATCATGGGCATTTGCTTGTGATTCTGCAGACACATAACACTAATTTCCATAAACGAATCTTGAACTGATCTTGAAACTGGCAGTACACTAGAGGAAGGTAAGGACGAAAATTTCGGAAATTCGGATAAATGTCTTTGACACAATGTGAGGTCGAATTTATTTTATGACATGCAGACATTTGGACAAAAATTTTGGACTCAATGAACTCTAGAGAGTAGACACCAGTCCTGGACATTACTTCCGCATACATTAGTCACAATTTGAATGTGAAAATAAAAACTTACCTCTGAAAAGTTCTTGTCATGCATGAAAAGTTGGCTCCAGTCATTGATTGGTTGCATTTCTCAAAAGCAGGACAACTTGTGGTTGCAAGTTCTGTCATCAACGTCATTCAAAGAATTAGTGTTTCCTGGATTCATAAGTTCGCATAACAATAACAAACAGTTTTACAACCTTGCGGTTAGAAGCATAGTTCTTTTTTTAAACATGAGTTATTGTGTTTAATATTTCATTCACCAGAACAAAAATGCAAAAAAAAATATTGGCGGCACGGTGGCTCAGTGTTTAGCACTGTCGCCTCACAGCAAAAAAGTCGCTGGTTCGAGTCCCAGCTGGGTCAGTTGGTGTTTCTGTGTGGAATTTGCATGTTCTTCCCATGTTCGCATGGGTTTCCTCCGGGTGCTCCGGTTTCACCCACAGTCCAAAGACATGTAGTATAAGTGAATTGGATGAGCTAAATTGGGCGTAGTGTAGGAGTGTGTCTGTGAATGCAAGAGTGTTTAGTGTTTTCCAGTACTGGGTTGCTGCTGAATTGTTTTGTTTATCTGGGCCCTTTGATTAAAGAGTGAGAAAAGACAAAATACTAAATACATGGATTTCACCGCATCATGAGTGAACTATAAATTAAAAAAAAAAAAATATATATATATAAATGTAAAATAAAAAAGATGACAACTTTAAGATGTAAGTAAATTATATTAAAATGAGTCAGTAAGTCATTTCTTAGTTTTTGGAAAGTTTATGCCTGTTTCTCAATTCCAAGAATGCAAGGACATGCGGACATGCGCCCTCTATCAAGAACACATCTGGGAAGTTTCATGCGTCCTCCGTTCTTGCGGTCTTGAATTTTGTAATTGAACTTTGGCAGTTGATGATGATATAACACGAGGACGAAAGATTGCTGAAGAACACAAATTGACAAACAGCCTTTGATTTTGAAAATGTTTTGTTATAGTATACTAGGGTTGGGCAATGTCGACCAATTTGGCATCGTACAATGTTTAATCTGTAACATTGCGATAGACGATGACGTCGTCGTTTATGAATAATTAATTAATTAATTAATAATGAATTAATTATTTGTAGCCTACAGTTTTAACCACTTGACCTGCGTGGTCTTTATTTTACCCATAACCAAATCATAAATAAATAAAGATAATGCGAGAGGGGCGGGGCGGAGGATGGCGATGCTGGCTCAGCTTCGTGATGTCTATCGATCATCGGCGATGGACGATGGGATCGTCTATCGACCCAACCCTAAACATACTAATAAATAGCTTCTGATATAATGTAATATGTATAAACTCAAATTTATTGAGCTGAAACAACACAATTCTTAACATATTTTTGGGGACAACTTAATTGTTTTATGTTCAATCCACTTAAATTAGTTAACTTAATCGATTCGTGTTTGGGAATGAATTTTATGTATATTTGTTTTTACAGTGTATGTAAATTTCATGGCACGAAAACTGCTGGATAATATTTTCAATGATATAATAATATCTCTGTTAACTAGACAAAATATTTTGCTGCTCAAGTTTGTGCTTGAATAATATGGTTTTTCAAAGCTGTTGTTTTGCAATGATGCTATCGGAGTTTGAAGACTGTTCAGTCTGTCAGTAGAACGAATGTACCTTATAGCACACCATGAATAATCTAGATGTGGATCTTTTGAAGAAATCAGAACGAGTGTGGAGTAGAAATACTATATCGCTGTCTGTTGTGTTTTTATTTACCACAGGAGGATTAAAGTGATCTCACTGTCACCTATAAAAATAGCATGTGGGTGTTTTAATCCGCTGTTATTTTGAAGCATGCTTTATCCTGGTGGCGTATGACAGTAACAGATGGGGTCACCGGGTTTTCATCCAGACGCTGAAAAAGCTGTTACTCTGAAACACAAGGGGATCTGCTTTAATCAATATAACAACTGTATCACATGTGTTTGATCACTCTTCAGCCGTCCTGTCTGCTGAGCTGAGCAGATGGGCTCTGAAGATTTTGTTTTGTAAAAAGAAAAAGCCTCTAATCCTCACCAAGACTGCAATTATTGGATCACAAATATAGGTTAAAGGGGTTAATATTTAGTGAAATATTATTCCAGCTTAAAATGGCTTTTAATTATTAATGTTTCATGTTTTTTGTGAAATATTATTTCAGCTTAATGGCTTTTCTGTTTGAGTATTTATATTTTAAAAGTTCCTGTGACGCTAAGTGAATTATCTGCATTATTACTTTAAAATCAGGGTCACACTTTACAATAAGGTTCATTAGTTAATGTTAATTAATGCAATAACTAACATGAACAAACAATGAACAATACATTTACTACAGTATTTGTTCATGTTAGTTAATGTTAGTTAATATAAACACAGTTGTTCATTGTTAGTTCATGTTAACTCACAGTGCATTAACTAATGTTAACAAGCATGGACTTGGATGTTAATAATCCATTAGTAAATGTTCAATTATGATTAATAAATGCTGTACAAGTGTTGTTCATGATTAGTTCCTGTTAGTAAACGCATTAACTAATGAACCTTATTGTAAAGTGTTACCAAAATCAGATATAATTTGTTGCTAAAGAAATATTTACTGTATTAATTTCTGAATGTTCATTCATCTTATCCAACTTGGCTTTTATTTTATTTAGTTTTAATGTTCATTTATAGTTAGTTTATTTTTTTTATTATTGTTAAAATGTATAAAAGGCAGTGTTTGTTGGGGATGTAAAAAATAATAATAAATTATATAAATATATATATAAATATATATATATATATATATCTATATCCCTACATAAATAATAGCATTAGTACTTGAGGATTTGCTGTTGATGAAATATTCACTGCATTATTCCTGAATGTCGTATTCATTCCTTTTTTTCTCACTGCCCAACTTTTGCATTTTTGCTGACTTTCGTTTTGTGTCAATGTTCTTTTATATTTAGTTATATTCATTTATTTATTTATTTATTTATTTATTATTGCTACTGTTACTACATATAACAGGCTGTGTGTTGGGGTTGGTTTAAAAATATTATGTATAAATAATGGCATTAGTAATTGGAATAAAAAAGATAAATCTTTATCTTTTATTAAATGAAAATTTGTGATGCTTATAACTAAATAAATAATATAAAAAACATTTATATACACAACATTTTTTGCCATTTTTTATTTAGTTTTAATGTTCTTTAATATTTAGTTTTATTTATTTATTATAGTTACTGTTTATATGTGTAATAGGCTGTTTGTTGGTGATGGTTTAAAAATGTAAAAAAAATTATGTAATGTAAATAATGTTAAAATAAACAACAAAAAAAGATTCTTATAAAATATAAATAAATAATATGTATATTGTAAAATATGTAAAAAAATTAAATAAATAAAATAAAAAAATATATATATATATTACCTTGACATTAGTTTCTTTGTTAAATATTTCTAGAGAATTTAATACAAACTGATTTATTTATTTATATTTTTACATTTGATTTTGCTCAGTTAGTTGCATAGTTGCTAAATAAAGTATATTCATTTATTTTATGTTTTATGGTAGATTACAATAAATCCAGTGAATACGATAATCATATTTACCATAATATCACAAAAATACTTTTCACTTTACAAGGCCTCACTTGGAAAATCCTGGCTGTCTTCACATTACAAATATATGACTGCTGTAGAAATAATTGCATAAACCACATTTCACACCGTGTTTTCAGTCTCTGGGCCTGTTTGCCTTGGATGAAGGAGTTTCACTGGAAATAAAGGCTGGAATGAGTGTTGCAAAAACTTGGATCCGTCTATTCTTAAAAGGGTGTGTATTTTCGCACAGAACTTCTACTATCAACTTCTACAAACACACAAACTCCCCTGATCATTGTCACACACAGCTCTTATTTTTCTCCACCCAGACTCCTGTAATATCAGAAGTGAGAAAAACTGCAGCTTCTCTGCTTGTGATCAGTGAAGCGCTGTTATTACGACAGCATGAAAGCGCAGCGCTTCTCATTGGTGGACGGCCAGCTCAGTAGATGAGTAGGAAGTCTGTCTGGCTGGAGAATTACACTTGTGTGAATGAGCCAAACTCCCTGTTAGTCTCCAGAGTGCCGTTAAAGGGATGGTTAACCCGAAAAATTAAAATTGACTCACTATTTATGCTCCCTAGAGAGGTTGCAAATGTTTGAGTTTGTTTCTTCTGTTGATAAAACAAAAGAAGATAATGTGAAGAATGCTAAATTATTGACCTGCAAAACAATTTTTTTGTTAAACAGAGAATGGATAGTACTGTGTGTTTACTTTACTCATCTTAGTGGTGTGCAAGATGGCACAAGTTTAGTTTATTTTAATTTGGGAAAATGAATGGAACAAACTAACTTTAGTCAGTAAAAAATATTAAATTATTTTATTATATTGTTACAGAAAATTAATGGAACAAAGTACATTCGTTCAGTAAAAAATAATTTGACATTTTATTTTATACATTTAAAAAAAATTAAATTAAATGTTAAAATAATTTTATTTAATTTGAGAAAACGAACGGAACAAACCATTTGTCAATAAAAAACAGGTTTTTACATTTTTTTTATTTTGAGAAAATTAATAGAACAAATTACTTTCACCCAGAAAAAAAAGATTTATTTATTTATTTATAAAAATATTTTACATTTAGTTTATATTAAAATAAATGAAATAATTATTGTGTTATTTATTTTGAGAAATTGAATGGAACAAAGTCTCAGATGTTTTTTATTTATTTTATTTTGAGAAAATGAGTGGAACAAACTAACTCCATTCACTAAAAAATGTGAAATATTTGAATGATAATATTATAACATAATTATAACAAAGTACCTTCACTCAGTAATTTTTTATGGTTTTAAAAATTGATTTTACATTCATTTTATTTTATAAATTTTTGTAAAATTAAATGTTATATTCATTTAGTTTTATTTTGAGAAGTGGAATGGAACAAATGATCAAGTATTACATTTATTTTGTTTTTTCATTTTTATTTAGTTTTTTTATTTTAGTTTTGTTTCATTTTTATCTAATTTCATTATATATGTTATTTTTATTTTATTTTGAGAAAATATTTTAATAGAACAAATTACCTTCACTCAGTAAAAAAAGTTTTTTTTTTTTTTAATTATTTATAAAGAATATTTTACATTTATTTTATTTTAAAATAATGTTATAATTATTTTGTTTTATTTATTTTAGGAAATTGAATAAAAAAAATCTCAAATATTAAAACATTTTATTTTAGTTTAGTTTATTTTAGTGTACTTTATTTTAAAAAAATTAATAGAACAAATTACCTTCACTCAGTAAAGATTTTATTAATTAAATAACAAATGTTTTACATTTATTTTATTTTATTTTTATTTATTTTGACTAATTGAATGGAGCAAAGTATCAAAAACATTTATTTTATTTTATTTTATTTTATTTTATTTTATTTTATTTTATTTTATTTTATTTTATTTTATTTTATTTTATTTTATTTTATTTTATGTAAACGGAACAAAGTTCTTTATTCAGTAAAAAAGCTCTTTTTTGCTGACTAACAAATTCTGGTATTATTAATATTAATTGCAATACATAATGAAAGTTTTTATACAATTGAAGAATAAAACTTCATTTTTTCAAGCTTCTCCAGTTCAGTTATGATTAGTTTTGGCAGAATTGTTGATAAAGAGAAATGTGATCGGACAGAAACGTAAACCTTCATAAATGCTAATGTTAGGGACAGTTCACCCAAAAATGCACATTTACTCACCATTTACTCTCTCTCGAGTAATTGCAAACCTTTTGAGATTCTTACTTCTATTCAAGACAAGATATTGTGAAGAAAGCTGAACCATTGACTTGCAAAACAAATACTATGGAAGTCAATGGTTACAGGTTTTAACATTTGTCAAAGTATCTTCTTTTGTGTTCAACAGAAGATGGAAACTCATGAAGTTTTGGAACAAGTAAAGGATGAGTAGATTTTTGAGTGAACTGTCCCTTTAAGGCAATAGTTGTGGAGATGCATCTCCATATATAGGTTGAGAAAGAAAGCAACTGACTTTGACTCTCCAAACATTTAGTACTGTATGTCTCGTATGCAAAGCAGACTCGTGCTCCTGACCCGCTTGGGCTTTTTTTTGTAAACACAGTGAATGGATATACTGTGCGTTTATTTGAACTCATCTTAGTTTGAGTGGTGTGCAAGACCACAATGTGTGCAATGGCCACAAATGTATTTTATTCTATTTTATTTTATTTTTAATCTTTTTATTATGTTATTACAGAACATTTATGGAACAAAGTATTAATTATTAGATTTTATTTAGCTTTTTATTTTGTATTTTATTTTATTATTTTATTTTATTTTATTTTGAGAAAATTAATGGAACAAAGTACCTTCACTCAAAAAAAAAAACTATTTTACATTATTTTATATTTATTCATCAGGGGTCACCACAGTGGAATGAACCGACAAATTATCCAGCAAACTGGGAACTGCATACACACTTATTCACACACACACACGCACGCATGCACTAATTTAGTTATTCAATTCACCTGTGCTAACTTACCCAGTCGGGACTCGAACCAGCAACCTTCTAGCTGTGAGGCAACATTGCTAACCACTAAGCCACCATATCGCCCTTTATTTTATTTTATTTTGAGAAAATGAATGGAACAAACTTCAGTTAGTAAAAAATATTAAATATTATTTATTATATTATTACAGAAAAAATAATATAACAAAGTATCTTCACTTAGTAAAAAAATATTTTTAAAACGATTTTACATTATATGTTTTTTATTAAAATAAATTTCACATTTTTTTTATTTTGAGAAATTCAATGAAACAAAGTATCAAGTTTTAAAAATATCTTATTTTTTATTTACTTTAATTTTAGAAATTTTTATTTATTTTTAATTTATTTTAAGAAAATTATTTCTTTTCAAAATGATTTTACGTTATTTTATGTTTTTGTTTTAAAAATTTATATTTTTTTATTTTATTTATTTTGAGAAATTGAATGAAACAAAATATCAAACATTACATTTATTTTATTTTATTTTAATAGAGCAAAGTATCAAGTGTTAAACTTGATTTTATTTTGAGAAAATGAATGGAACAAACTTTAATCAGTAAAAATATTAAATATTGTTTATTTTATTATTACAGAAAAATATGTAACAAAGTACATATTAGTAAAAAAATTCTTAGTAAAAAATCTATTTTAAATGATTTTACGTTATTTTTTTGTTTGTTTTTAAAATTTATAAAAAAAATTTGTTTTATTGATTTTGAGAAATTGAATGGCATAAAGTATCAAATATTAAGCTTATTCTATTTTATGTAAATGAATGGGACAAACTAAATTCAGTCAGTAAAAAAATATTTTTGTTATTACAGAAAATTAATGGAACAAAATATCAATTATTACATTTTATTTATATTTTATTCATATCTCTTTTGTTTTATTTATTTTGAGAAAATGAATGGAACAAACTAACTTCAGTCAGTAAAAAAATTCAATGATATTTATTATATTATTACGATAAAATGTATGTATATTAAATTCATTTATATAGTACCTTCACTCAGTCAAAAATGTAAACTATTTTAAATATTAAAACTATTTTACATTATTTATTTATTTATTTATTTTTTATTTAAATGAATTTATTTATTTTTTTATTTATTTTGAGAAATTGAATAGAACAAAATATCAAGTATTACACTTTTTATTTTTGAAAACCTTTATTTTATTTTATTTTATTTTATTTTATTTTATTTTATTTTATTTTATTTTATTTTATTTTATTTTATTTTATTTTATTTTATTTTATTTTATTTTATTTTATTTTATTTTATTTTGAATAAATGCATGAGTGGAACAAAGTCCTTTAGTCAGCAAAAAATAAAGTTTATCCATTTTTGCTGAGTAACAAATCCTGGTATTATTATTAACAATTGTAACACACAATAAAATTCTTCATGCAATTGAAAGATAAAACGCCTTATTAAAGAATAAGTATAATTTTTCAGGCCTCTCCATAAAAGTTGTGATTGGTTTTGTCAGAATGGTTGATCAAGAGAAATGTGATCGGACAGAAATGTGAAAGCCTCAGTCTTGGCCTTCATAAATGCTTTGCTGACCTCAGCCTCTGGAACAATGGCAGCAGAAGTATGCCTTCAGTACAGCAGACGTTCCCTATAAGACGTTTATAAACGCCCACATGCTCATATAAAAGCCATCTGCTAAAGAGATTAGATTACTGTGAGCTGGTTGTTTCCATTCTGAATCTGCGTCTTCATTTCCAATATTATGAATTGTGAAAATTTTATGCTTGCATGCTTAAGTGTGTGGGTTTGAAGGTCATCTCTCGGTTAGTGCTACACCGCAATTAGTGTATGCATGTGTCAATGGGCTCGTGCTTTATTTATTTAAGAATATGAATGATATAAGCACAAGAAACTGTCCTGAAGTACTTGTCTTGTATTCATTACTGGATTGAGAAATAAATCATATCTAAGACCTCATATATGCTCTTATTATTGATATAGACTAACACAAGCCTTTCATTTTCAAGCATGGGTCATCTAGTAAGCCAATAACCAGCTTCATTTTTTACTAAATACAATATTGTGGTTTTAAATGCTTGTGTAAAGTCTCTTTTACTCACTAAGACTGCATTTATTTGATATATTGAACATATTGAAATGTTATATAAGTTTAAAATATATTTCGAATGTAATCTATTTCTGCAGTTTCAGCATCAATACTCTCTTATAAATACAGTCTTATAAAATTCATTCTAATATGCAGATTTGTGCTCAGGAAACATTCATTATTATTATGAGGTTATGAAGAGGTTAGTGGATGTTTGAAGCAATGAATTGACTTTTGAAGTGGTTAGTTGACTTTTGAAGCAATTCGTTGACTTTTCAAGCGTTTAATTGATTTTTGAAGAGGTTAGTTGACTTGAAGTGGTTAGTTGACTTTAGAAACGGTTACTTGACTTTTGAAGTGGTTAGTTGATTTTTGATAAGGTTAGTTGACTTTTGAAGTGGTTAGTTGACTTTTGAAGAGGTTAGTTGACTTTTGAAACGGTTACTTGACTTTTGAAGTGGTTAGTTGACTTTTGAAACGGTTACTTGACTTTTGAAGTGGTTAGTTGACTTTTGAAACAGTTACTTGACTTTTGAAGTGGTTAGTTGATTTTTGATAAGGTTAGTTGACTTTTGAGGTGGTTAGTTGACTTTTGAAAAGGTTAGTTGACTTTTGAAACGGTTACTTGACTTTTGAAGTGGTTAGTTGACTTTTGAAGCATTTAATTGACTTGAAGTGGTTAGTTGACTTTTGAAGTGGTTAATTGACTTGAAGAGGTTAGTTTACTTTTGAAGTGGTTAATTGACTTGAAGTGGTTAGTTGACTTTTGAAGTGGTTAGTTGACTTGAAGTGTTTAATTGACTTTTGAAGTGTTTAATTGACTTTTGAAGAGGTTAGTTGACTTTTGAAGTGTTTAATTGACTTTGGGAGAGGTTAGTTGACTTTTGAAGTGTTTAATTGACTTTGGGAGAGGTTAGTTGACTTTTGAAGAGGTTAGTTGACTTTTAAAGTGGTTAGTTGACTTTTGAAGAGGTTAGTTGACTTTTTTGAAGTGTTTAATTGACTTTAGAAGAAGTTAGTTGACTTGAAGTGGTTAGTTGACTTTTGAAGAGGTTAGTTGACTTTTGAAGTGTTTAATTGACTTTTGAAGAGGTTAGTTTACTTTTGAAGTGTTTAATTGATTTTTGAAGTGGTTAGTTGACTTTGGAAGAAGTTAGTTGACTTTTGAAGAGGTTAGTTGACTTGAAGTGTTTAATTGATTTTTGAAGAGGTTAGTTGACTTTTGAAGTGTTTAATTGATTTTTGAAGTGTTTAATTGATTTTTGAAGAGGTTAGTTTACTTTTGAAGTGTTTAATTGATTTTTGAAGTGGTTAGTTGACTTTGGAAGAAGTTAGTTGACTTTTGAAGAAGTTAGTTGACTTGAAGTGGTTAGTTGACTTTTGAAGAGGTTAGTTGACTTTTGAAGTGTTTAATTGATTTTTGAAGTGGTTAGTTGACTTTTGAAGAGGTTAGTTGACTTGTGAAGTGTTTAATTGATTTTTGAAGAGGTTAGTTGACTTTTGAAGTGGTTAGTTGACTTTTTAAAGTGTTTAATTGACTTTTAAAGAGGTTAGTTGACTTTTGAAGAGGTTAGTTGACTTTTGGAAGCATATAATTGACTTTTGAAGAGGTTGGTTGGCGTTTGAAGTGATTAGTTGACCTTTGAAGTAGTTAGTTAACGTTTGACGCAATTAGTTGACTTTTGGACAGAATGGTTGACTTTTAAAGTGGATTGTTAGCACTTTAATTCGTTAGTTGACTTTTGAAGTAGTTAGTTAACTTTTGACGCAATTAGTTGACTTTTGGACCAAATGGTTGACTTTAAAAGTGGTTTGTTGGCTCTTGAATTTGTTAGTTGACCTTAGTTTGGAAAGTGGGTAAACTTGTTGTTTTAGTTCCCTTTTAAAGCGATTAGTTCCCTTCAAAGCGATTAATTTTAGACTTTTGAAGTGATTTGTTGACTCTTGAAGTGATTCACTAACTTATGCAGTGATTAATTGTCTTTTGAAGAGGTTGGTTGGCTTTTGACATGGTTAGTTCACTTTGCTTAACAAAAATTGAGTAAACCAATTGCTTTTAAAGTAATTAGTTGCCTTTTGATGTGATTAATTGACTTGAATCGGTTAGTTGACTTTGCTTTTAAAAAAACAAGTAAACCGATTGCTTTTGAAGCGATTAGTTACCTTTTGAAGACAATGTTTGTCTTTTGAAACGATTAGTTGACTTTAATTTAAAGTGAGTAAACATGTTGTTTTTTAAAGTAACTAATCTCTTTTTACAGTGCACAAACAAATGAGCATTGAACAAATGTCAAATAAGACTCATATTGGTGACTTAATAAATATTGATCTGTGCTGATCTGATTTTACTTTACCTGTTTATAAGTGATGAAAAGACATGTTCTAGGTTTTACATGACATTACAAGCAATGGGGTTGCATATTGTAATGTTAATGTTCTCATTGTGAGTTAAGCATATTATATTGGATATTTAACAATTCCCTGCTTCTCGAGTAGTTAATTTCTATTAAATAGACTGAAATTGCAAAAGCAAAGAGAAGGCAGTGCAGTGGAGAATTCCTCTGATTACAGTTTCACTTTAGCATGTTGATTTATCGGCCCTGTGTAATATTTAGACATAGTCTACACTTTCTTTATTGTTGTAGTGTAATGTGATTTGGGGCCTTCAGGGAAATAAACAGAGGAGTCAATGGAGCAACCGGGAGTATGTTGATGAAGCTTTACTGTTCTGTTTCTTGTTAGGATCCCATAAAAATCTGTCTCCATCATGTTTTTTTCATTTTTTGTTTCATAATTGCATCCATATTTCATGCTGCGCAGGTTATGAAGTAATAGAAAATTAAAATGCTTATTTAGACTCGATGGTTGATTTAAAGAATTGAATTATTTTAGGTGTTTTTTTTAAGCAGCCATCTCATACCTCAAATTCATGCACTTGTAGTTGTCAATGTAACTCATGTTGAGTTTTCTGTACAATGTAAAAAGCGATTAGTTGACTTAAAAAGATCGAGTAAAACTACAGTAGTCAACATTTGAAATGAATCAAAAAGGTTTTTCAAAATTTTTCTAAAACAACAATGGGTGTGGTTGAATAGTTTTTGGACAACTTTGATGAAAGGTGTTAATCCACTTCAGATGTTGTGTATTGCTTATTGCGACTAGTTAACTTTACTTTAAAAAGTGAATAAATCCATTGTTTTTAAAGCAATTAGTTGACTACTTAAAGTGAGTAAATTGTTTTTAAAGCGATTAGCTGACTTTACTTTTAAAAAGTGAGTAAAATCAGTGTTTTTGAAGCGATTAGTTGACTTTTTACTTTAAAAAGTGAGGAAGCTCAATGTTTTAAAGTGATTAGTTGACTATACTTTAAAAAAGTGAATAACCCATTGTTTTTAAAAGCGATTAGTTGACTTTACTTCTAAAGGTGAGTAAACCCAATATTTTTAAAGTGAGTACTTGACTGTAGTTTAAAAGGTGAGTAATCCTGTTACTTTTAAATTGATTAGTTGATTTATCTTCAGTGAGTGAACCCAATGTTTATGAAGCGATTAGTTGACTTTACTTCTAAAGGTGAGTAAACCCAATATTTTTAAAGTGATTAGTTGACGTTACTTAAAGTGAGTAAACCCAATGTTTTTATATCAATTAGTTGACTTTACTTTAAAAAGTGAGTAAACCCAATTGTTTTTAAAGCGATTAGTTGACTTGTCTATTAAAATATAAACCCATCGCATTTATACCATTTAGCTGCCCTAACTTAAAAAGTAATTATTTGAATTAATCTACTGTTGCTTTAAAATTAAGTAATTTAACAATGTGCATATTTATAAAAAACTAAGTAAATTTACAGTAAGTTAATACAGGTTTACTCACTATTTAATGTAAAGTCAGCTTGTCACATTTAGGCAGTGGGTTTACTCATGCAGTGTAGGTCCATCATCTCATCTAGAGAACAGTGGTTTGTAGAGAGTTAAATGATGAGAAAATACAGCTATCAAAGAGCACTGACAGGCATTTCGGTCACACATGCACCACTCATGAGTATAAATAGAAACCTCAGAGGTTTGGCCGAGGCTCATGGAGAACTGAAGAGACACGAGCGGCCATGATGTTACACTCATGAGAGTCAACGCTTTCACCAAATCCTGCTCAGTGCTCGTATAGGCCATGTCTACGTTCGTTCAGATGCTTTTTCTGTTATGTTTAAAAACTACCTTTTCGTCCAAACTAGCTATGTCCAAACTGAAACGGTGGAAAGTGTTTAAAATTCTTCTTTGTGCTATTTCAAGGAGATCTGTTTTGTTTTGGAGTCCCCTACAATTGGTTTTGATCAATCCAAGATGAAGCCATGATATATACAGTTGAAGTGAGAATTATTTTCCCCCCTTTGATTTTTTTTTTCTTTTTCTTTTTTAAATATTTCCCAAATGATGTTTAACAGAGCAAGGAAATTTTCACAGTATGTCTGATAATATTTTTTCTTCTGGCAAAAGTCTTATTTGTTTTATTTCGGCTAGAATAAAAGCAGTTTTTAGTTTTTTAAATAACATTTTAAGGTCAATATTATTAGCCCCTTTAAGCCTTTTATAATAATTCTAATAATTCTGACTTCAACTGTATATATCTGTCATAATACACATTACAACATCAGATCTTTCTCTGTCTGATAACAGTTGATCTAAAGCAGAGTTGTCCAAACTCAGTCCTGGAGGGCCGGTGTCCTGCATAGTTTAGCTCCAGCTTCCTTCAACACACCTCCCTGGACGTTTCTAGTATACCTAGTAAGAGCTTGATTAGCTGGTTCAGGTGTGTTTAATTCAGGTTGGATCTAAAATATGCAGGACACTGGCCCTCCAGGACCGAGTTTGGACACCTCTGATCTAAAGGCACTGATACTGAGTAAACCTGTTGCTTTTAAATAGATTAGTTGACATTTTGCTTTAAAAGGGTGAGTAAACCCATAGCTTTTGAAGCGATTAGTTGACTTGAAGTGAAAACTGATTCATTATTTAATTTATTTAGTAAAATTTTGCTCTTAAAATAAGTTAAAGCAACATAAAATTATTCTTTGTCTTGGCATTTTTGTCATTAAATTGTTTACAGTGTAGAAATGTCAGTGGATGAGGATCACATTCCATCTTAAATGTGTTAAAACAAAAACAAGCGTAAACGTAGCCACAGTCTAAGTTTGCAACCCCCAACACCAATGAGCTTTTGCCCTTGAGCAAGACACTTGACCTTTGACCCTCCATTTTTGTCCACCACCACATGTCCTCTCCTCTCAGCCCCCTCAGGGCACACTTTTCCATATTTCCCCAGTGAAACTGAGGTTATCTCTCTGTATTATGTAAACCCTGGGTTGGTAAAGGGTGTGATAGCCTGAAGTGAATGTGATTAATCTGTGTGGCGTGCGAGTGAACAGTCTTTAGCAGGTACTGTGTGAGTGTTAGCTAGCTGTGAACAAAGTGACAGTCAGCCGGAGCGAGATGCTGTTACTGTTCTCACCTTCCTCATCTCTTCCCTTCATGCTTCATTCTGTGAAAAACACCAGCACCGTGTGGCTGCTTTTTACCTTTTATTACATTCGTTTGAATCAGAGATGCCTAGAGTAGGGCTCTTGATAACCTTTGATTTGGTCCGCCACCCCATCTGAGAAAATAGGGAGAATGATGGTAAGGCTGGGGCCAATGCTACAACAGAGATCGTAATTTTTTGTCAATTTTTCATTATTTTCACACCTCTAGTTTGAGAAAAGTTAGGAAAGTGGGTGAGTCCAGTGCTGTTTAGGTGGGAGTGTCGAGTGGTGAAAGAGGGAGGGGTTTGCATAAAAATAGGAGTTTTTGGTTCGAGCACGTGCTGATTTTCACAGATGCAAAACAACACACAGACGCATGGGAGATAGACAGTGCCTATGTTTACATGGACATCAGTAATCAAACTATTTGCCAAATTATTAATTTTCTGACTTTCACTTTCATTCAGGAACATTTCATGCATGCCCCCGTGACAAACAAGATATTGGATGTGAGGAACTGCTGGAGAGTGCAGTTTTAATGTAACGTTTGATACCGCACAGCGAATGGGAGAAAGAAACCCTCCACATTTCTCAGTAACTTAGATGCGGTAGGTAGCATTAGAAAGCTGTGTGTGTATCGACGATCCTGTCACAAAATGCAGCGAAAATCCTACACGATGGTAATAGTTTGATTAAGGTGTTTACATGTTTACAGTCGGAGAGCAGCATTTAAAGTGGATCTTTCAGTCTAAAATATTGTAGTGATATTCACGTACTGTAAAATTAGTAACTAAATCATTTTGACTAAGGTATGTCTTTAAACTAACTTTGCCATCTGAATAAACATAAACAAAGAACACTGATCGCACACTTACCAAATCTGTAGAGAAAGGACAAGCAACATCAACTGGAGCTGCATCTTTTTTAAAAGGAGATGAGCAGAAAATCCGAATTTCATCATTTCCAGATGCGAAAAGCTCTCGGGTAAAAAATGTTCCTTACAAATGTATTTTTGTCACGTGTTAGCAGACCACTGTAATCCACACATGAGTCCAGCTGTGCTCTCATAGCGTGGAAATGATAACAAAACCTTAACTGCAGCACATTTATAAACGCAACACTGACAACCCAAGTCTCCAAACTATTTTTTTCTTACACTTGTTTTAATTATGGTTGGCAACACAACGTGGCGTTTCTCTGCTGTCTTCGAAGCTATCATGCATATTAAGGAAGTTGCACCTCATTCACAATAGAGCGCGCTGATTGGCGGTCTGGAAACACTTGGAAGTCTTTGTCACTCGTTCATGACTTGTTCACTTAGCTGACAATAATACAAATTTCTGGCACCGCAGCATCTTGTTATATTTCATTTACATTGTTTGCTGATTTTACTCAACAAAACTAGCATAAGCCTAGTATTTAGTGTGAGTTTGGTGCTACTTTGCCTTATGATCAATGCAGTAAGAGACAGTATCATCATCAGTAACGTTACTTGTTGAGCACAAAAGTTTGTAACATACAAAAATGTAAAAAACTAAATCTTACCTATGAAATGTTCTGCTTTAATGCTTTGTTTCTTTGTTTGCTTATTTATACACCTGTATGCAGCGCTAAAGTCCAGCATCTTCACATTAGCTTTAGCCTTGACTAAGTGCTGTTGAATGACGTTTGTCCTGGGAGCACTGTACCAATATGGCGGCGGTTTTGATGCATGCTCAGGGTCCGTGTGTGATATTTAGTGTATATATCTATGCAGCTTGACTAGAATATTCAGCATTGAACTACGTTGTTATAGATTGTTTATGGTTTTATAATAAGTACATTTTAAAATGTTTATATATATATATATATATATATATAAGCATTGTAAGTTTTTTTCTATTCATTTTTAAATATTATTTAATTAGGAAATTACCATGCAACTTTAATGTAATACAGTTCAGTATATTTACCTTCAGCCCAACACCTTCAATCAGGTTTGGTTTTTGGTCCTTCATAAGAAGTTTGGGCACCCTTGCTTTAAATGTAAAGGAAATGCAATAACCTGCTAGCTGTAAGGTCTCTCAGATGGAGGTTATCTAACAGGGAAATGCTGAGGTTTAAAGCTGTGCTAAAGCAAACAAGCTCTTATTTGTGGAGGGCAAATGCTTGCGCTTTTGTCACAGAGGCTGTTTTTTATTTTTAGTTAAATTTTATCTTATTTTGCTCTATTTAATATTGTTTTGTTTTATTATATTGCTAATAAATAAATAAATGAATAAATAAATAAATAAATATATATATATATATATATATATATATATATATATATATATATATATATATATATATATATATATATATATATATATATATATATAAATAAGTATATATAAATATATTCAATATTTAATTTTCATTTTCATTCATTCATTTTCTTTTCGGCTTAGTCCCTTCATTAATCAGGGGTCGCCACAGCGGAATGAACCGCCAACCCATCCAGCATATGTTTTACGCAGCGGATCTCCTTCCAGCTGCAACCCATCACTGGGAAACATCCATACACAATCATTCCCACTCATACACCATGGATAATTTTTAGCCTACCCAATTCACCTGTACCACATGTGTTTGGACTTGTGGGGGAAACTGGAGCACCCAGAGGAAACCCACACCAACACAGGAGAGAATATGCAAACTCCATACAGAAAGGCCAACTGATCCAGTCGGGACTCGAACCAGCAACCTTCTTGCTGTGAGGCTAACCACTGAGTTACCATTTCCTTTCAGTTCACAATTAACTTGTAGTCGACTGGACTAAATAAACTAGCTAGAAAATGTTCTCTAAAGGTGCCAACAGAAGAACCATTGAATTAATCATTCTGCATAGTGTATTTGAGTGTTTATGTGTGTGTATGTAAACTGGTTTTGGTGGTTTACAAGGTCAGAAATTTGTAAAATGTCATGGTCATGACCTGGGTATTACAATATTGATGTGGTTTATGAGGACATGCCTTCCCAAGAAACAATTTTGTGTTTAATAGACATCTAATAGACATCTAAATGTAGACAGCTTGGCTAAAACAAGGCTAAACTTGGGCTGTCAGTGAAAATCTAATAGACGTCTAAGAATAGCCCAAAACTAGACTAATCGTGAATAGACAGACAGACTTTATATGTGTAGTCATTTATTTCTGTTTATTTGATGACTAGTCTAGTTTTGGCCTATTCTTAAACGCCTATTAGATTTTCATTGACAGCCCAAATTTAGCCTTGTTTTAGTCAAGACAACTATGTTTAGACGGCGACGCAGTAGCGCAGTAGGTCGTGCTGTCGCCTCACAGAAAGAAGGTCGCTGGTTCGAGCTTCGGCTGGGTCAGTTGGCATTTCTGTTTGGTGTTTGCATGCTCTCCCTGCATTCGCGTAGGTTTCCTCCTGGTGCTTCGGTTTCCCCACAGTCCAAAGACATGCAGTACAGGTGAATTGGGTAGGCTAAATTGTCCGTAGTGTAAGAGTGTGAATGAGTGTGTTTTCATGTTTCCCAGAGGTTGGTTGCAGCTGGAAGGGCATCTGCTGCGTAAAATGCTGGATAAGTTGGCGGTTCATTCCGCTGTGGCGACCCCAGATTAATAAAGGGACTAAGCCGAAAAGAAAATGAATGAATGAATTAATATATTTAGATGTCTATTAGACATCTATTAGACATCTTTTAAAAACATCTTTGTAATTTAAAACCATTCAAATTCATACTTAGCATATTTTGACATTCATTTGCATGATTGCTGTGAGGATTGGATATAGAGGAAGGGTAAGGCCATATAATAAGCTTTTTTCACAGTATAAAATACATTGCACCCTTATTAAGTCCTCATAAACTACCAACACCAGCGTGTGTGTGTGTGTGTGTGTGTGTGTGTGTGTGTGTGTGTGTGTGTGTGTGTGTGTGTGTGTGTGTGTGTATTGTAATGGTAATAGCAGTGTGTAAGTCTTTAATCAGGGATGTGAGTTCAACTGCTATCTGCTACTGCAGGATGAGACGAGGAGAATCAGGGAAAGCAGAGACAGTGTGTCAGTGTGTCAGAATGAGCGAATGAAACTGCGGACGACGTGGCAGAAAGAGAGAAAGAGAGAGAAACAGAGCGGAAGCCCTAATCGCTGGAGAGAGAGAGAGAGAGAGATTTAACCCTCTCATTCTCTCAAATCCTGCACACTTTAATCTGCTGAAGTGAACGGGGTGGGGGGGAGAGGCTTGATAACTACAGAGATGACTCTAGAAATCAGCAGCTGATTAGACGCTCACGAGACAGACATGAGAGAAGGGGGACGCCGGCGTGCTCTAGTGTAATGAAAGAGGCAGACGAAATAAAACATGTGAGCTCTTAACCACGCTTCTTTCCAGCGGGGATGAGGGAGAAACACATGCAGAGCTTCATGGATTTTCCTATATGCATAGCATTTTAAGCATTTTTTTGGCAGTAACGTTTGCCGTCTGAGTCCACAATGCATTATTTTGAGTTTTATTCAATGCAATTTATACATTTCAGGTCCTTATCTTATTCTTGTAGCATTTAAAGGGATAGTTCACCCAAAACTGGGTTAAATCATTTACTCGTCCTTTACTTGTTCCAAACATGTTTGAGTTTCTTTTTCTGTTGAACACAAAAGAAGATATTTTGAAGAATGTTGGAACCCTGTAAACATTGACTTCCATAGTAGTTGTTTTTCCTACTATGCAAGTCAGTGGTTACAGGCTTCCAACATTCTTCAAAATATCTTTTTTGTGTTTAACACAAGGAAGGAAAGTCAAACTGGTTTGGAACCACTTGAGGGAGAGTAAATAGTGAGTAAATGTTCATTTTTGGGTGAACGGATAGTATTTTTTGCAGTTAGGTTCGCTGTCCAAGTCCACAACGCTAGTATTTAGTGTTTTATTACAATTTTCTAATGCAAATTATAGAGTCACTTATAATTTCAGATTTTTATCTTGTTCTTGAACAGAGCTAGCATTTAAAGGGACAGTTCACCCAAAACTGAAAATTCTGTCATAATTTACTATCCCTACACTTGTTTCAAACCTGTTTGAGTTCCTTTCCTCTGTTGAACTCAAAAGAAGATATTTTGAAGAATGTTGGAAACCTGTAACCACGGACTCAATGCAAGTCAATAGTTACAAGTTTTCAGCATTCTTCAAAATATCTTGTTTTGTGTTCAACAGAAGAAAGAAACTCAAACTGGTTTGGAACCACTTGAGGGAGAATAAAAAGTGAGTAAATAAATTTTTGGGTGAACTATCCCTTTAAAGAATTTTCTGCCAACTTAAACCTTTTACATTACAACTTAGTGCTAGTTGTTGATGATGACTTGCATTTCTGTATATATATATATATATATATATACTTTTAGCTTCTGACATGCGTTTTTAGGCTTGTTGTGTGAATCGTTTCAGAAGTACTAGAAACGCTGTAAGGACGATTATCATTTTCATTTTTATTTTGAGAGAGTCTGGCAAAATAAAACGTGAGCTCTTAACCACTCTTCTTTCCAGTGGGGATGAGGGAGAAACACATGCAGAGCTTCATGGATTTTCCTATACGCTTAGCGTTTTATGCATTTTTACAGTTTCTGTCAGCATCCAAGTCCACGTGTGCATTGGTGTCCATCTGCAAATGACAAAAGCATATTATGAGGTGGATAAAGCATTTTTATCCATGATAAGAGCAAAATCAGTGTTTGAACTTGTATGCAAATGATCAGATTCAGTTCCCACGGGTCCTGGAATTTCTGGAATGTCATGGAATTTAAAATGTCATTTCCAAACGTCGAAAGTCAGGGAATTCTTTTTTTTTTCAATCTCAAGGCAATTGGTAACTTTTTGATTCAGTTTGTAATTCAACTATAAAAATGCTGGTTCCACACAATTCCTTCATGTTGTCCCAATACAACTCGATTAAGTTAACTTAATTGTTTTTTACAAATTTAATTGGATTGGATTGAACATAAAACATGTAAGTTATCTCCCCAAAAAACTTAAGAATTGTGTTGGTTCAACTCAAATTAAATAAGTGGTTTGAACAAGCAGCAAAAGTAATTTTTTTAATGTGTAAGTTAATTAAAATCTTATTCAAAAATGTATTATTATTTTAAAAAATACAAATTTCAAACTATGTATTTGCATGAATCTAAGTAACGTAATTGCACTTTTCTTAAAATACATAAAATAGTTACTTTTCTGGGTTGACACAGTGGCTCAGTGGTTATCACTGTTGCCTCACAGCAAAAAGGTCGCTGGTTCGAGTCCCATTTGGGTCAGTTGGCATTTCTGTGTGGAGTTTGCATGTTATCCCCATGTTGACGTGAGTTTCCTCTGGGTGCTCCGGTTTCCCCCACAGTCCAAAGACATGCGCTATAAGTGAATTGAAAATACTAAATTGCCCGTAGTGTTTGAGTGTGTGTGGGTGTTTCCCAGTAATGGGTTACAGCTGGAAGGGCATCCGCTGTGTAAAACATATGCTGGAAAAGTTGGCGGTTCAGTCCTCTGTAGCGACCCCTTATAAATAAAGTGACTAAGTTGAAGGAAAATGAATGAATGAGTTACTTTTCCTCATGAGATCCGGCTGGGATTTTTCCATTTACTTTCCATTGATCAAAATTTTCTATTACATATTTTATTGTGTTATAGTATTTTTTTTCAGGTGTAACCTATTTTAGGTGGCATAAGTAGTCACTGAGCGCAGGTTTACTTTTGTTTTGACTTTTTTCCTCTGCAACCAGTATTTAGTCATTATATAGAGTCTTAGATTTGTGTCATTATGTAATGAATTCATCAATGTTGTATTGATGTTACAGGCTAATTGGAAATAGGGCAGCACAGTATATCGTTTCAGCATTGATATCACAATGTGTACATCCGCAACAGTCACATCGCAAGATATCCAGTTTTGAGTCTGAATTATAGACGACCAGGAGTTACAGAATTGTATTTAATTACTCTTGAATTTATACAATTTATGCAAAAAAAAAAAAAAATATATATATATATATATATATATATTTTCTTGTTTCTAGTCCAAATATCTAAATTTTAAAACGAAAGCCAGATTATTTCACTTACCTCACTGGGAGATAATTTTGCTAGTTTTAAGGAAATACTCTTAGTTTTCACCTTTCTTTTGAAGGTGAAAACAAAACAACAATTTTACTTTTGCTCTAAGAATTGTTTGATATTCAGACTAGAAATGAGACGAAGTAAAGTGAGAATTATTTTTTGCATTGTGATTATTAAATGTCTGTAGCTGAATACTATAAGACTAATCAGAAAAACTGTAAAATAGTGCTAAACTATTCATATCGCAATATTTATCTCAGAAAAATCAAATATTGCATTATCACAATTTTCCAATATCGTGCAGCCCTAATTGAAAATATTAACAAGGCAATTGAATCTCAATCCAGTCCAGCTTTGATTTAATCTTTAGCATAGTGTCCTAGCCAAATGTGATGTGAAAACATGCGATTTTTAAAAATATTTCTTTATCCTTTTGTCAGCTCAGTGTTCAATGTAGGCCATGTAAATTCAGCATTTGAATCGGTGAATGTCAGGGAAAGGTCACTTTTAAACATTAGTAGCTCTACATTTAGGCACAACCCCTCGCTCCACGACTTGAGGACCTTCATTATAAGACTCAAACTAAAATACCAAAGTGAAAGATCAGTGAACCCACATTCCTGCCCAACAAAGCGCTGCATGCCTGAGAGCAGCTCATCTATACATACAATAGTATCAGAATTGAAATGGAAGCCTGCATCGGCGTAACTGAGGCAAGATGGATTTTCTTTGCTAGAGATAAGTGAAGCTACTCGCAGTGAAAATCAATGGCATCATAAATCTTTTACCCCTCGTGCAGCGCTTCTGAAGGTCTTGCTTGCGTATCAGTTCAGTCCCACAGAGAGATGCTTTGCTTCAGTGCGGAAATATAGACAGGAGGAAACTGTCTATTTGGAATCATGTTTATCAGGTGTATCTGCTCATTTGGCCGTGGTTTACAACATAATTACAGGAGGATTAAGTAATAAACAACTCTATACTGTACATAGTGGTTTCCCCCTTACTGATTTCATATTCTTTTGCATGTTTGTCACATTTTAAAACTGACTATTTTGAGAATTGCATAGGAGAGGCAACAGTGCCTGCAATGGAAAAGAAGGGAATCTTGCTGTTTATATATTTATTTCAAAGTGTTTTCATGCATAAATAAAATCAAAGCACAGAACAGATTCCCATATAAGAGCAAGGGGCATCCCCTGGTGGTTTGGCGGTATAGATTGCGTATAGGGAGAATCTGCTCTTTGATGTTTATTGCCACTCTTTATAGAAAGATTAAAAATACGAGAGAAATACAGGAAAATACCTTTTACGGGATGATAGCAGGATAGAATTGTAAAATACGGGAGATTCCAGAGAGAAACGGGACGGTTGACCGGTATGACCTGAAGGTTTTTTGAGCATGAATCGCATTTTTATGGTCATGCCACAGCATCTCAATAGGATTCAGGTCAGGACTTTGACTAGGCCACTCCAAAGTCTTCATTTAGGAGACAACAAAGACATCAAATACAAGTGCAGAGGTGTCATTTAAAATAAAAAAGAGGAAACGTAAAGATGTTTATAAAAGATTTGATCATTTAAATTTGGTTTACAGCATATCTCTGGACAAGAAGATTAAAGGCTTAACTAGTTTAATTAGGTTAACTAGGCAAGTTAGGGTAATTCGGCAAGTCATTGTATAACTATGGTTTGTTCTGTAGACTATCGAGAAAATATAGCTTAAGGGGGCTAATAATTTTGACATTAAAATGTTTTTTTTTTTTAAATAAAAACTGCTTTTATTCTTGCCGAAATAAAACAAGACTTTCCCCAGAAGAAAAAATATTTTAGGAAATACTGTTAAAAATTTCTTGCTCTGTTAAATATAATTTGGGAAATATTTGAAAAAGAAAAAAAAATTCACAGAAGGGCTAATCGTTTTGACTTCAACTGTATATATACTGTGTATGTAATATACATACAAACCATATATACTATATACGGTATATGTTTCAATCAACATGTTTTTTAATAATTCAATTGGGGTAATAATAAAAAAATTGAGATTTTAAAAAAGTGAGACATCTATCAATGATCTGCTTATTTAACTCTGGTTTACAGCATTCACTCGGCACATTGGGATGTTCAGAACTGAATTGTTTCTGCACAGTCACTTGAAAGTCAGCTGAGGCTTGTTTTGAACGGGACCGGATATTATGAATCATGTTGTTAAAATCATGCGTTCTCTGTGTGAGCGTGTTGTCCGACATCTGCTACAGGGGGTGTAACAAATGCAGGCCTCTGGGAGACGGTTCAACATGTCAGCAAGCAAACAGCTGAGACTCTCAAGGCCTCATTCAAGCAGCTCTATTACAGACACTGAAGCCTGCAGTACAACAGCCGGCTGAATAATCCACTTCCTGCACTGCACTCATAATATAACATGTATGGCATACTAGACTGACTATTTCTGCCTATGGTATGCATGCCTCAGGGTTAGTGTAGTAAAGTAGGTAACACTTTACAATAAGGTTAACAGTAACTAGCATAACAAGTGAGGATTTAATGCATTTGTTATCTGCGTTTCAATTAAATTCAATTCACCTTTATTTGTATAGCGCTTTTACAATGTATGATAATGATAACCTTGGACAAGTATTGGACAAGTATTGGACAACTAACCTTGGACAAGTATTGTGATTACTGCTCTAAAGTATATTCTTTTTTAATGTGTGGGTAAAAAGACAACACCTTTTTTTTCCTTTTGAACACAATATATTTTATTTTGAGAAACTTTTAAAATATTTTGTAACATGAAAACATGTCAGGCTAAATGAATTATTGACTTCTGCTGTATTCCTTTGTTTCAAAAACACAGATTTTTAAAAACTATTTAAAACGGCATCTTTGGATATCTTTCCTGCTGGAGACGCTGTTGTCCTAAAAAAAACATGAATAAAGTCGTACACATACCCTATGGACCTGTATAGCAGAAAATTTTGACGGTTTTAAAACCTTGACTTTTTCCAAACCACGGTATACCTTGAAAATGATTATCGTCCCATGCATAGTGGGGACAAGTCCCCTCTGTCCATGCTAATTATACACCCTTTGTAAATTGTAGAAATAACAAAAGATTGCCATAACCTTAACCTGTTAGCCAGCACCTTTTACACCTACCTAAATTTAAATAGTAACAGTTCTTGACCCCAGTGAGCTATAAACATAAATTAGGCATCATTGGAAAGAAGACACTTTGAGCTTTACTATGACTCAAAAATTATACATTATGATTAATGAGAATTTTTTTTTTATTGTGTTCAGTATTTGTTTTTCCATATACAAAACAGGAAAACATTATTGTAATGACCTAGAAAAAATATGCCTCAGTGACTCATGAGTTTATATTTTAAATTTGATGAAGATAGCAACAGTTTTCCGAAGCTATATCGGTGTCTTTTTCTCAAAAATGACCTTCCCAAACTAAAACAGTAACAGTTGCTGAATAATAAGGTCATACATAACCAACGGGTAGTTACATAAATAGGAAATTTAAATCAATTGTATTTATTTGAACCTGTAATCTTATCATCATAAAGTTTTATCCCTGCTATTTCCATAAAATTTAATGCATCTTGCGCAGATTATTGTCTGTAAAACATAATATGTTTACTATGAAGTACTATGTGCTGCTTTTCATTGATTGTATGCGCTGTGTAGTTAATTATACTGAGCGGTGTTTGTGCAGAGGCCTGTTAAAATGCAGAGAGTGAAGGTCAACTCTATTAACCCTTACAGCTCATCCCTTCTGTTACTAACAAAAGACCAGTGAACTCCTCTCCTAACTCCACTATATTCATCCCTACGGGCTGCTCTTGGGTTTTATGGCCTTGAGGTAAACACAAGAGGACAAATACACCCGCTGGAGATGATATTAATAATTTAATACTGCCAATTTATACATGGTTGTCTTAGTAATATACCCACAGTGCTGCTGTGCTATTATTAATGCTGTTTTTTAGGCAAGCATCACTATTATTGTTATTATAGCTTATGCGATTGAAATAAATCCATCAACCTAAGGATTAACCCTTTATGGGACTTATTAAAATGCTCTCTGGAAAAACAGTAGAGTGTTACTGTGGGTTATTACTGGACTTTTGATCGTATATACACATATATATATTGTAATCAGGGTCAGTGAAGTTACCATTTGTGTGATTAAAGGTCACATATTGTGATGTAACTTGTCCTATAATTTCTGCTGCTTGATCATTCAGATTCAGATTGTGTGATGGGAAATAGGCTGTTAATATTGATCTATTTACTATTTATTTGTTTGTCTATCTGTTATATTGTTGTTGTTTTAGTTTTGTTTCTTTGTTTTCCCAGTGGCCACATTTGTACTTAATAGTTCATTTGTTCATATGTTTGTTCATTCACTCTTTTGTTCATTCATTCATTCATTCATTCATTCATTCATTCATTCATTCATTCATTCATTAGTTTTTCATTTATTCGTTAAATCATTCATTCGTTAGTTAGTTAGTTCATTCATTCGTTAGTTCATTCTTTTGTTTGTTTGTTCATTTGTTCGTTCATTCATTCATTTGTTAGTTTGTTCATTCATTCATTTGTTTATTCATTCATTCTCTAGTTACATTTTTTTCTTTCATTTATTCATTCATTCATTTGTTAGTTTAGTAATTTATTAATTCATTTGAGTGTTTGTTCGTTCATTCATTCGTTTGTTTGTTAGTTTGTTTGTTCGTTCATTCATTCATTTGTTAGTTCATTCATTCATTTTTTCATTTGTTAGTTTGTTCATCAGTTTTTTCATTTGTTAGATTATTCATTCATTCATTCATTCATTCATTCATTCATTCATTCATTCATTCATTCATTCATTCTCTAGTTAGCTCTTTCTTTCATTCATTCATTCATTAATTTAAACATTTGCTGGTTAGATTTTTCTTCCATTCATTCATTTAATCATTCATTCATTTGTTAGTTTATTCATTTGCTATTTCGTTCATTGGTTATTTCATTCAATCATTCATTCATTTGTTAGTTTATTCATTCGTTCATTCTCTAGTTTTTTCTTTCATTCAGTCCTTCGTTCATTCATTCATTCATTCATTCATTCATTTATGCATTCATTCACTTGTAGTTTGTTCATTCATTCATCCTCTAGTTAGTTTTTTCTTTCATTCATTTATTCATCTGCAAGTTTTTGTTAGTTTATTTATTCATTCATTTGTTAGTTAGTTAGTTTGTTTGTTCATTCATTAATTTGTTAGTTTATTCATTCATTCATTCTCTAGTTAGTTTTTTTTTCTTTCATTCCTTCATTCATTTGTTAGTTTTTTATTCATTAATTTATTCATTTGTTAGTTTATTCATTCATTCATTCTCTAGTTAGTTTTTTTTCTTTCATTCCTTCATTCATTTGTTAGTTTTTTATTCGTTCGTTCATTCGTTCATTCATTAATTTATTCATTTGTTAGTTTATTCATTCATTCATTCTCTAGTTAGTTTTTTCTTTCTTTCTTTCTTTCTTTCTTTCTTTCTTTCTTTCTTTCTTTCTTTCTTTCTTTTCTTTCTTCTTTCTTTCTTTCTTTCTTTCTTTCTTTCTTTCTTTCTTTCTTTCTTTCTTTCTTTCTTTCTTTCTTTCTTTCGTCCATTTATTTATTCATTCATTGACATTTATTTATGTTTTTCCTGAGGTGTTGTTTTAGCATTTTAAGTAACTATTGTTAAAAAATAGTTTGAAATGATTTATTTATCTACTATTATTTTAGATTTTAAAAAACTGTATGTGGTCATTTTATTCAATCATTCATTCCTCTAGTTACTTTATTTTTTGATTTGTTTGTGTTTTAAAATGGTTGAACTATTATAATTATTTTTACTATTGTAGTATTTAATGATTAAAAAAGTAAAAAAAAAGTAAAAAAAAAAAATTTTAATTTAGTTCTCATTAAAATATGTAAAAGTATATTCATAAAAAATCTATGAAAATTATAAATATTTCCTCATCAACGATTATATAGAAATATTATATATATATATATATATATATATATATATATATATATATATATATATATATATATATATATATATATATATATATATGTATATATGTATATGTGCTTTGCCTTTTTTCCTTTTCCTTTCTTTGATTGTAACTGTAATGTTATCATATTTTATCGCAGATGATTATGATACACATTTGTAAATCACATGCATGTATAAATCAGTGCTGTCATGTTTTAATGCTCTTCTTGCTGTGTAAGTGCACACGTGAGTCTCTGGCCTGTGCTGTGTATGTGTGTGTGTGCGCATGCGCTCTGTGTGTCAACAGCTCAATAATGGGCAGGCTGACAGTAGGCAGATGGCCTTCTCTCTAGGGAAATCAGGGGGGTAAATCTCTCCATTTAAAGCATACAGCCTGTGCCAGTGTGTAAGAGAGAGAGAGAGCGAGAGAGCGCGTGTGTACCGCTGACCTGTCTGGGGTGAGGAAAATCTGATATGGGGCAAACCCAGTGTCACCATAATCTCAATTCTTTCTCTTTACGAGAGGATTATTCAGACCTTTATACAGCTGGGATATTCAGCGTCACTAAACAGACCCATATTCAGATATGAGGTCACTAAGGTCCAGATGCCGTCTGTAAATTTTTCATGTTCAAAAATAAAGTTTAAAGTTCATTCATTCATTTTCCTTCGGCTTAGTCCCTTTATTCATCAGGGGTCGCCACAGCAGAATGAACCATCAACTTATCCAGCAAACGTTTTACACAGTGGATGCCCATGTTGCCAGATCTTATAATAATTGTCATGTTTTTTTTTTTTCAAATTAAAGTAATTAGACCTTCAATAAAGTGGAAAGACTTAGAAAATAGAAAATTTTACATGCATTTTGAATTTTACAGGGTTTGCTTTTGTTTTTTTCTCTTAGCAATATCTGGCAACCCTGCATCAGCATTTAAGCTGATGGGTAGCAAATTCACAAAATGACAGTTATTTTGCTGAGGAGACCACATTCATTATGACAAATGCAATGGTCATCATGATATCATCTGTAGAAGAAAACTGTCTAACATCAAAACAGTAACATATTAATAATAAATGTGGTATAACAGATCTGTAGAACTGAACAGAAATGAAAACACTGGTCAGGACAAAGACTAAGGTTGCGTCCGAAACCGCATATTTCCATAATATATAGCATGCTGAAATCAGTATGTCCGAATTCATAGAATTCGAAAACTTCGGACTTACTACTTCCGGCGAGATTCTGAAATGCGCATGCCATGATGCCCCGGGAGAGAATTCATGAATGGGAGTGAAGCGACGCATCCTGAGGTAGGTCACGTGACCATGACAAAATGCCGGGTGTTGTACGTTTCCGAATTCCGTTCATATTTCTTACATTTATACTGTATAGAACATACTTTTCTAATTGCCGAGTAGTACGTTTAAATTCAAATGCAGTACCTACTGAGCAGTAGGTGGTTTCGGATGCAGCCAAAGTTTAGTAGTTTACTAACCATTTACTAAGCCATGATAAAGTTCATAAACCTCTATTAAGCATAAGTTCTTAATTATTGTTCATACACCAATGCTTATTATTAAAAATTATTACAGCAAAAGGTAAGGAAGGATGGAAGTATGTTATTGTTTACAGATTTTTGGGAGAAATTCGGTTTAATGTAAAAGAAAATGGATCAAAATCTATCTATCTATCTATCTATCTATCTATCTATCTATCTATCTATCTATCTATCTATCTATCTATCTATCTATCTGTCTGTCTGTCTGTCTGTCTGTCTGTCTGTCTGTCTGTCTGTCTGTCTGTCTGTCTGTCTGTCTGTCTGTCTGTCTGTCTGTCTGTCTGTCTGTCTGTCTGTCTGTCTGTCTGTCTGTCTGTCTGTCTATCTATCTATCCATCCATCTGGAAAGTACTGTATTCATAGTGCTTCCCATTTTCTACATTTTTTTATGTTACAGCCTTATTCCAAAATAGATTAAATTCAATATTTCCTAAAAATAAAAAAGCTGAAAATTCACATGTACATTAGTATTCTCAGCCTTTGCCGGTAAGCTCTAAATTGAGCTCAGGTACATTCTGTTTCCACTGATCATTCATGAGATGTTTCAGCAGTTAAATTGGAGTTCACCTGTGGTAAATTCAGCTGATTGGCCATGATTTGAAAAGGCATACACCTGTCTATATAAGGTCCCAGGGTTGACAGTGCATGTCAAAGCACAAATCAAGCATGAAGACAAAGGAATTGTCTATAGTCCTCCGAGACAGGATTGTCTCGAGGCACAGGGCTGGGGAAGGTTACAGAAAAATTTCTGCTGCTTTTAAAGTTCCAATGAGCACAGTGGCCTCCATCAGCCATAATTGGAAGATGTTTGGAACCACCAGGACTGATTATAGAGCTGGCCGGCCATCTAAGCTGAGTGATCGGGGGGAAGGGCCTTAGTCAGGAAGGTGATCAATAACCCGATGATCACTCTGTCTGAGCTCCAGCGTTCTTCTGTGGAGAGAGGAGAACCTTACAGAAGGACAATCATCTGTGCAGCAATCCACCCATCAGGCCTGTACGGTAGAGTGGCCAGACAGAAGCCACTCCTTACCTGGAATTTGCCAAAAAAAAGGACTCTCAGACCATAAGAAGCACAGTTCTCTGGTCTGATGAGACTAAAATTGAACTCTTTGGAGTGAATGCCAGGTGTTACGTTTGGAGAAAACCACCGCTCATCACCAGGCTAATACCATCCCTACAGTGAAGCATGGTGGTGGCAGCATCATGCTGTGGGGATGTTTTTCAGCAGCAGAAACTGGAAGACTAGCTAGGATAGAGGGGAAAGATGAATGTAGCAATATACAGAGACATCCTGAATGAAAACCTGCTTAAAAGTGCTCTTGACCTCAGACTGGGGCGACGGTTTATCTTCCAGCAGGACAATGACCCAAAGCACACTGCCAAAATATCAATGGAGTGGCTTCACAACAACTCAGTGAATGTCCTTGACTGGCCCAACCAGAGCCCAGACCTAAATCCTATTGAACATCTCTGGAGAGATCTGAAAATGGCTGTACACCTTCGCTTCCCATCCAACCAGATAGAGCTTGAGAGGTACTGCAAAGAGGAACGGGCAAAAATTCCCAAAGACAGTTGTGCCAAGCTTGTGGCATCATATTCAAAAAGACTTGAGTCATGCTGTCAATGCTGTAATTGCTGCCAAAGGTGCATCAACAAAGTATTGAGCAAAGGCTGTGAATACTGATGTACATCTGATTTTTCAGATTTTTTTAATTGTAATAAATTTGCAATAATTAAAAAACAATCTTTTTTCACATTGTCATTATTGGGTATTGTGTGTAGAATTTTGAGGAAATCAATTAATTTAATCCATTTTGGAATAAGGCTGTAACATAAAAAAATTTGCATAAAATGAAGCGCTATGAATACTCTCCGGATGCACTGTATCTGTCTGTCTGTCTAGACCAATTTACAGTTTTTCTCAGTGGCTTTGGTGCATTTCTCACAGCACTATTTACATTTGCACAACAGTTAATGCATTTCTCTAAATAATTAGTCATTTGTGCACATCATAGTAGCAGTTTCTCATTCCTTCCAACAAATTGCAAATGCTTCAGGACATGCATCAACTGCTTTCATTCAACTCTCTGCTGTTTATAACATTCTCATTTGCTTATGTCATGTCAGTCAAAATGAACTAAACTTGTGAATGCTGAATAGTCATTCCCTATAAAACGAATAGTCCTCATTTCATTACTTGAGTCATTACATACACAAATGTTGAACTAGTTGTCAAAATATGCAAACAAATTTTATAAAAAAAACTTTAATCTTTTTTTTCCCCTGAAAATGTCTTCTAAATTGAACAATTTCATGAATGATTTACAGACCTGTGTATGTTGTAGGTTCAGTTCCAATATGGACTGCACTATTGTTTACAGTTGTGCACAGCTCTACCCAAAGGAAGTTTATGTTTGTTGTAAATAAGGGGGTGTTTATTCTTTTGCACAATGCTGTGAATAAATTAGAATTGCAAAGAGCAAATGCTGTAAAATGTGAAACATATATTCAGTGTCTTGTACTCAGATACCTCACTAAATGCAGTGATGTCTAACTTTACTGTAGTTTTCAAATGGCTGTACAAATAGTATATAGTGCTGTCTTGAGCATTTTCAGGAAGTGTCACCAAAATCTGACTTTATTGCAATAGAAAAAATAAGTAAGCTGTCAAAATGAAAACATGACAAAGCCATTTGACCATCTTGTTCATAAACAATGGTGTCAGGACTTTTCCTCTTGATGACACTGACACTTTCATTGACATCAATACTTGCTTTTGAGGAAAGAGCTCTCCATTTTGAGCAAGTGACACGCTTTCGCAGGTTATCAACTAGGTTTTGCAGTTTGTACTAATTGTTTAGAGAAATGCATTAACTGTTGTGCAAATGTAAATAGTGTTGTGAGAAATGCACCAAAGCCACTGAGGTGCATTTGTCACCAATAATATTGTCAAATTCTTGGACCTCAGAACAGTTCAAAGCCAGGTTATGGTCATGACTGTATCATGCAGTGTCTCGTCTGGAGGGAAACTGTGTATAAAAGCTTTCAGGTCAGGCCTCAGAGGTCAGCCGGTTTCTGGACCTGATGTCATCGCTGCAGTGAAATTGGTGTGACACACTTTTATATTCTGCTTCAGACTTCATTATTCTGTTCTCAGGCTCTGCTCGATGTCCTGAACAAAACATTAATCCGGCTTGAAACCCATCTGGATGGATGATTTTGCAGTGGTTTATGTCAACACCAGAAGCATTTGCGAAGTCACTGTGCTTATTTACTTTACTGCACGTCCGGCATCAAGCATTTCACAAACCCTCAACTTGAACTCTAAGACTTTGGCCTTTATTTATTTTTAAAGTTTATTTATTTATTTATTTATTTATTTATTTATTTATTTATTTATTTATTTATTTATTTATTTATTTATTTATTTATTTATTTATTTGTTTGTTATTTATTTATTATTTATTTATTTGGTGTTTATCTATTTATTTATTTGGTATTTATTTATTTATTTATTTGGTGTTTATTTATTTATGTATTTGGTGTTTATTTATTTATTTATTTATTTGGTGTTTATTTATTTATTTATTTATTTGGCGTTTATTTATTTACTTGGTGTTTATTCATTTATGTATTTGGTGTTTATTTATTTATTTATTTGGTGTTTATTTATTCATTTATTTGGTGTTTATTTATTCATTTATTTGGTGTTTATTTATTTATTTATTTGGTGTTTATTTATTTATGTATTTGGTGTTTATTTATTAATTTATTTGGTGTTTATTTATTTATTTATGTATTTTGTGTTTATTTATTTATTTATTTGGTGTTTATTTATTCATTTATTTGGTGTTTATTTATTCATTTATTTGGTGTTTATTTATTTATGTATTTTGTGTTTATTTATTTATTTATTTATTTGGTGTTTATTTATTTATTTATTTGGTGTTTATTTATTCATTTATTTGGTGTTTATTTATTCATTTATTTGGTGTTTATTTATTTATGTATTTTGTGTTTATTTATTTATTTATTTATTTGGTGTTTATTTATTCATTTATTTGGTGTTTATTTATTTATTTATTTGGTGTTTATTTATCTATGTATTCAATGTTTATTTATATATTTATTTATTCAATGTTTATTTATTTATTTGGTATTTATTTATTTATTTGGTGTTTATTTATCTATGTATTCAATGTTTATTTATATATTTATTTATTCAATGTTTATTTATTTATTTGTTGTTTATTTATTAATTTATTTGGTGTTTATTTATTTATTTATTTGGTTTTTATTTATTCATTTATTTGGTGTTTATTTATCTATGTATTCAATGTTTATTTATATATTTATTTATTCAATGTTTATTTATTTATTTGTTGTTTATTTATTAATTTATTTGTTGTTTATTTATTAATTTATTTGGTGTTTATTTATTTGTTTATTTGGTGTTTATTTATTCATTTATTTGGTGTTTATTTATTTATTTATTTGGTGTTTATTTATCTATGTATTCAATGTTTATTTATATATTTATTCATTCAATGTTTATTTATACTTTTTGTTTAAAGAAATTATACAAGTACACTTTTTAAGCAAAATATTTATTAATTTTTTTTTCAATATATACAACTTATTTTATATAATTGTATAATTAATGGAAGATTTCTATTGTTTTAATTTTAAGGTTTTATAATTAGTTAAATTTTAAAATATTTTTTTCATCTAATGCAATCAATTAAAGACATTTTAAAATGTGACATAAATCTCCAAACATTTTAAGCCATTATCTTGTATTCAACATTTCTGATCATTAATCATAGTAATATTATTATTGTATTAATGAATTAACTACTTAATTAATAAAACAAAAGATTCTATTGCTAGTATATTTAATACCTTCTTTGGAATTTTCAGCTCAGGTTTGTCATTTTCATAGTCCTATACAATGTTCACCTTTAAACTATGCAGCATTTACGTCCATATAAAATTAAACAAAGATAATGATGATGATTATTATTAAGTGTTTCATATTATTTTCAAAAATAAAAATCAAGGTTGTGATTCCATAGATGACTATAGACATAATATTACAACAAAGCAATGATAATAATGGCTACAAAATATTACTTAATTCATGTTTAAAGCTGTGATGTTCAGGCTGGGTCAGTTAATGTACATTCAAAACGTTAAATGGCTCATTATACTAAAAGGCTGGCTTTCCTTCAGTTGTTTATTAATAATGAGTTTCTCTTCATTGTCTACAATCTCTGCTTGAAATCAGTCACGTGTGTGAAAACTGAGTGTCGTAAGTCGTTTGCGAAGCCTGTTTTTAAGAGAATCTTAATTACACAGCAGCACGTCTGTGGTTAAACTGAGATGGTGATTCATTGAGTCACAGGCCCTCGATCTGTCAAAACCTTTTTAATTGAGCACATTTCACAACTATCAGTATTAAAATCAACCTATTTCTTTTTGAGTATGAAGTTATAGCTGCAGATATGGTTTAAAATTATTATTAAAGTTATAAAATAGTTCGACAACAAGCAGGAAATGTTCATAGGCCAATGACATGACCTCATTGAAATGGTCTATATTTAAATGTGCTTTTACTTCAATTTAAATATTGCCTATATTCAGTTTTATTTTAGTTGTATTTTTTTATTATATACTTATAATTTATATACTATAATTACATATTGTTTCTAGTTAGTTGTACTTTTATTAGTAATGTAATTAAGTTATGATTTCATTTATATTTTTTATATAAGATATAGTACAGTATTACTCTCTCTCTCTCTCTTTCTCTCTATATCAGTTGAAGTCAGAATTATTAGCCCCCCTGTTTATTTTTTTCCACAATTTCTGTTTAACGGAGAGAAGATTTTTTTTCAACACATTTTTAATCATTATAGTTATGATAACTAATTTCTTATAACTGATTTCTTTTATCTTTGCCATGATGACAGTAAATAATATTTGACTAGATATTTTTCAAGACACTTTTATACAGCTTAAAGGGACATTTAAAGGCTTAACTAGGTTAATTAGGTTAACTAGGCAAGTTAGAGTAATTAGGCAAAACTAGGCAAGTCATTTTATAATGATGGTTTGTTCTGTAGACTATGGAAAAAAGATTTAAAGGGGGCTAATAATTCTGACTTCAGCTGTGTATATATAATATATAATTTTTATTTACCTTGGGGTACATTAATATTTGTAGTAATATACATATTAATGTCATTAATATCTGTAATCAATACTGCATTGTCAAAACCATTTTTAAATAGCAGACATGCCAAGGTCATGAGATCCAGAGAACACAAATATTAATACATTCCCTTTATACATCACACATCCTATGCATATGAAAGCATATTCCTTGAACAAACTGTAAGTCACCTTGTATTAACACATATTCTAAATGAAAAAAAAAACGGGATGTAAATATAATATGACTTAGTATATGTCAAAAACAACATGATTTTTTTAATAATAAATACTCTATGCAGAATTCACCAACACACATATTGAAGCATTTTCGCGCTGAATGATAATATTAGCTCTGTCACAATATCCACACAGTCCAAACTAAACCCTCTAAACTGTTGTCAAGGAAACAGAGCTGAGGAGGAACCCGGTCCTGCTGCTGCTGTATATGTGTGTGTGCGCGCGCCCGTGAGAGTGTGTCAGGGCAGCCGGAGAGGGGCGGGGGGTGCAAGGGTGTATTTTATTTCCTTTTTATACCCGCATTTTCGGTGTCATCATGGCCACCGCTGCAAAAACCTCGAGTATGTTGGTTTTGGAGTCGTATTTGTGTCGTTAAGCTGTTTTTTGAGGCGGGTTTGTGTGGTGAAGGCGCTGGAAATGCGCGTGAAAGCGCAGTAGATCGTTCGCCGGTGGACCGGAGGAGCAACGGGGACTGCGATTAATTTAGCGTTAAACACATTAATTTGTTTTTTTATTTCGTCCTTGAGCGACTGGGGTGGATTGTGTCTCCCCGTTCTGTATTTTAATGACTGGTTTCGTATTTTGCTGCGCGATGTACATGGATAAAACCAGTGTGCTTCGTGGTAAGACCCCTTTTTCCTGTATATCATATTCACTAGACATATTTAACTGACATATTCAATGAAATGGCTCTGTTGTATAAGAATATTCAACATTGGATGCTCGTTCACTCAATGCAGCATCATATAGAGTCTATACACCACCATCATACATGCATGTTCAGTAGTTCAGTGTGTCAGTATGTAAAGTGGGTGTATTCACCAAATGCTCTAGTTTCATAAATAATTAGCGTTGGGATATTTTTAGCGTGCATTGTCATAATATGTGTATTTTGGGGTAAATCTTTGATGATTTTACACAGATTTTTTGCTTCCCTTATGGTGGAGGGGGATGGGCTTTTACATGCAATGGAGTAAAATTAATCACATGCACCTATGATGGATATCCACACCAATGCATATGATAAATCACACTAGCATGCTAATTTTGAATCGTCTGTGGGATTACGCCGGTGCTTCACCAACATTTTGCAGGCTGGTGCATCATTGGATGACACACGGATGCAGGAGACATGCAGCGCAGCCTGACATGTAGACGTGCGTGTGTGTGTGTGTGTGATAATGTGTATATGTGTGTGTGAGTCTACAGGGGACTACTATTGCTGTAGCCAACCCCTGGGTTTGCAGTGTGCATGGCTTTTTGAAGGTTATTAGATGATGCGGCGACAGCATACACCTGCCATCATTAGAGAATGTGAGCTGTAGGTGTTTGTGTTTCCATGTTGTTATGAATGCAATGTCGGTTTCATCATTTCATGTCTGAGGAGCTGACAATCTGTCATTTTAAAAATCAAAAGGCACTGTATGATACGTCAAAACAATGCTAGAAATCTGTCATCTCGCCACTGAGTGGGTGTGCCTGACTACAGTATCCATTTCAGCGAGGCGTTGCTTTGGACTGCTGCATTTCGGAAATGAATGAAGTACGTTCAAGTGGATCTTGTGAAACTTTCTGCATTGCTAGAATTTCTCTGAAGACGCTGTAAAAATGCTGGATCGTGTTTACTCAGCGCTGGGTCAAATATGAACAAACACAATGGTTGAAAATGTTTTATTTTAATTGAATTAAAAAAATTAACCTAACATTGGGTTTGTACATAATTGATTCAACATTGGATTAACACAACCCAGCATTTTTAACGTGTGACGTTCATGGAATTGATATGCCTTTGCAATGTAATTAGCTTTTTTGTATTATACACAATAAGTTTGGATTAATTAAGTTTCTTTGCATTTTTAAACATAGTCTCTTATGCTCATTTAGGCATACGTTTTTGACTCTTCTAAAGCATACAAATACCATAATATGTTTGCAGATATTTAAGAAACATGTGAACATTCTTGTTTATCTGAAAAACAATGCTGAAGTCAGGTATTCTGCTTTTTAAATGTACGTTACATGCTGGAACGTCTTTATTTTGATCATTTAACCCGTTTAATTCAAGTTTAGTCAGTTATATTCAGCACCCATGGTTTCCTTGGTGTGATTCATTCAGTTAGAAAGGCTCTTAAAGTATGCGTCTGTGACCGAAATTCGACCTCCGGTGGACAGTAACAGCCCCGAAATGAGACAGAGATTCAGAATTCCACATGAGGTGGTTATTAATTGGCAAATAATATAAATATTATAAACTTAAACATTAGATGGGCAGGTTACATTATAACCCCATGTCCTAAAAAACACACTACATGACGAGATATGCAGTGATAAGCAATTGGGCTGTTTGCACCAGACGAAACCTGACCGAAATTTAAAAACAGCCATTCAAAAGCACAGAATAGTGCACTTACTGCACGCCAACGAAATGGTAAGGTTTATAATCTAATTAATACATATTAAACCTCTTTAACGTTATTAAACGTACATGCTGAATCACTGATGTGTGTTGGTTTTGAGTCACAGTTCTAAAGTTCAATTTCAGATGATTTATTTTATTTTCAAGATCTGAGGTGAACTATCTGCTGCTGCTTTCAGTAGTATGGCAGTAAATGTCATGTAAAATGGCATTCAAACTCACATTATTAGCATTTAACACTGAATAAAGCACATGAGGTGTACCTGAGCTGATTATTTTCAGTTTTCTGTTGTTCAACTACAAGAAATTGAAGCCATTTCTAAAATATAAATTTCAAATGTTGGTTAGAACAAAAACCCCTTTTAATATGGAAAATATTTCTTCTATCGCATGCTGTTGCTTTAATATAGAACACGACTTAAATCAGCCTTTGATGGTGTCATCAATCTGGTAATCTGCTCGTGTGTGTTTTGAACCAGGCGTGCAATACCTAGTTCAACCAATGGGTGTCAAACTTACACACTGCACCTTTAAAAATAGCTATTTATTTTATTTTAATTTAATAATTTGCATGTATTATAAACTTTTTTTATTGCTAATGTGTGAACTCTGTATTACAACCTTTAAAAATGAGACCTCCACTCACATCTTAAAAATGCTTACATTTGGGAAAATTATGGACAAATATAAAAAACAAATAATATAAAGTATTTTATATATCCCAGGCTCAGTGGAAAACGCACCTCAGCCTACATTTCTGTTAAACATAAACTACATTTCTCTGGATACGTTTTGTTGCACATTTCATATATCAAATCTCCTAGAGGCTGCTGTCTACATTTTTACAAATCTGAAATACTTTAGGTAGGTTTTGTTGTGCGTGGCTATTTTCTCCAATATTCGTCAGTATATCTTCTTTTGTGAAACTTAAACTGGTTTGAAACAAGTGGAGGACGAGTATATGATGACGGAATTTTCATTTTTGGCTGAACTATCCCTTTAAAACCTGTAGTTTAAAGCAGTTTGCTTCATTACATGTGCTTCTGACCAACTGGCTGCTTGTTTTACATGTCATGATGACTCATGACACACCATTGAGGCCTATATTTGAAGAGTTTAATTGCAAAAACCTCTAAATGCCATATAAAAAGTTTAATTTTAGAATAAAACTTTAGCAGGCTCCTGTGTGTAGGTGTAGTAATTTCACTTTTACGGCAAAGGATAAGTCATTTTCATGGTCTTTAAAGTGAAACAACACAACATAAACAAAGGAGGCTGTAAAAAATGTTTATTTTCGATGGCACTTAGAGGTTTTTGCATCTGAACTCTTCACATGATTGTTTTATTTGACAACATTAAATTTAAAAACATAAATTACTGACATATGTGGCATTAAACAGCCAAGATATGATTATCTAAAGATTATTCACCTAGTGTTCAGCTATATTCTAAAATGTATTACCAAATCAAGCTATCATCATAACAATGTAATTTAGAGACATCATATACTGTATGACATGATGCAGAGTTTATGTCATTGTTAGCCAGATTCTCATTCTGATGGCAAGTGAATCTTTTCAATGTCACTTCGGCCCAAAGGGGTTAGGTTTGTTTCCTAATTTCCATCAAGCTGTTAAAGTGGTTGACTGTGGTATTGGTATACTAGTAAGCATAATAGAGAATAATGGAGACGGTTGATTGGTCTAGTGGGGTGTTTAATGTTTACTAATGTCATTTTTTTATTCAGAAAATGTGCATCCATCTTCCAATATCTCAATGAATCTTTTTTTACACAAGTCAAATCACCTTAAGTGAGCTTAAAATATTGTTTTTTATTTGTCGTTTTCATCAATCTTTTCACTTGCAATACATTACATTAACACAGGGTGATGGAAACCAAGCTATTGATACTAATAAGAAATGTATTATTGTATTTACAACAAGCAAAGGCGTCGTTTGATGATGCCATGACTCAGTGTTGAATCATAGTTGTGGTCTTCATTACATCCTATAGGACTCTTGCAGAAATCATGTAGATGGATGAGCTGAAGTATTCAACACTTGACGTCATAGTAACATGAAGCAGAGTAAGTTTGAAAGCTGTGGAAGAGCCACAACTTTGAGTTCTTCTGATTGGCCCACTGCTTTGGAACTTACAGTAAAGAGCAGCGCTACATGTAAAAGTTTATTTATACATGGCATCTAAACACGAGATGTGAGCATAACAGTTACACATGTCCGCCAAGCGCATGTTTTTTGAAAAACAATGTAAATGTAGTGCACCGAAATTGAAAAATGCTTTCTCTGTGAATGGCCTCTAAAGGGTCTTTGACGTTTCCTTGTTTTCTATAAAGCCAAGCTGGAAATCAACAGTGGGTGACGTCTTTAACATGAACACACAGAAGGACTCGTTCCATGTCACTAGTGGAAATGGCTTATTTGTCTGAATTTGAACATTCCTCAAAACATTTGGGATGATGTAAGTTCAAGGCATATCACAATATTCAATATAATATTCAACTGTTTGCAGCAGTGTAAAGTAACAAATTACAAATCCTCTAATTACTGTAATTGAGTAGTTTTTCTCAGGAATTGTAATTTGCTAAGTAGTTTAAAAAAATGTGTGCTATTACTTTCCCTTAAGTAGGTTTTTAGTGATGTTTTATAAACCAATTTCAGGAGGAGCACAAGCAGAAGTTTCAGTATCAAATACGTAATTCATTACGACAATTATTCTATTATCCAATCAGTTCTTGACCAAACCCCTACATATACCAAAGCTGTCTTACCTGCAGCATCTTATGACTTTAGCATCCCTCCACCACCCTGTCACCTCACCTCTTAAGCATTACAATCCCGGGGGGAGCGTTCTGGGGCCGGGCTAGATACTTCGCTCGAATCCCAATTCCTCTCTGTTTCCTGATAAGGGGAATAACTCGAGTTTGGGTGTCTTCCCCCAGCTCAGAGCCCTCTCCCCGGACAGCATGCCAAATACGCTTTATTCTGAAACTATTGCAAGTGTGAACTCGTGAATTGCAGTATTGATATTTTTACTCCACTACTTTCCTTTAACTTGCAGTCACTGCTTGGGGATTAGAAAAATCAGTCCTGTGATTCCTATCCAATCAAATCCAGGTAAATCGCATCATAATGAACTACCTCAAGACAAGGGCGATTTATAATTGCAGCAAACTGTTTAAAAGCATTAAAAGTGTCCAAGAAGATGTCCAAAATCTTTACATGCATTGACCCAGAGACTGTTTAAATGCATGTCTCTGATGAGAAGATGACGGATGTTTACTGTTTGATGACCAAAATGGCCTTAAACACGTCAACATGACGTCAGATTGATGTTGTACTCCAACGTCGTGGGGACGTTGCGTTTTGTTTGGAAATGAAAATTAGGTTGATGTCAGGCCGACGATGTCAATGTCCAACGTCCAACCTAAAAGCAACCAAATATCAATGTCTAATGATGTTACAGCTTGACGTTCTGTGGACGTTACCACTATGACGTCTATCAGATGTTGGATTTTGGTTGCCATACCTGATGAGTATTTGACGTCAATATGACGTTGGTTTAAGATGTTGGCTAAACGTTGGATTTTGGTCACTTTCTAACACAACCTAAAATCAACCAAATATCAACGTCATTTGACATTGTTATTGGACGTCAAAATAACGTTGTGCTTAGACGCTGGCTAGACATAGAATTTTGGTCACCTGACATAACCTAAATCTAACCTAATAGTAACGTCTGACGTTGTGTGCCTGCTGGGCAATAATTAAAGCACTACAGAATGTTACGTTCACACACATCCACAAATTATGTAAATGTAAATCATCAGCTTTTTACAGTGTAATACTCTCTACTCACTACTTTTGAGTATTTTTGAAAGGGCTACTTTTTACTCATACTTTGAGTAATATTGACAACAGATACTTTTACTCTACTTGCACTACATTTTTAGGCAAGTAATGGTATTTTAACTTAAGTATGATTTTTCAGTACTTATTCCACCACTGACCGTTGGATTGACCTCCATGGTTCAGTACAGATTTTGCATTTAAATTCAAGTATTGCATTTTGCATTTGCATGACCCCTGATAAATAAAGGACTAAGCCACAAGAAAATGAATGAATGAATGAATGAATGAATGAATGTTCGTTCCTAAAATGAAGAAAAAATCTTACACACTCTGGTCTTAAAACACTTTTAGCAGAGAGATGAGTTTTGCTGATGTCTGACCATTAACATAGCCTTCAGTGCCTCAGATGTCTGCTTTAATCTACATTATTGAGCACCTTCAGCAGGTCAACACTAATAGAGTATTAAGCATCTGTACTTTCCACTGTAGCGTTTTCTCTTAAATCTTCCAAAGATTCCAGCAATTCTTCGCCGCAGATTTTTGGAAAGCCTTCGGGGGGCTGTAATAAAGACTCGTTTTTCCACTTGACAGGCTGCGCATTGTTATGCAGTGTCATCTTCGCTTCTTCGTGTTTAGATGAGAGCAAATCAGCGGTGTGTCGACTGTCCTGTCAGCGCACACGCTCAGCATCCGGATTAAAATAGTTGTGCTGTTTCAACACGGAGGAATAGATATTATCAAAGAGAAAGTTTGTTTGCGTTTTTAGTCTGCGGCCGGATGTTTGCTGTCACACTTCATATTCCCTGTTTGTCAGGGTGAGCAGAACAATAGGTTTAAAAATGACTTTTTCTGAGGAGTCGTTTCTATTCCATATGAGTGAGTTCATGAAATATTCATGGAAAAGCACATAAGACGGGTGATTCAGCAAAGTGGTGTGGTTCTAAATGTCTTATTGATCCCGGGGTGGACTGACAGACAGGCTTGTGTTGTTGTAACAGACTGACGCATCTCTAACCACAGCATCCTATTTTAGGTTTGTTACAAAACATTTTAAGACTTCATCTAATGCAAAGACTTCTATATGCAGTTGAAGGTTAAACTATTTATGAAAATTAGATAATTTTTTTAAATACTTCCAAAAAATGTTTAATGGAGCAAGAAAATTTTCTGGTATTTCCTAAAAATGTTTTTTTTTTTTATTATTTTGTTTAGTTTGGTTGGAATAAAAGCAGCTTTAAAAGACAATTTTAAGGTCAATATTATTAGCCCTAGCTCTTCAGAATATATAATTTTTGATTGGCTACAGAACAAAACACTTTTGTCCAATGACTTCATTTATTCATTTATTCATTCATTTATTCATTCATTCATTCATTCATTTTCCTTCGGCTTAGTCCCTTTATTAATCAGGGGTCGCCACAGCGGATTGTTCCAGCCACAACCCAACATTGGGAAACACCTATACACACTCTTTCACACACATACACTACAGGCAATTATTTTATTCAATTCATCTATATATATGTGTGTTTGGACTGTGGGGGGAACCAGAGCACCCGGAGAAAACCCACTTGAATTCAATTCACCTTTATTTGTATAGCGCTTATACAATGTAGATTGTGTCAAAGCAGCTTCACATAAAAGGTCATAGTAAATAGGAACAGTGTAGTTCAGTTTGTAGTGTTTAAGTTTAGTTCAGTTTAGCTCAGTTCAGTGTGGTTTAATAATCACTACTGAGAGTCCAAATATTGAAGAGAAAATCCAACGATGCGCAGCTCTACAGATCCCGAACCATGCAAGCCAGTGGCGACAGCGGAGAGGGAAAAAAAAACTTCACTAAATGGCGAAAGTGGAGAAAAAAAAAACCTTGAGAGAAACCAGGCTCAGTTGGGCACGATCATTATACATTATGAATATCTTGCAAAATATCTAGTAAAATATTATGTACTGTCATCATGGCAAACTCATAAATCACTAATAACAAATAATTAGAAGGAAATGTATGTAAAGTAACAGCGAATTAAAGGTGACATTTTTATATACAAAGATTACTCTGATAGATTTGGAAAAACGTTTTTATAGTTTAGCTCCTATCGGCCACATTTTAACATCATTACACTCCTAATAAATATCATTTAATATTGACATTAGATGTGTTTCAGTATTTGAAACAGTGTTTGTGGTGTTGTTTGAATTTATACTTTACTTTAAAAATTATTATTCTTAAAAAAGGTTGCATGTAATTTTTTACATTTAAAAATCTTTTTCTAATATATTTTTTATTTTAAATTCTATTATATACATTTGAACTTATTTGTGTAAATAAGTCTAAATCTTCAGCATTGTTACTCCAGTCTTTGTCAAATAATCCTTCAGATTTATTATTATTATAATATGGTAGGTGAGGCAGTGGCGCAGTAGGTAGTGCTGTCGCCTCACAGCAAGAAGGTCGCTGGTTCGAGCCTCGGCTGGGTCAGTTGGCGTTTCTGTGTGGAGTTTGCATGTTCTCCCTGCCTTCGTGTGCGTTTCCTCTGGGTGCTCTGGTTTCCCCCACAGTCTAAAGACATGCGGTACAGGTGAATTGGGAAGGCTAAATTGTCCCTAGTGTATGAGCGAATGAGTGTGTATGGATGTTTCCCAGAGATGGGTTGCGGCTGGAAGGGCATCCGCTGCATAAAACATGTGCTGGATAAATTGTTGGTTCATTCCGCTGTGGTGATCCCGGATTAATAAAGGGACTAAGCTGAAAATGAATGAATGAATGTAATATGGTGATTTTTCTTTTTTACACTTTATATCATCATTATTTTGAGTAAAACCTTCATGAGTTTGGAATCTGTGATGCATTTTTAAAGGATTCTTAAATAAATTAACTGTTAACAGCTTTTATATATATATATATATATATATATATATGTATATGTATGTATATATATATATGTATGTATGTATGTATATGTATGTATGTGTATATATATATATATGTATGTATGTATATGTATATATGTATGTATATATGTATATATATATATATATATATATATATATATATATATATATATATATATATGTGTATATATATATATATATATATATATATAGTACTGTACCAAAATTTTTGAATAAAAATATGATTAATGTCTTTAAAAATAATCTTCCAGACCCGAAACATTCGAATAGTATAATAAATAGTGAATGCATTTTCATGAATATATCTCTGACAAGATGCAGAATGCATTTTTTAACAATTCTTTAATAAATATACCTTCAAAGGGACAGTTTTTGAAATATAAATTGTATAGTACTTTTAGTATTTATGAAAAAAAAGATTAATGTCTTTAAAAATAATCTTATGTTCGTAAAAAAATCCCAGGAATCCTTCGAAAAAGAGTAGGGGTTAACCCCTCCATCCTGGCCAAATTTGCCCACTGTCCATCATGGCCTCCTAACCATCCCCATATCATAATTGGCTTCATCACTCTGTTTTCTCTCCACCAATCAGCTGGTGTTTGGTGTAAGGTCTGGTGCAATATGGCTGCCATCGCGTCATCCAGGTGGATGCTGCACAGTGGTGGTGGATGAGGAGATTCCCCCCAATGTGTAAAGCACTTTGAGTGTCTAGAAAATGTTATTTTACATAAATGTAAGGAATTATAGTTATTATTATATTTTGTTTTTCTGCAATATATATTGCGATATTTGAATAGTTTCACCAGATGGCTTGAATAGCTCTATTTTGAAAGAAATCATTAATTTAGATTGATTGACGTGACTTGTAAGGGTGTGAATCATGTATAAAAAAAACAATGAACAAATTGCAAGCAAGAATAATTACAATAAAGCAAAGAAAAAAGTGAAACAAACAGTGCTTTATGGTTTTCCGGAGAATCAAACAGTATTCAAGTACAGAAAATGTATATATAAGAAATGTAAAATAACATTGTATGGTTGTCAATGTATTAATAATTCAGTAAAATGATCGTTTGGTTACAATTAGTTCAAAATGCTGCAGCAAGGCTTTTAACAGGTACCAAAAAACATGAGCACATTACACCAGTTTTACACTCTGTGCACTGGCTGCCTGTGCACCATCGAGTCACTTTTTTTTTTATATATAATTTTTTAGGGGTTTTCACCTTTATTGTGATAGGACAGTGGAGATTTTACAGACAGGAAAGTGTGGGGAGCAGAGATAGGGGAAGGGTCGGCAAAGGACCTCGAGCTGGGAATCGAACTCGGGTCGCCGTGAACACCTAGGTGCCATGTGTCGACGCACTAACCACAAGGCTATTGGCGCCGACGAGTCACTTTTAAAATGCTTCTCTTGTTTTTAAATCTCTAAATGGCCTGGCACCTTCTTATCTGTCAGACATTTTAATTGAGCATCAGCCTGGTTGGTCTCTTCAGTCATCTAACCAGAGACTGTTATGCATCCCTAAGTCGAGGCTGAAATGCAGAGGTGACCGTGCTTTCGCAGTAGCTGGTCCGAGGCTGTGGAATGCTCTGCCCCACTGTATCAGATCTGTTTCATCCCTGTCTGTTTTTAAATCTAGGTTAAAAACTTACCTCTTTGATTTGGCATTTTATCAGTGAAAATTGTCTGATTTAGCAATAATTTTTTATATATAAACATTTGTTTAACATGAGCACATTGGTCGACCTCTGGTTGTATTAAATAGTGCCATATAAATAAAATTGACATTGGCGTTTGTTAAGGTTACAAACGTTCTACTTTGTTGTGTCTAAATGCTTTAAACTCTCTTGAAATGCATTTAAAACATGCAAATGATAAGGTTTCACTCACTTATGGTTATACTTTGCGAAGACTTAACCAAATCTCATGTATTCTAACCCTATTATTTAGCATTATCCTGAAAAGCCTGCCAACACTGTTTTCAACACTTTAGTCTCCTGTATTTCACACCCATCTCCAGCCACTCCCGTTTTGTTATTTCTCCCGGGAAACTCCCGTAATTTGTATGCCCTGATCTAGTTACGCAAAATCTTTTTTTTGTTCATGTTTGTAAAGTTGCCAGATCTTGTATGATGCTCTTCACGTCACACAATTGACAAAATATTAAAATCTCAAAGCATTTTTTACATCAATCTGGCAACATACATCCCAGTTGATTTCTGCGCAGGTGGTAGATGCGGGTAGAATGTTGAAGACAAATGTTGCCAGGTATGGTGAATATGTGTCTGACAAGCTGCAGAGTGCCTCATCATTCATAAAAGAGTGTTTTTGTGTGTGTGTATGGCGTAGACATCGCTCTGCATTGTGATGATATATGGATGTTTGCAGATTTCTGCAGAGCTTGTCAAAAGCGAGTCCTCTGTGCCTCAGCGTCTGGACAGCAGTACCTCCACCTGTCTCCACCGCACCACAGCTCGTTTTTTACAGGCCTCTTGGCACCGTTTAGAAGCAGAATTTTCCCTGTAATGTGTGAACGTCTTTAATAGTCAGTTCCTCTCAGTGCAGGTGCAGATTCATCCTGTTTGCTCCTGATTTCGCACTCAGACTTTGACCTTCAAACCGTTTTAGCTAGGTCTGCATTTTCTTTAACGTTCACGTGTGACTGTGAAACCACTTTGGGCTAATTAAGAGCTCGTTTACATATTGTTGAATAGATTATTGTGGATGTTTTGATTGGAAATCTTTTGGTGAAGATTTTGTCGGTATAAAAACGCACGGTTGTGTTATTGCAATTCAAACTGCTGCAGTCAATAGTAAATCTGGAGCTTTAAAGTGTTTTTTTCAGGGATGTTGCTGAGGCAGATGTTTTATTGAATCATGGGTAATTCTGAGTGCGCTTACAGACCTCCGTCACGGGAACTTCCCTTTTAAATTGAGTTTATTAAAAGGATGGTTCACAAAAAAATAGGAATTTTGTTATTCTGCCTGGTTTTGTTTCAGACGTCATGTGATTTCTTTTATAGTATGATTGTGAACACCTTTTGGGAATCAGAGTCAGATTTTTAAGCTTACTAACTTTAGAAATCAAATGTGTGCATGCATTTATATTAAATTATGTATGTAATTATATCAAAAATGACTTTGAAATGGTGTTCAAATTTCAAATAAAAACTTTACTGGTTAAATACACAGTACAATATGAAGTGAAAAGCTTATATATATATATAATAAGAAATAAAAACACTATAGAAAATAAGACCAAATATAAAATATTTAAAACTTTACAACTCCTGTGTTGATTTGTGCTTTTATTTATTTAATTTAATTTAATTTAATTTAATTTAATTTAATTTAATTTAATTTAATTTAATTTAATTTAATTTAATTTATTTTATTTTATTTTATTTTATTTTATTTTATTTTATTTATTTTTATTTATTTATTAATTATTTTTTTTAGAAGTAAATGATCTGAAAATTTATTAAAAATAAAAAAACTATTTGTCAGAATGTTATCTATTTTTTTTCAACATAATATGTTTTAATATTATGTTGTTTTTTATTTTTTTAATCAGTCATTTTAAAAATGATGTATCCTTTTAGGGCTGTTTTAAGGGACATTTGAGCCTTTTCATATTTTTTTATAATAAGTGTGTAGTTTTAGAAATGAACTTTTTCAATGTTAACCTATTCAGATATCAAATCACCTCAAACTGATATACATATGATGGCATTTTTATATAAACGTACTAGTAGTATTGTACTGAGTCAGGGTACAATGGAGTTGAGGATCCAAATGCAGTTTATTAAGAGTCGTCAGGCAGGAAAAAGGTCAAAACAGGGACAGACAGAAGCCTGCAGATAATCCAAAAGCGTAGTCAGAATATAGGCGAATGGTTGGGACAGGCTGCAAAACTACATAAAACATTAAACAAAGCAAAGGTCAAAAACACGAAAGGCAAGACCAAGGAAACGCTTTGAATTGCTCACTTACAGCTTACAAGACTCAGCAACGATGTGTGTGTGCTGTGTTTATAGTCAATCTGATTAGTCCTGAACAGCTTCAGTTGTGTGTGTTTGCAATCAAGGGGAATCTGTGCAAGATATGTGAGGGAAGTGCATGATGGAATCTGTAGTTCATTACAGTGGCAGGTTTGTAGTTCTCCAGCGATCTGCAAATGCTAGATCGCTGGTAATCGAGGCAAGTATGCATCATCTTTTAAGGCAAGTTCCTAAGTTTAATATATAAATTCAGTCATAATTAATGGTAACACTTTAAAATAAGGGTGGTGCTTTAGAATGCAAGTTTTCATCATTGCTTCATGTTAACTAATGTATTAATAAACACACAAGTATATGTTTAGTTAACATTAACAAAGACTAATTATTGCTTAACAGATGTGTTGTTCACTGTTAATTCATGTTTATGCATTTACTAAAATTAACTAATACACCCTTATTCCAGTGTTACTGAATTGATAAGGAAATCTTATTGATGCTATGGAATTATCATATTATGGAAAGTCTTTAAATATTTTATAGTGCTTTAATTTTCTATTGCATAACTTCTTTTTCTCCAAAATTGAAAGTCTATTGTTATTATTATTTTATTTAGACCACGAGTGGTTGTAAGCATTTCACTGCATATAATACTGTGTATGACAGTGTATGTGACAAAACAAATTTAAAATTTGATTTACCCAATTAAATTAATAAAATCAATCATTTGCACTGCAGAATTTGCACAAGACTGGAATTTATGTGTCTTTACAGACTGCTTAATGCATCTGTCTACTCCTCATTGACAAATAGAAAATTATAAGATGATATTTTGTGCTAAATGTAACTCCCAATATTCTACAAAATCAACGGGCTCTATTTTAACGGTCTAGGCGCAAAGTCTAAAGTACGGTGCAAAAGCATTAAGGTCGTGTCCGCTGTTTTAAGGGCGAAAAATATGCTCTGCGCCACGGCACATGGTCTAACAGGGTTGAGCTTATTCTCTTAATGTGTAATGGGAATGTTTTGAGAATAAACCAATCAGTCTCATCTCCCATCCCCCTTAAGAGTCAGTTGTGTCGTGCCATGGTGCATTTGCTATTTACATGGCAGACTTTGTAAGTGGATAAAGTGAACGCTTTACTAGCAAGAAAACAGTTAAACAGACCATCTGTTAATTAATTACCTGCCTACATAATGCATACGTAATTTTGTTTGTTAAGCGCAAAGATTTGTTTCTAAATTCAGTTCTATTTTCCAGTAAACAAAGTGTGGTCAAACAACTGAGTTATATCCAAACACATGTCTTATGCCCCATATAGTCCAAAACCTGACAGGTGGACAAATCTAAGTTTGTTTTTAATAAAACAAATATAAAAATGCATATAATAACATTGTGAATAACATTGTACAAAAGTAAGTTGTCGTAAATAAACTGAAAAAAGCCCCTAGAGATGAAGAAGGCATGGAGGTACTGGTTTTTATATTTATGTAGAAAATAATAATTTTTGTAACATTTTATTCCTTTTATTCTTTGTTTATTTGTAATATTTTAATCCTTGAATTCATTTTTAATGCACCTTATTGCGCCGAGTGTATGATAAAGCCCAATATGTCATGCAATCATGCTGACAATATGTAAAAACAGCACTCTTATGATGTTCCTTATTAATATAATTTGCTTTAAGACATGGGGGAAATACCTTTTTTTTTACATTTGGAAGAAACTTTTAAGCTGCTTTCACCCTGAACTGTCAACCAGCTCCAAAAAAAATGACTTTAAAAAGTAGCATGAAAGTCCTGAATATCTTAACTCTTTTTAAAATTTTTTTGGATGGATTAGGAATGACATGAGGGCGAGGAGCGAACTGGAGGTGAATTATTCTCTCAATAAACTGCTGCCAAAGCACTTTGTGGATTAATCTTAAGTCTCTGAATTGAAGAGCAGAACAGCATATTTTCACTCCGGCAGTGTGTCTGTCTCGTCTTTATCTTCGTGGCCCTAAAAGCCCCCCGTCTGCACTTTACGCCTTCAGGAGAAATGGAGCATGAAAATATCAGTCAGTCAGAAGTAAACTTCTCAAAAGACACAACGCCAGTATGAAGCGTATTTCAGCAGCGCTTTATTTTTGATGACATTCAATTTGTAGTATGAGCGTGCATCGCTAACATTCATTTAAAGGCATAGTCTGTACAGGAGGAATTTTCCCATCTGTTTAGATGTCTCAATGACTCGGTGCCTCAATTGAGTTCAGGCTTTGTGCCTGTAAATGGAAAGATTTTTTTCTCTCTCTGTCTGCTATGGAAAAAGAAGTCAGTCTCATGTGAAAAACTAGTTAGATTCTTTTCTGGATAGAAATTTAAGAGTAGGTTTCTGGGTTCATTGCTGTAAAATTCTAGTATTAACATGTTATTTTGGCTGGAATGAGCTTGTATAATTAGCTCTGCTATTTTCTTTAGTGGGGTTACTATTGGTTGTGGATTTGAAATCCTAACACAAAATATTACACTTCACCATGTGAACATGAATGATTTATTAAATCATATGTTCTGTTGTGCAGATTTATGCTGTGCAGTCATTTATTTATATATATATATATATATATATGTATATATATGTGAAATTTAGATTTTATTAAAATAAAAATATATAAAATATCCAATTATACATACACATTTTACAGGCGTCACAGTGGCGCAGTGGGTAGCACAATCACTACAGTCACTACACTACAATCGCTACAGGTGAATTGGGTGAGCTAAATTGGCTGTAGTGTGAATGTATGGGTGTAAAATATATTCTATATTGTTTATTATATGCACTTCTATATATAATCAATATTAAGAAATAAATATATATATATATATATTACAAAATATTTAAGATATTTCAAAAGATATTTCAATTTTTTCCATGTAAATATTTATTTTAATATATTTTATATTGTTAACTATATACTAGTATATAAAATCAATATAAAATATAAATTTATTTTATTATATAAATATATATTTGAAGTATTTGAATGATTCTCTAGCGTAATGTCTAAAAGTGATGACAAAACACGTGATTTTGCTCACATTTTGGTATTATAATGCTAAACAGCAAGAAATGTCATTAGCCTACACAGATTTTCCAGTATTTCTCTGTTGCAATCGGGAGATCACAATAAATAACCCAGGAAAAGCCGAATTAAGCAAACACTAGCAGACTACTGTGGTATAAATACAGCACTACAACATACAAAAGAGAGAGATCGACATAGAACGTCACTTACCTGTTTTATATTGATTTGATCAGCTGTAGTTTGAAATTACGCTGAGTTTTTCTCCTCTGTGGACTTATTATACAGTCTTTGTCGCCATCTTGTGGTAGAACGTCAACCGTCTTTGCTCTGCTCGGCAGAGTAATACACAAGTGTGAAGAGGCTGTACGAGATCTGATATTACTTTAATATCTCACAGCTATCAGCCAACTAGATTCGAGAACCAGGCAGAACTGTTGTGTGTATATATGTATATACTGTCAAGCCCAAAATGATTCATACCGCTAGCAAATTCTGACTTAAAGTTACTGAAATATTACATATTCCATATGCAAATATTTCCATATTTCAAAGAGATATATCCGCAATGATGCCTCTTGTACGTCGTCCTATTGTCTTTTAGCAAAAGCCTGTGTCATTTAAAAAAAAAAAAAAACTTGCTAGTTGAATAAAAGTAACTTTAAGTTAGATTTTGCCTAGGGTATGAATAATTTCAGGCTTGACCGTATATTTAAACAAACATTACAAAAAAATGTTAAAATGTCAGCCATAACTATACTAAAAAAATCTAAACTATTTAAAAATAATAATAAAAATTATAATAGCATTTCAATTCTAACCAACACTGCCATCCAAAACACTGCAGGAACCATATATCATATTATAGTCCTGCTTTTCGCATTAACTCTAAAAGAAATCAAATAGGCCTGCTGTATTTGATACATAATAACTCTGTCCCAACTCAAACGGGCTTTGTAGGTCACAGCACACATCCCTTTCCCGGACAGGAACTTCAGAGCACATGGGAAAAACAACACGCCATGTGAATCCAAATCTGCGGCTGGGATAACTCGGGTTTCTCCCTCGCTAGCCTTTCTTCACCTTTAAGTAATTTGGCTGCGTGAAGCATGTGGAAGTCATTTCAGCCCCTGCCTGCACTGCCTGGTATGAGTGTCACCATATGGAACCAATTAGCTCTTTGTAGGGGGACCGGCGAGCTTTTTTTAAAGCGGCAACGTCATCCAGACAGGCAGATCTGCCCAGCATCTGACCCGTGCGTGCCACTTTAAGAGAGATTTCCCCCTGTCCACGCTCATTTTGATATCAAAGGCATCTTTAATGTTCAAATCGTATTTCCATGTGCCTGGAATTTTTGCTGTGTCACCAGAAATCATTACGTGAGTCTTTATGAGCTGAAAAGGCAAATATGCACTATATAGACTGATGCTTTAAAGGGCACATATGTAGAGTGCATTGATACATGATAAATTGATATCTACAGTGCTCAGCATAATTGAGTTCACTCCATTTTGAAAATGAATATTTTAATCCATTTCTCAGTGAATATAGGTAATGTATTTTGGTGCATTTAAAAAAACTATTTATTCTAATCTATACCGCAATTCATATTTATTAAACAGATATATTTATTAAAAGAATATTTTATTCACCAAACAAATTTAGAAATTGAAAGATAATACAATTAAATTCAAGCAAATTATTGCAAACAAAAAAATTACAAACTACAAAATTTCCACAAATTTTTTTATTTTTTTGCTTCTCTTGATTTTTCTTCTTTTTATAATTTGTGTTTAATATTTTTCTATAACACAGAAATTTGGCCGTAGTAGTTTTTGGACTGTTATCGTAAGTTATTTTGTTAGATGAGCTCCAGATTTGGCTTCAGTACTGACTAATCTAACGTACATGCACAAATATAATATTGTAAAGCTTCCTATTAATAATATGAATTTAAAAGAGCGATTTGTAAGGGGTGTACTTATATATGCTGGATATATATATATATATATATATATATATATATATATATATATATATATATATATATATACATATATGCAGTTGAAGTCAGAATTATTAGCCCCTCTTTGAATTTTTTTTTTTCTTTTTTAAATATTTCCCAAATGATGTTTAACAGAGCAAGGAAATTTTCACAGTATGTGTGAAAATATTTTTTCTTCTGTAGAAAGTCTTATTTGTTTTATTTCAACTAAAATAAAACCGTTTTTAATTTTTTAAAAACATTTTAAGGTAAAATTTTTAGCCCCTTTAAGCTATATATTTTTTCGACTGTCTACAGAACAAACCATCTTCATACATTAGATTATTCAGTAGCAAACTGGAACTGGAACTAATGTAACAAAAAAACAAAAACAAAGTAACAGTCCAAACATTAGTACACCCAAATTAATATAAATATTAAAGAATTTAATAATAAAATGAAGTAATAATGATAATAATTCATTCATTTTCCTTCGGCTAAGTCCCTTTATTCATCAGGGGTCGCCACGGCAAAATGAACCGCCAACTTATCCAGCATATGCTTTACACAGCAGAACGCAGTCGGTGTGAAAGGCAAATGCCTGCGTGCTGCTTCTGCTCTCCATACACACTTGTTACGATCCTTGATGAAAATATGTCTAGGGAATTAAAAGGAGTAACATAAAGATGACCAAAGTATAAACTGGAGATTAAAAATGGCAAGAGAAGACACAACTACAAATTAGCACCGCAAAAGATTTATTGCTCCCACAGTATTTACAATATATATAAACAATAAGATGAAGTTGAAAATAACCAAGATAAACCCGGGAGAGGGAGCTGAAAATGCGCAAGCAAAATCAAAGAAATAAATATAACAAAAATATTCCCTTAAACTCCTCCCCAAACCACTAAATAAGAAAACAATATGAAAAGAAAAGTCTTCAGCGCCAAATACGCCCTGAACTTACACTAATCTGAAAAATAGAAATACAAAATTAGCGCACTTCGCTAACGTGTGTCTATACATCAATAATCCTGCGTGCAAAGTATGTATGTCACGTGACTTACTATGTTGTTCCGGATCTCCCTTGTCAAAAGTCACAGAAGGATTTTGAATGGAGCATAAGCGGGCTAGAGATGTAAAAACACACATCAGAACTCTCAAACAAATCTCACTCAAAGTCAACATCAGTAAATCTCACTCAAAGTCATCATCCGTAACAGCTACAAAACACACGGACACCACCAAACAGACAACACGCCAAAACATCAACAACAGCAGCAGCAGCTGATCTCTTCCCGTTGCCGCTTCCGATTTAAAGGGCTCTGCAACAAGCGTGATTGGCAGGGAGAGAAGTCGTCGTCACACGGTTGATTTAGATTGACAGTCCTGTCAACCAATAGTGCTTCGAAGTAGGCGGTACCTGTAAAAAAGATAGGGTCAGTAGAGAGAGAGAGAGATCGAGAGAGACAGATAGAGACAGAAAGAACATACATGCAAAACTGTGCGGTTCATAACAACGCTGCTCACACGCTGCTCACGCCCTGCTTTTGCTTGCGGAGTGAAACAGGAGTAATGGCAGACAGCTGCTTCTCACTCAGGGCTGTTTATGCTAATGATGGAGAGATAATCACAAGTAGCCGGGGCTTTCCACCTCTTATGACATGTACAAAAGGAGAATGTCAATCAAAGTGTTTCTGCAGACTGTTTTTATCAAGTGTGATTATAAAAAATAGAATGAATACATTTTTACCATTAGAGGCTGAATATATTCACACACTGTTCCCACACAACTGCATAATAGGTCCCCTTTAAATAGAGAAAAAGTCCGATTTCTCTGACGTGTCCCCTTTAACACACTGACCTATTTAACACAGGCCGGCCGTGCACGATTTCCTGATATACCCAGAAGTCTTTATATACAGTCTGATGTCATGTTCACATTGTCAGCACAAATCGGGCTGTGATTTAAGCCTAGGATTGATGTCAAGTATATACTTGGAGTTATCAGTGGATCTGGACTCACAGTTTATTGAGCTAGCTTGTGATTTGTGTGGAAACGTGTTGTACATTTATGCTTTCTGGCGTTCAGACACATCACTCAGCCGAACTGTAATCCATTACGCCCAACCGGCTCCATTAAATTAGCCTGGATTGAATTTGCCTGTCTTGTTTTCTTCTCTCTTGTTGGTTCTTAAAGCGCATGCTGTCTGAGGTGATCATGATAGTCATTTTTACTTTTTGAATGGATTTACTAGCAATTTAGTAGAAATAACTTTTTTATTGTTATTAAAATTTACACTATGGTTTGGGGTAGTTTACATTACATTGCATTACACTATAGAGCGCATATGCAAATGATCAGTGGTGTAAAGTCATAAATTAGAAATACTCAAATTACTGTAATTGAGTAGTTTTTCTCAGGAATTATAATTTACTAAGTAGTTTTAAAAATGTGTACTTTTTCATTCACTTGAGTACATTTTTAGTGCTGTATTGGTACTTTTAATACACTATTTTCCCTCAATCTGCAGACACTACTTTATTTTTTCTTGTCTACGGTGATTGGCTTAGTAGAAAAATCAGTCCCGTGATTCCCGTCCAATCAAATTGCACATAGAAAGTAAATCACATCATACTGAACAACCCCAAGACATTGGCACTTTATAAATGCAACAACCCATCTGGAGCATTAAAAGGATCCGAGAAGATGTCTAAAATCTTTACATGCAATGACCAAGACACTGTTTAGACTGATTGTCACTGACGAAAAGATGAAGGATGTTTACTGTATGATGACTGAAATCACCAAATGCCTTTAAACACTAACTAAATGCACTACAGAATGTTTCGTTTTCACACACATGCACAAATTGCATGTAAATGCATCAGCCTTACACAGTGTAATACTCACTACTCACTACTCTTGAGTAGTTTTAAAAGGTCGACTTTTTACTCATACTTTAAGTAATTTTTACAACAGATAATTTTACTTGCGCTACATTTTTGGGCAAAAGTAGTGGTACTTTTACTTGAGTATGATTTTTCAGTACTCTTTCCACACCTGCAAATGAGATTTCAGATATACTAATGTTCAGGATTTACTGTTTCACTGTTGAAAGTTTCTTATGCTCCTTGCATCCATGATAATAATAATATGAATAATAATAATAATAATAATACAGATAATAATAATAATAATAATATGAATAATATGAATAATAATAATAATAATACAGATAATAATAATAATAATACAGATAATAATAATAATAATAATAATAATAATAATAATAATAATAATACAGATAATAATAATAATAATAATAATATGAATAATATGAATAATAATAATAATAATAATACAGATAATAATAATAATAATAATACAGATAATAATAATAATAATAATAATAATAATACAGATAATAATAATAATAATAATAATAATAATAATAATAATAATAATAATAATACAGATAATAATAATAATAATAATAATAATAATAATAATAATAATATGAATAATACAGATAATAATAATAATAATAATAATAATAATAATAATAATAATAATAATAATAATAATATGATTAAAAAATAAAAAACTTATTTGGGTTTCTTTATTTAATAAAGATAACAGTACGATTGTAGATGATCAATATGCAAAAATAGATTTTACCCTAAAATCTCAATTTTTTTTGTTTATTAAAAATATTTATTTAAAAAAAAATGTGTTTTTGCCATCATCAAAATTAATATTATTGTTCAGAAATTTAACTTTTTGTGTTTTTTGAAAGAAATGTAATTATCAAGGACGCATTAAACTGATATGAAATGTTTCTTGAGCAGCAAATCAGTATACTGGAAATTCAGCATAGTATAATAAGAATAAATTGCATTTGAAAAGATGTTAACTTAGAAATTGTTATTTTAATAATAATAAAAAAAAAATTATGAGCGGCAAAGTGGCTTAGTGGTTAGCACTGTGGCCTCACAGCAAGAAGGTCGCTGGTTAGTCCCGGCTGGATCAGTTGGAGTTTCTGTGTGGAGTTTGCATGTTCTCCCCGTGTTGGCGTGGGTTTCCCCTGAGTGCTCCGGTTTCCCCCACAGTCCAAAGACATGCACTATAGGGGAACTGGATGAACTGAATTGGCCATAGTGTATGAGTGTGTTTGAATGTGAGTGTGTATGGGTGTTTCCCAGTACTGGGTTGTGACTGGGAGCGCATCCGCTGAGTAAAACATATGCTGGAATAGATTGGCGGTTCGTTTTGCTGTGGCGACATCTGAAATAGAGACTAAGCCGAAGGAAAATAAATAAATGAATGAATTTTTTTTACAGTATTATTCTCTAAATCAAATCTAATCAAATCTCTCATTGTTTTGGGGGATATTTATGTGTTGTTTCTGAGAAAAAAACTGTAATCATGGTTGTAAGAAGTTTCGTGAATCATCAGTGTTGGTCTGTCTTTTAAAATCACTCGCATCGCTTACAAGTACTTGTTGTTTTATTTACTTGCCAATTTAATTCCCATTTCAGTCCTGATTTGAGCTCACAGTATCATGTATATTCATCTATTTTATCACAAAACTCTGACTATGAAAGAGAGAGTGGTGTTTTTTAAACTCAAAAGAAGCTAAACAAGCCTTATTTTGGCCCAATCCTGCTCAAACGAAACCAATAACTTCATTGGTTGTGCCAGACCATCAGGCATTTATTGAGATTCTCCAAATCACTCTCTCTGTCTGTCAGGCTCATCTTCATCCAGTCCACGGCTCCTAACCAAGAGTCTGTCCCTTGATCCAGGCCCCTGCCTCGGAGCCCACGAGACCCCACAGCGCCTCTGCTCCGACCCCGGACCCCTGGAACCGCAGCACTGCAATGGCACAAGTGAGAACGGCCCTCAGGACGTCCCGCCTCCACCTCCTAAAACACGGCCACCTTTACCTGGGCCAAAGCCTCAAGGTGGGTTCTCTAAGGCTATATTTACGCAATGATATAGCCAATATTGAGATGTTGTATTCTAGGGCTGCACAATATCGTTTCACCATTGATATCACAATATGCAAATCTACAATAGTTACACTACAGTATTTGCAGTGTTGAGTTGTGATTATAATTTAAACCATTTAGGCATAAGAAATGATCAAGTTTGTAACTTTTAACAATTTAGTTATATAGTGAAGACAGTAGTCAATATTTGAAGTGGATCAAAAAAGTTCATCAAGATAAGAATGGGTGCTGTTGAATAGTTTTAGGACAACTTTAACTAAACTGTACCGAGTGTTATTTTACATGATTTTATATCATTACCTGATTTACGTGATTATTTTATTGCTGTACCTCAATACTGTTAAGGCTGATTTTTACTTCAGCCTTCAAACGGTTGCATAGCCCTCGCCATGGCGGACGCTGACATGCACCTCTCAATAAATTTAATTACACGTCGCAATGACGCTTAGCGCAAGCTCTGTGATTGGTCGGCTTGGTAGCTGTGACCAATGTGGGCGGGACCGAGAGCCTCACAAACCTATTGGAGCGAGTGTTTACAAGTGTCAAGTCCCACGAAGTAGCTATAGATGGAAACTGTTGTTTTGTGTTTACCTTATGATTAAAGTTGTTGCAAGTTCGCCGGTTCCCACTTCTGAATGTGCGAGTTTTAGCTGCTTGTGCATTAAGGCAGCGTTCAGAAAAAACATGACATGTCAGAACCCAACGTCAGACCAACGTCAATGTCCAACGTCGGACAGACATATTTTGGTCCCTTTCCAATGCAACCTAAACGCAACCAAATATCAACGTCTAAGTGAACATGCGCATGACATAATTGTTTTTATAGACTTTTGTTTTCAGGTGTTGAAACGGGCATGAAAATGGTGGCTTTTTTAAAAGCTTCCATTTTAAAACCTGTTTTCAAATTTGTGTGCTTTCAGTCCCAAAAACAACAACGTTGTTGTGTAAACAAACAGGCAAAACGTATGAAAAGTTTCCTGTTTTTTGTAGAAAACTTAAAAATCTAAAATAATCTGTTTTTTTTTAATTGTAGACTGTATTATTTCCCAAAATTTGGTCATCCATACTGAAATGACTGAAAACAGTGGGTGTACTGAGTATGCGTTAAGGTGTTCATTTACTTTCCAGCTCTTTTAAATGTTGCAGCAACATGTTGAGGAGAAGAACCACGTTTTTTTAAATTGGACCAACAGTTCGGTGGAGCTGTTTCTGTGAGTAACACAGGAGTATAAAAGTTGCAAAAGCGTGGGAGAAATTAGACTGGGAGACATGCCGAAACAACAGCTCTGATTAAACATTCTGTGTCTTTTGAAGAAAAGCAATCTGGAGCATGTATAAAGTGAAAGTAATCTTTAACAATGCTGTCAAACAGACAATATCCAAAACAAGTGCTGTACAATGTCATCCACCATTTATCTGAGCTGGTCACATGACTAAAATGCATTTGAAAACCTCCATTTTCACAGTCCACACTGTGACTCAAACACTGTTTTCTAATTTATCCACTTTGGAGAGCGTATTTCAAACATAAGATGTTTTTTGTCACCTAAAAACTTTGTCTTGTTGTGAACGGATGGCAAAAATGGAGAGAAAAATATGCATTTTTAAATGAAAACCCTGTTAGTATGGACATGGCCTCACCCAGCAGGCACAGGATGTCCACATGATGTTAGATTGACGTTGTATATTTTGAGTGGAAATGTAAATCGGGTTGATGTCAGAACCCAACATCAGACCGACGTCAGTGTCCAACATCAGACAGACGTTGGATTTTGGTCACTTTCCAACACAACCTAAAACAACCAAATATCAATGTCTAATGATGTTACAGCTTGACATTGTGTGGACGTTACCATGACGTCTATCAGACATTGGATTTTGGTTGGCATACCTGACGAATAAATATCAGTATTTGATGTCAATGTGACGTTGGTTTAGGATGTTGACTCGACGTTGGATTTTAGTCATCCAACACAACCTAAAATCAATCAAATATCAACGTCATTTGACATCGTTATTGGACATCAAAATAACGTCCTTAGACACTGGCTAGACATTGAATTTTGGTCACCTGACTTCACAACCTAAATCTAACCTAATATTAACGTCTTATATCAATATTAACTGCTGAGGCAGTTTAAAGGGAGAGTTCAACCTAAAATTAAACGTTACCCTCATTAAAATATTAGATTAGATTAGATTAGATTAGATTCAACTTTATTGTCACTACACATGTACAAGTACAAGGCAACGGAATGCAGTTTCGGTCTAACCAGCAGTGCAATAGCAGCAAGTGCACGATAGAGGTATAAGTTATAAAGTGGTATAAGTTATATTTATATTTGAGATGCAAAGATTTACTAATGATTCGATACAATTGACCATACTGATCTCACTATATTACAATTTTTTTTTTACAAAATTAGCTGACAATTTAGAAATGAACAAGAGGCCTTTTTATTTCTCTAATGCTGCACATTTCTTTGTAAAATAAAAATATATTTTGTTAAATGAGAAAACTAAACTGCATTTTTAAAAGAAATTCATCAAATAAAAAATATATATAATTCAGACAAAACAAGTACCTTTAATTTAAACAAACTAACTCTAACTTTTCTTATCTTGTTTTTATGTTTATATTTTACTTTTTAAAGATATATTATTATAAAGATATATATATATAATGATAATACATATAATCATTTAAAATATATTTTGAATTATGTCTAAGGTAATTATTGTGATCAAGGGTGTAATACAGGGAAAATTACAGTCAAGTTCTGAAAAATAACGAATGAATTACTTAATTATTTTATTTAACCCTAATTTACCTAAAAAAGACTCTCTGAGCAGGAGTGTCCTGGCCAAAATGAACAAGACTTGATTTTACAGACGTTACAGGACAAACTACACAATAAGAACACTTAAAACTATTACAAATCAGAATCACCCTCCATTTGCTGAGCAATTGACTTAAAATGATCCAAAGACACCCATTTTTGTCATTTAGACTGAAGAATATTAATATACATTAAAGCCTTCTTACCCAGTTTAGTGCGAACAAAAGCAATAGAGAGAGTAATACAATTCTGAACTGCTATATTTCATATTTGATAGAGTTTAATGTGGAGTACAATGATTAGTACATTTGTTTCTGATTTAAATAAGCATTTTAGATCATAACAAGCATAATAACAATAGTAATGCATAAAAATTATTACAATTTTTTTCTGTTTTCTCATTATTTTAATGTAATTTAATAAAATAAATGTATAAGTAATATAAACAATGTTTAAAATAACCAAAATGAATGAATGATTTTAACTTTTATTACTATAACAATAGTAGTGCATGCTTTGTAATGTACATACAGGAAGTACAAAACTTTTATCTATCTACATATAAGTCATTATTATTTTAATATTATCTGTATTTTAAATTGACCTCATGAATCAATTATTTTGATATAAAACAATATGCAGTTATGGTGCATAAATAAAAGTACAGTCTCCGCTGTTGTTCCACTTAATATCTGTGTGTCTCTCTCTGTTGCAGTCATGTGATCGTGCACCAGTCTCACTTTATTGATTTCTGTATTGATCTTGTCTCGTTCAGTGCCCCCGAAACCCCCTCATCTACAGCAGCAGAACACTCGAAGGCCCCGCCCCCCAGACAAGCCCCTCCCACCACCACCACCATCCCGCCCACTGCCAGCCGACCCCCGCCAATCACGCGCCACCTTGCCGAGGGCAGAGGGAAGCTCCTCCCCCACTTGTGTCCTTTCGCTCATCGAGAAGTTTGAGAGGTGAGAGAGCAACACAAACAGACATTACTGTACGGTTTATTATTCATAACTACAGTCAGTCATGAGTGCTGTCGAGTGATGATATCTCCATTTGTTGATCACAGGTAAACTAATTCATTTGTTCCTTGTGTGATTGATTTGCTAAATTTTAATGGGAAGAGGTAGCCACTGTTTTTAGTACGATTAATGTTGTTTAATGTTTGTCTTAAGTGTGTGGTATGATGTTGTAAATCTATTACGCTGCAGAACAAATCACCCCAAAAGGGGACAATAAAGTTTACAGTAACAGTAAATCTTTCTTTGCTAGAGAAATTTATATTATATTATATTATATTATATTATATTATATTATATTATATTATATTATATTATATTATATTATATTATATTATATTATATTATATTATATTATATTATATTACTTAAAAACATTATATATATATATGTATATATATATAATGCTTTTTACATTACTGTACAGTTTATTATTCATAACTATAGTCAGATCTGAGGGCTGTCGAGTGATAATTTTCTGTTTGTTGATCACAGGCAAACAAGAGACGAAATCTTTCATTTTGCTGGAGAAAATATGTTTAGTTTTAGTGATTATATATTATATTATATTATATCATATCATATATCATATCATATCATATCATATCATATCATTTATATTATATTATATTATATTATATTATATTATATTATATTATATTATATTATATTATATTATATTATATTATATTATATTATATTATATTATATTATATTATATTATATCATATTATATTATATTATATTATATCATATCATATTATATATATTATGTTATGTTATATCATATTATATTATATTATATTATATTATATTATATTATATCATATTATATTATATTATATTATATTATATTATATTATATTATATTATATTATATTATATTATATCATATCATATCATATCATATCATATCATTTATATTATATTATATTATATTATATAAAATAATCATATATTATATAAAAATACACATATCATTCATTCATTAATTTTCTTTTCGGCTTAATCTGGGGTCGCCACAACGGAATGAACCACCAATTTATCCAGCATATGTTTTACGAAACGGATGCCCTTCCAGCTGCAACCCAAGTCTGGGAATCATTCATACATACTCATTCACACTCATACACTACGGACAATTTAGCCTACATAATTCACCTGTACCACATGTCTTTGGACTGTGGGGGAAACCGGAGCACCAGGAGGAAACCCACGGCAACACTGGGAGAACATGCAAACCCCGCACAGAAACGCCAACTGACCCAGCCGAGGCTCGAACCAGCGAACTTCTTGCTGTGAGGCGACAGCACTACCTACTGTGCCACTGCGTCGCCAAAAATACAGATATTTAAATCAAAACATATAGAATTATATATTTATATCAAAACGGATAGTTTAAGTCAAAATATTACATATGATTTACAAGATGTACTTTGTGTGAGATCTTGGCTATTTTAATCACAAAATGACTGATAATAATAATTTTTTTTCTTATTTACTTTTGTTTTAAATTTAAGGTACATGAAAAAACTTTTAAGATGCACAAAACATTGACACTTTCTAGACAATATAACTATAGGTTCTTGTAACAAGTTGAAATCTTACCAAACTTAAGGTAAAGGGAAATGTAATCACAGCTACATTAGAAATTGATTCTTATTTTAAGCATAAACTATTATATAGATATAAAAATATAGTAAATCTTTTGTTACTTTAGCTATTTAATACTTGCAAAACAAAATGTACTGAAGAAGTCCTGTGATATTATGACTTTTTGAGGAATGTTTCTGTAAGTTTTTTGTTTTGTTTTTAAATGTAAAGGAAAACAAAAAAGTAAGTAGAATTGCAGATATTAATACAGTTATTAATACTTTTTCTTATTGTTAGCATGAATCTTACATTTTTATATACATTATTTTTCATTTCTTGGATACGTTTGTATTTATTTTTAAGTCTTAAGTAAATTAATGTTTAAATTAATGTTTAATTAAATTTATCTTATTTAGTATATTTGAGTGTAAAAAGGTTTTTAGTGATATAAATCTATATTATTTACATTTATTTTTATATTTATTTTATTTAAATGTGTTTATTTAATACATTTTTATTCAGCATAATGATGTGTTTTAGATATTTATATATACACGTATCACAAAATGTTTTGCATATTCATCTTATATTATAATATATTTATTTGTGCTTTTTTGTGTTTAATATTCAGGGAGCAGATAATCGTGGTGCCAGATATCACTGGGGGCGTGATGTGTACCCCTCGGGTCCCGGATCAGCAGGGCACTCCTGGTTCACTTAGTCCTCAAACATCAGAGTTCATCCTGCCCTGCACATCCCTTCAGGAACCTCTAGAGGCGCCGCTGGCTGAGGACGAGCTTGAGAAAGAAGAAAAAGAGGAGGAAGAGGAAGAAGAAGAAGATGTAGATGAAACTGAAGAAGATGACAGCGAACTTGGGGCGTCCTGCTCAGATAAGCGCCTCTCCATGGAATCAGGCTACGGCGCTTCAGATAAACTGCTGGACAATATGGAGATGACAGCCAACCAATCAGAAATCCCCTCTGACCGATTGTCCCTCCCCCCAGCGCAGATGGACGGGAAGTTGGCCAATCGGGACAGCGGGATCGACAGCATCAGTTCTCCTTCACACAGCGAGGAACTTTGCTTTGTTGGGGATGAGGATCGGGTCGGTCATGAGCGGGAGATTTGTCCGTGTAGCCCAGGACCAGGGATTTCATGTAGTTATGTGGAGGGTCCTGACGGAGAGGGGGCCGGTGGTGTGGAGGCCGGTAGAGACTCAGAGGGAGACAGTGATCTGGAGGAGGGCAGTGGGGACGAGAGTGAGATGAACCCCATGGCTCTACAACCTCTGCCCAAAGCTGAACGACAAGACTCCACTGAGGTCAGAACGGTGCTTTGCTGATGCCATATACTACATCTACATGGTTTTATTAACAGTGGGGCAAACAAGTATTGAACACGTCACTATTTTTCTCAGAAAACATATTTCTAAAGGTGCTGTTGACAAGATGTTGATAACAACCTAATAAATCCATATATGCAAGGAAAACAAATCTAATTAGTTTACAAATGAAGTTATGTGTAATAAAATGAAAGGACACAGGGAAAAAGTATTGAACACATGAAGAAAGGGAGGTGTAGAAAGGCAGTTAAAGCCCAGACAGCAGCTGAAATCTCTCAGTAGTTCTTTAGCAACTCTCTGCACTTCGTTATTACAGGGTGTCTGCTGGGTCTTAAAAATTATTAAAAGTTGATAAGTCAATGTAGAGAAATTTAAGGCCCTTATTAAAAAGTATTAAAACGTCTTAAATGCTTGTAATGCTATTAAATTTTATATCATTTTTGATTACGCAATATATGGTTGTATGCTAAAGTTTGCCTGAATTAAATCTGCGAATATCAGGATGCTATATAGTTTATGAAATCAATGAAATCCTGCTAGATTTGACATCATGCTGCTTTAGAACTGCAGAAAAAATGGTGTTGCTTTGGTAACTGCAGTAAATACCTGCAGAATTAGCTTAATAGACTTCTTAACCTTAATAAATCTTAATTTCTTAAAAATCTAAATAGATTTTTATTCAGTATGTGAATAATGCTTTAGTTTTGGATTAGTTTCTTACATTATTATCTAGGAAATATTACTGAAATTTTAAAAACGTCCATTTCCCGCTAACATTTGAGCGCTGTTGAGCACGTTTTTAAACGGCACTGATTTGCCATTGTGTTCATGTGCTCAACAGAAATGACTGTGATTCGCAGTGAAGGTCATCAATTCACCAAACTCACCGCTGTTTACTAAGTGTAATGGATCCTTTTCATAAGCCTGTTATGATGTGTTTAACGGTCATCAGCATCTTAAATACCTAAAAGTTTTTAATATTTAGAATTTTTTAAAAAACGGATGAACATTTATGTGCATGTATGTATGTATGTATTATATCATCTTTGCTTTAAATTACAAAAATCGAATTGCCGCGTATGCAAGGTGTTTCTAATGCAGCGTCTATGGAACAGGGCAGTAAGCTTGATGTTATTCTCTTCTCTGACTGCTGTCATCAGTCTCATACAAATTTTTTCCTTCATCTGAAAGTCTTGATAACACCATTGTTAAGTTTTTCTTTTATTATTTCAGCAAATGGGATTCTAAAAAAATATATTTGTTGCACTCTCCAATTCACTGCGCTCTAAATTCACCCAACTATGACGACTTCCACTACTGAGAAACCCGTAAATGTGAAAAGGGTCTATCACGGATACAGGGAGACTGGAGCGTTTCAAAGTCATGTCGATCAGCTGTTTTGTCTATAAGCTGACATACGAGCGATCCGCTGATGAATCGCGGCTTTAAAAAGCTCCAGTGTCCCTGTATCTGTGGTTACACTCAGTAAACAGCGGTGAGTTTGGTGAACTGATGACCTTCACGGCCAATCACAGTCATTTCTGTTGAGCATGTGAACACAATGGCAAACAGCGCTGTTTAAGAACGAGCTCAACAGTGCTCAAATGTTAGCGGGAAATGGGCATTTTTAAAATTTCAGTATCCAAATGGTACCGAATTCCAGTATTGTGCAACCCTAGTAAATATGCTGTTAATAATAGTTATGCAGTTAAAATCTCGCCAGTGTTTCCGATTGAAAAGTGGTAATTATGATGGTCTTATAATGTATGGACTGAGTCTTAAAAGTCTGAAAAGGTATTGAATTTCACTCTCTGATTCCTATATATACTCTGCATTAGCAGGATAATGAAGATGAAACCAGGGTGGACTTTTCAATAAGACAATGATCCAAAACACAGCGAGGGGAAACTCTTGAATGCTTTCAGAGAAAGAAAATCAAGCAGTAGAATGGCCCAACCAATCACCTGACTTGAATCCAATTGAAAATACAAAATAAAGATTAGATTTGACAGACGAGACCCACAGAAGCATCAAGTTTTTTACACTCTGTCGAAGTCTGTGAAAATAACCATACCTGAGCAATGCATGTGACTTCATTCTCCATATGAGGGGCACCTTTAAGCTGCCATCACCAAAAAAGCCTTTTATATAAAGTATTAAATACATTTCTGTAATTCAGGCCTTTCTCCTTCTGTCATTCCCTTGTTATTACTAGGCCCACACGGAATCTGCACGCGCAGAATTCCACAGATTTTACGCAGATTTTAGGCCCATCATTAATTCTGTTCATTTACTTGAGTAAATGTGTGTAAATCTATATTTATTCAGTTTTTTAATTAATTACAGTAATATGAAAATGCCTAATATGAAAATGTTCATCTGATTTATGTAAAATGCAGTTTGTACAGTAATATTTGCTGTCTTTTAGTAGATATATTATATGAGAGACTTGCTTTGTTTGCCAAATAAAGTGAATCTAATTGGATTTGCATTTTAAACATAAAAAAAAGTTTAAAAGATATTATTTTTTATTTCACATATTAAGGTTTTAGTTATGATACTCCCAAAATAATTCCACAGAAATGGCAAAAAAACATCCGCAGATTCCGTCTGGCCCTAGTTATTACACACAACAAATGTTTCAGATTTGTTTTGTTTAATTTTTATGTTCGTATAGTTTGGATTTTTAATAAAATCGGGTTCAATTCAATGTCAACAACTCCTTTAGAAATATTATTCCCAGGAAAAAACAATGTGTAAGCCTTATAAATGTATAAAATAAAAACTTTAAGGCCCTGAATTGACTCCATAGGTCACCCAACATCTTAAGGATAAGGGGAAAAAAGCATTTGAGGTGTTAAAAATATAAAAAATAACCTTCAGAAAATGAAACTAAATGTAATTGTTGTATTTCCTAATGTTTTACATCATGATTGTACATGTTTTTTTTATTTTTTAGATTAGTTTCGATTAGATTTTGCCTTTTTTACTGACTAATATAAAGTAAAACCAACAAACTAGATTTGCACAAATGGTAACACTTCATTTTGATGATCTATTTGAGTATTAGTAGACTGTCTGCTTAATATCTGTTGATAATGCTCCCTCAACAGACAAATAACTGACTATAAGAAACTTTGCATGTACATGTCAACTTACTTTAACCCTAAACCCAACCCTAACCCCAACCTAACAGTCTACTGATAATCTAATGAGAATTAGTTGGCATGTAGATGCAGTGTAACTTAAATTCAACAAACGGACCATCAAAATAAAGTGTGACCGCACAAATATCTCGTAGAACAAGTCATAGAAATGATCAATTTAAAAGAGAGATTAATGTTAGGGTGTACTCATTTATGCTGTGCACTGTATATGCACACAGTTGGCAGAATCAGAACTTTATTTATTCACTCTTTAGTCCAGCTTCTTGTCACAGATGTGCAGGGATGTTGAAACCTGTTGTTGTTTGGCAGATGTCGGTCCAGCAACGGGTGTTCAACATTGCTAATGAGCTCCTGCATACGGAGAAGGCGTACGTGTCCAGATTGCACCTCCTGGACCAGGTGTTCTGCGCTCAGCTGATGGAGGAGGCTCGAGCCCGCAGCTCCTTCCCTTGTGAGATGGTTATGGGTATCTTCTCCAACATCTGCTCCATCTACTGCTTCCACCAGCAGTTCCTGCTGCCTGCGCTGGAGAAACGTATGGAGGAATGGTGAGAGAGACGATGCATTTACAGTTAAAGTCAGAATTATTAGCCCGTCTGTATATTTTTTCCCAAATATCTGTTTAATGGAGAGATTTTTTCAACTTATTTCTAAACAGAATAGTTTTAATAAGTCATTTCTAAGAACTGATTTCTTTTCTCTTTGCCATGATGACAGTACATAATATTTGACTATATATTTTTCAAGATACTAGTATTCAGCTATTCAAAAAGTGCAATTTAAAGGTTTAAGTACACTCTCAGAAAAAATGGTACAATGTTGTACCAAAGAAGGTACAAACCCATGTCAGTGGGGCTGTACCTTTTTATAGAACAGCATTGTACCTTAAGACAAAGAAACAAATTTGTACCATTGCAGTTTGAACCTTTAAGAACATGATTTGTACCATCAGAGACAGAAATGTACCTTTGGTTTTTAAAACCTGCAGATACAATATTGAACCTTCATCAAAGGTACAAATCTGATCCATGAAGGTGCCACTACAGTTACAAGACACTTTGTACCTTAACAGTGTCAAATGTGTTCATTCAAGAACTATTTAAAGGCATTTTGTTTTATCCAAAATGCATCAATTTATTTTCAGTAAATATAAAACATCAAATAGATTTTAAACAAAGTTTCTTTTGTGTAAATGCACCTTTTTCATTTACAATAAAAAATAAAAAATATTTTAACATAAATCAAAAGATCTATTTTTTTGCTAAACATTTCACAACACTTTTCACAAACATGTTACAGAAATTCATTCTTCCATCCTCAAAATAAAACATTTTTTTTCTCCAATTTTCACACAATACCTTTGTAATCATATAAAAGTTAACTGAATTTACTTAATTTTAAAATAAAAATTATGCAAAAGTACTGTTACGAGATGTGCACAATGATTAGTTTTACAATACTAAAATGTCTGACTTTAGCCAGCTCACATGCGTTGTGAATAAACGCCAAAAGGTGCGGATATCAGTAATGAAGTTGTATTTATCCTTAAATGCCTACCAAATATTTATTAAACATGCTTTAAATGTTTAGTTTACAACATCTATAGTTTTGTTTTACCAGTTGTTTTGTTTTATAGAACTTAATAATGAATGTTTATGAGTTTCTTTAAACAGAAGCTTTTAAATGAGGATTCATGTTTTAATAGAGAAATTATTCATGAAATCACTTTGCCTTTCCAGTAATATTTATTTTCATAGATATTGAAATAAAGGAGTTGTCCAACACTTATGTACCTTTTTTTAAGAACAATTGTGTACCTTCATTTCAATTGTACCATAAAAAGTACAGAACACTATCATAAGAGGTCTTTTCTGTAGCATATAAGGTACAACTTTTACAATGGTACAAAACTGTTCCTTAAGGAACATTGTTTGTACTACCATGTAAGACTTTTTCTGAGAGTGTATGGTGTGGCAGACTCAAGCACAGTTCAATAAATTACAGTGTTTATCAGTTAAAAAGAAAATCATTAATAAATATCTCAGGCCTAATTTTACAAGTGGCTGTTTTAGTAAATGGCATCATCATTTTTTGGGTAACACTAGAATAATGCTTCATGGTTCACATTTTTTTGTATTTGGGATAAAAAATACATATATTAAACTTACATATTAGATCAGGAAAGATGAAGATAGACATACTTATACTGTATACCTAACTATGTATAAACAACTGGGTGGTTATATTATATCATATCATATCATATCATATCATATCATATCATATCATATCATATCATATCATATCATATCATATCATATCATATATTATATTATATTATATTATATTATATTATATCATATATCATATCATATCATATCATATCATATCATATCATATCATATATCATATCATATCATATCACATGTCATATCATATTATATATATTATGTTATGTTGTTATATTATGTTATGTTATGTTATTTTCTGTTATAATATATTATATTATATTATATTATATTATATTATATTATATTATATTATATTATATTATATTATATTATATTATATCATATCATATCATATCATATCATGTCATGTCATGTCATGTCATGTCATGTCATGTCATGTCATGTCATGTCATGTCATGTCATGTCATGTCATGTCATGTCATGTTATGTTATGTTATGTTATATTATATTATATTATATCATATTATATATATTATCTTATGTTATGTTATGTTATGTTATGTTATGTTATGTTATGTTATGTTATAATATATTATATTATTGTATTATATTATATTATATTATATTATATTATATTACATTATATTATATATTATATTATATTATATTATATTATATTATATTATATTATATTATATTATATTATATTATATTATATCATATTATATATGTTATGTTATGTTATGTTATGTTATGTTATATTATATTATATTATATCATATCATATTATATATGTTATGTTATGTTATGTTATATTATATTATATTATATTATATTATATTATATTATATTATATTATATTATATTATATTATATTATATTATATATATTATGTTATGTTATATTATGTTATGTTATGTTATGTTATGTTATGTTATATTATATTATATCATATTATATATAATATGTTATGTTATGTTATGTTATATTATATTATATTATTATATTATATTATATTATATTATATTATATTATATTATATTATATTATATTATATAATATTATATTATATTATATTATATTATATTATATTATATTATATTATATCAAATCATATCATATTATATTATATATGTTATGTTATGTTATGTTATATTATTTTATATTATATTATGTTATATTATATTATATTATATTATATTATATTATATTATATTATATTATATTATATTATATTATATTATATTATATTATATTATATTATATTATATTATATTATATTATATTATTTATGTTATGTTATGTTATGTTATATATGTTTCAAATTATCCAAACAAATAGAAGCCGCGTATGTATTTTTCTAAACTAATCTGTGTAGAAATATTGCCATTTTGTAAGAGGAAGTGTGACCTTTTTTAAGAGTTCGGACTAACACGATGAATGAACCTTGACTTGTGCTCCTCTCTCCTTAGGGATCTGAACCCCCGCATCGGGGACATCCTGCAGAAACTGGCGCCTTTCCTGAAGATGTACGGCGAGTATGTGAAAAACTTTGACCATGCGATGGAGCTGGTAAACACCTGGATGCAGCGCTCATCTCAGTTCAAAACCATCATTCACAACATCCAGGTACACCAGAGAATGCTTTCTGCTGAACTAAGCCTGTAGTGCTGTGTAATTAAAAAAAGAACTTGTATAAATACTAATTTTGTTGTTTAAATTGGAGCGGTATGATATATATTTTTAAACAACTTAATACTTTCCATTAGTGGTGTGTGTTAAAGGGGACCTATTATTTACAAAACGTAAAATAAATCTCTATAGTCAGCTGAATTTAGAAATAGTTTTGAAATAAATCTTTACGCTTAACAAATTAAATTAAATAAATAGACTAATGGATGTCTTCAGTGGAGTTTACAACACCGTTTCCTTATCCACGAAAGAGAGAACAAGAAAGTGAAGGCCGAATGGAGGAGGCTCGTTCTTTATCCTCGTGCTGCAGATGGTCTGTTTAGCTGTTTTCTCACTAGTAAAGCGTTCAGTTTTTACACTCACAAAGTGTGCCAAATATAAATATGCATATAATAAATAATATTACTGATAATAATAACATTATACAAATGCAGATTATCATGAATTAACTGAAAAAAGCCCAACCGAGGTGAAGAAGACATGGAGGTGCTGTTTTTCATATTTATGTAGAAAATAATAATTTTCGTAACATTTTAATCCTGGATGTAAAGATATTAGTGTATTTCTGTACATCTTGTGTGAATTAACCAATGTGTAACCGTACGTTCACACCGAAAGCGGTGAGAGCTTCAAAGTAGCCAGAAGTCATTCATTTTCAATGAGAGCCAGCGGCGAGGAGCAGCACGGCGCGTCTTCGCCGGTGTGAGCGTCGAAGAGAGTTGAAATCAAGTCAGTTTTATGGTAATGAGCCATGATGCTGTTTGGCGGCAAGCAATCAGAATAAGGAAGTCCACCGCTTGAGGGGAGTTCAGAGAACATAACCTGTGAACTTTGGTTCCTACCACAGTTGTTCCCAAGGGTTTGATTATTACGGTTGTCGGATTTTCAGTTATTTACTATGTTTTCTTACAGGAACATACATTAAATAAGTTACTGATGTGCTTTAATGTTGTAACGTTATATATCTATCTTTAAAAAAGCGGGAATCTCATGCGACAGTACAAACAGTATTGCTGCTTCAGAATATTTCAGACATATGGACATATTGGATAATCAAGTGGAGCAAAGCCACACCAGATGCAACTTGATCTTCCATTGTGAAATGAATTCAGAAGTGTGCAACATTTTCACGCTAGAAAGCATATTTTTATTACTGATATGCTGCAACGGCCCCTTTAAATAGGAGATTAATGTGGCGAATTTTGACGCTCTTGTCGCCAGAGCTGAAGCCAGACAGCGTTGTCGCCAGACCGACCTCAGACGCTCTCACCGCTTTCGGTGTGAACGCACAGTAAGCGTTTAGAACTCCATCGGTGCATAACTAGCGTGATCTACGCTGGACTTAATACTTAATATTTTAGTTGGTCAACAGCTCAGTCTATTTGAGTTCCTCAAAATAGCTACGTGCAAACAGTGCGCCTTAACACACCTCCTTTATAGACCAGCATGCCCATGAGTCCACAAAGTGGCACAAATGGATTTGCTATTTAAATAACATGTCACAAAACATGAAAACTACTGTTGCGTTGGTCTGAAAATAGCAGCAAACCGTGCCAAACACATCTTGCACCTTATTGCGCTGGGTGTATGATAGGGCCCTAAGTAAGAAAAGCTGCTTTTGTCACAATTGGATTTATTGCCCAATGAAAATAAGTGAAAAGATTTGTACAGTGAAAAAATAATAACAATAATGCTGAAATGGTTTGCCATTAAATGTAGAGGCAGTCAGATGTGTGGAGCACTGTTGAGGAAATCACACTCTCAGCCAAAAATGTGTGAAAATAAGAAACTCTCTTCGCTGTTAATTGTGCGCAAGCCTGCATAATTCACACCCGTGGACCGAATGAAGCAGCAAAATCACCTTCACAGCCGCAGACAGGAGCGCAGTGGAACGGTACTCTGCCATGATTGAGTGCGTCAGATGAAAGAGTGATTCGCTGTGGGTGCAGGAGTGTTTTTTGGGCAGCTGTAGGTTCTGGTGAATACTAATGGTGGCCCAATCAGGCTTCAAACATCTCTGGTTGCCAGTGTGTGAGGAATATTAAGCGCTGCCATCTGAGATCACAGGACGGCTGTAAGGAGATCAGGCAAGGTGCGGGTTTCATCACGCTAAATGCCTGTTCTCGGATTCTCTGGATTGTGCTCGGCTGTGTTCAGAGAGTTTGAATGATTGCTAAAGACAACATGAAACAGCATTCATTCAACACTAACTTTTTATTGCATTTCAAAGTGAAACTAAGCATTTAGGGGAAATCATGGAGGCCGAGGCTTATTTTTTCTTGTGTGATCTAGTTTCATTGTGTGAAAATAAATGTTGGAAATATGTTTTAAATTATACATTTTGAGAAAAAAACATGTATTAAACTATATTAAAAACTAGTACCGTCAAACAATTAGTTGCATCCAATATAAAAGTTAATATTTACAAGATATGTTTGTGCGAGGCAATGCAGTGGCGCAGTAGGTAGTGCTGTCGCCTCACAGCAAGAAGGTCGCTGGTTCGAGCTTCGGCTGGGTCAGTTGGTGTTTCTGTGTGGAGTTTACATGTTCTCCCTGTGTTCACGTGGGTTTCCTCCGGTTTCCCCCATAGTCCAAAGACATGTGCTATAGGTGAATTGGGTAGACTAAATTGGCTGTAGTGTATGAGTGTGTATGGATGTTTCTCAGAGATGGGTTGCAGCTGGAAGGGCATCCGCTGCGTAAAACATATTGATAAGTTGGCGGTTCATTCCACTGTGGTGACCCCAGATTAATAAAGGGACTAAGCCAAAAAGAAAATGAATTAATGAATGGATATTAATAACTCTTTTGTGTATACTGATATAACACATACTGATAGTATGAATTTATTATATTAAATATAAAAAATAAGTATATAATAGCACAATAAAAACTTCATATATAGTGTGAACTTATTGTATTCATGTTGTCCTAAAGGTGCGAGTCTTATAAATATTCTGCAGAGAATATATCCTGCATTAGTGTGTGTGAATGAATCCGTGCATGTTCTCTTTTCACTCGTGGTGTGATTTTGGGTGTGTGTTGCAGAAAGAGGAGATGTGTGGGAATCTCACCCTCCAGCACCACATGCTGGAGCCTGTGCAGCGAATCCCTCGCTACGAGCTGCTGCTCAAAGACTACCTGCACCGGCTGCCGGAAGACGCAGACGACTTCAAAGATGCCCAGAGTGAGTGCACTTCATCCTTATCCTGACCTGCATTATAACCAGGGTGCGAATAACAGGGAGGTTTAGGGGGGACTGACACCCCCCAATTAACAATTTATCCCACTTAAAGAATATCAAAACAAGATGTATGGCGGGGGGTTGGGGTTTCTATATACAAACAATTTTTAAAATATGCTATTGTAATATGTTCATTTTTATATTACTAATACTGTATACTAATAATATTGCTAATATTTTTTTAACTATATTTATTGTACTCTACTGTATATATTAAAGTGCATGCACCTGAAAATACTTCAGTAAAAATATTCATTTGAAGTTAACAGGCTAAAATAAAAGGCAAAATATTTTAAGTTAGTGAGTCGTTCCAGGGTGTCACGGTGGCGCAGTGGTTAGCACTGTCGTCTCACAGCAAGAAGGTCGCTGGTTTGAGCCTCGGCTGGGCCAGTTGGCATTTCTGTGTGGAGTTTGCATGTTCTCCCCGTGTTGGCGTGGGTTTCCTCTGGGTGCTCCGGTTTCCCCCACAGTCCAAAGACATGCGTTATAATTAGGTAAGCTAAATTTTCTGTAGGGTATGTGTGTATGGATGTTTCCCAGTGATGGGTTGCAGCTGGAAGGACATTCACTGCGTAAAACATATGCTGAATAAGTTGACAGTTCATTCCACTGTGGCGACCCCGGATAAATAAAGGCACTAAGCCAGAATGAAAATGAATGAATGAATGAATCGTGTCAAGTATAATTTAACCCATACTCAAAATTGGTCCTCTGATTTTAATCCATCCAAGTGCACACACACACAAATTGAGTGAGGAGTGAGCACACACACACCTTGAGCATACACCCAGAGCAGTGGGCAGCTATGCTTTGCTTTGCTTGCTCACTGGCACCTTAGTTGAGTATCAAAGATGGAGAGAATGTGGTTTATTCACTGCCCCCCTCTTCAGTTTCTACCGGGAGCAGGAATTGAACCTGCAACCTTTCTATGGCAAGTTTAACTCTCTAACCGTTAGGCCACAACTGCTATCTAACATGGGCTATCTCAATAGAGAAGAATACACTGTGTGAATATTCAGGATCTTTGTTGTTTCTCCTGTGCAGAGTCTCTGGAGCTGATCGCCACTGCGGCAGAACACTCAAACGCTGCCATCAGAAAAATGGTGAGTTTTAGAGCTTCAGATGAGCGCCACACTCCATCTGGGGTGAAAACCAAACACTGCCACTTAACATGGCTTTGTAATTAAGCACGGCTGCCTCTTTAATGTGCCGACTGTTCTCAAAGTCTCTCATTTTACAACTGTTAATTGCTTATGGGTTTGTTTTCTGCATTTCGAGACATCCCTCCCTCCGATCTGAAACTATTCAAAATGCGAAAATTCCAATTCAAAACATTGAAAATGGGGGATTTTTTATTTTTTTGGGACAAACGTGAATGTTTTGTCTCTAAGGAGCGCATGAGGAAGCTGTTGAAAGTGTACGAGCTGCTTGGAGGTGAGGAGGATATCGTTAACCCCACTAATGAGCTGATTAAAGAGGGACACATCCTCAAACTGTCAGCTAAAAACGGGACGTCGCAGGATAGATACCTCATTCTGGTGAGTCAAACATGCACAGATAATGATTTGAATAACTAAATGATGTGTTTTAAAAAAATACATTAATGTCTGTCAGTCGATCATGTGGCAGGCATGCAATCATGGTTTATTAGATACTTTTATTGTACTATTTTATATATATTTTATTATTTTATATTTTAAATTTCTGTTTAAAGGAGAGAGGATTTCAGTTTTTTAATAACTCATTTCTGATAACTGATTTATTTTATCTTTGCCATGATGACAGTAAATAATATTTGACTAGATATTTTTCAAGACACTTCTATACAGCTTAAAGTGACATTTAAAGGCTTAACTAGGTTAATTAGGTTAACTAGGTAGGTTAGGGTAATTAGGCAAGTCATTGTATATCGATGGTTTGTTCTGTAGACAATTGGAAACAAAATATTCTTAAGGGGCTAATAATTTTGACTTTAAAATGGCTTTAAAAAATTAAAAACAGCTTTTGTTTTAGCTGAAAAAAAACCAAATAAGAATTTCTCCAGAAGAAAAAATATTATCAGACATACTATGAAAATTTCCTTGCTCTGTTAAACATAATTTGGGAAATATTAAAAAAATTAAATTAAATTCATTAATAAATCTGACTTTAACTGTTTATATGGCTTAGAACTGTTCTTCTCTCTCTGAAGTTCAATGACAGGTTGCTGTACTGCGTCCCTAAACTAAGGCTGATAGGACAGAAGTTTGGAGTGCGAGCGCGGATTGATGTGGACGGCATGGAGGTCTGATGTGTTTTTATCTTGTTTACAGTTTCATATTGAACATAAATCTGTTGTTATCAGATGTTTAATTGACTCTGCATTGCTTCACAGCTGAAGGAGACCAGCAGCATGAATGTACCGCGAACATTTCTGGTGTCCGGAAAACAGCGCTCACTAGAACTGCAAGCAAGGTACACTTTAGGGAATGTGCTTCATCTGCTTTAAAAATAAATCCTGAGGTTGATTGACAACCACAAATATGCTGCCAGAGGTTTTTTGTTTTTTGTTAATAAAAATACCCAAGAAAAGCAAATCAGCACTTTGAAAAACAAGAGAAAGTAAAAAGCAATTAGTTACTTTACTTTAGAAAGTAAGTAAACCCATTGTCTTAAAGGCAACAAATTGATTTTACTTTTAAAAAAGTCAGCAAACCCATTGACTTAACTTCACCCGCCACTTTATTAGGGTCACCTTACTAGTATCAGGTTGGACCCCCTTTTTGCCTTCAGAACTTCCTAAATCTTTCGTGGCATAGAATCAACAAAGTACTGGAAATATTCCTCACAGATTTTGGTTCATATTGACATGATAGCATCACGCAGTTGCTGCTGATTTGTCGGCTCCACATCCATGATGTAAATCTCTCATTATACCACATCTTAAATGTGCTCTATTGGATTGATATCTGGTGACTGTGGAGGCCATTTGAGTACAGTGAATTCATTGTCATGTTCAAGAGACCAGTCTGAGATGATTTGCACTTCATGACATGGTGCGTTATCCTGCTGGAAGTAGCCATCAGAAAATGGGTACACTGTGGTCATAAAGAGATGGACATGGTCAGCAACAATACTCAGGTAGGCTGTGGTGCTCAATTGGTACTTATGGGCCCAAAGTGTGCCAAGTAAGTATCCCCCACACCATTACACCACCACCACCAGCCTGAACCATTGATACAAGGCAGGATGGATCCATGCTTTCATGGTGTTGACGCAAAATTCTGACCCTACCATACAAATGTCGCAGCAGAATTCGAGACTCATCAGACCAGGCAACGTTTTTCCAATCTTCTATTGTCCAATTTTGGTGAGGCTGTGTGAATTGTAGCCTCAGTGTCCTGTTCTTAGCTGACAGGAGTGGCACCCGGTGTGGTCCTCTGCTAAGGAAGCCCATCCGCCTCAAGGCTAGACGTGTTGTGTGTTCTGAGATGCTCTTCTACAAACCTCCGTTGTAACGAGTGCTTATTTGAGTTACAGTTGCCTTTCTATCAGCTGGAACCAGTCTGACCATTCTCCTCTGACCTCTGGCATCAACAAGGCATTTCCGCCCACAGAACTGCCTCTCACTGGATATTTTCTATTTTTCAGACCATTCTCTGTAAACCCTAGAGATGGTTGTGCATGAAAATCCCAGTATATCAGCAGTTTATGAAATACTCAGACCAGCCAGTCTGGCACCAACAACCATGCTACATTCAAAGTCACGTAAATCAGCTTTCTTCCCCATTCTGATGCTCGGTTTGTACTGCAGCAGTTCATCTCGACCATGTCTACATGCCTAAATGCATTGAGTTGCTGCCAAGTGTGAACAGTTGGACAGGTGTACCTAATAAGTGCATGTAGTTTGTTTGCTTAAAAAGAGAGAGTAAACTTGTTGCCTTATAATTATTAAGTAATGTCAACTAATCACTTTTTACAGTGTACAGTATGTGCAGCTTTTGGAAGTTTAAAATAATTTTCTTATTTCACCAGGACGGAGGAAGAAAAGAGGGATTGGATTCAGGTAATGTTCTCCTTTAAGTCACATGACAGGCTCTCTAACATTCACACATTTACATTTTACTAATTTTTCCTTCTTGTTCACTTACTCACAGGCAATCCAGGCTACTATACAGAGACATGAGCAGACGCTGGAGACCTTCCGGATGCTCAACTGCTCCTTTCGGGAGGAGGATTTCACTCCTCCAAACTCTCCGGTTGGTGCCTGCCTTAGCACTCACAATGCTGATATTGTGCATTGGAAAACATGAAAACACTATCATTACTGTATTTAAAGTAATTCTGAAAATATCAGTATTTGTTTTAAAAGAAATATTATGCTTAAGTTGAAATACTTAAAAAGTTTTATAAAAAGTTTTATTGTATTAATATAAATCATAAAGAATGAATGAATAAATAAATAAATATATAAATAAATAAATATTAATAATAAATTATGCACTGATAATATTGTTCATTAAAAAAATTCAAACACTTTTATTATTTAAAGTAATTCTGAAATATAAATACGTGTACAAAATATAAAAATATCTTGGTTGGAATACTAAAATTACTTAAACTACTTAAATCAAATTAAAGCTGAATAAAAATATGAAAGAAAAACAAAAATGAAATAAAATAGCAAAACCACTGTACTGTCATTATGTCATACTTAAATTATCAATTTCATTTTTAAAATATTAGTAAGTATCTAGACTTCATTTAGGTTTGCAAACAGTTTTCATAGGTTTCATTCATTTTCTTTTCAGCCTAGTCTCGGTATTAATCTGGGGTTGCACAGTGGAATGAACCGCAAACTTATCCAGCACATATTTTACGCAGAGGATGCCCTTACAGCCGCAACCCATCACTAGGAAACACCATACACTCTTACATTCACACACATACACTACAGACAATTTAGCTTACGGAATTCACCTGTAGCGCATGTCTTTGGACTTGTGGGGAAAACCAGAGCACCTGGAGGTAAACCCACGCCAACACGGGGAGAACATGCAAACTCCACACAGAAATGCCAACTGACCCAGTCGAGGCTCAAACTAGCAACCTTCTTGCTCTGAGGTGAACGTGCTACCCACTGCGCCATTGTTTCGCCCCAAATTGGAAATTAATCATTAATAATATAATTAATTTCTTGTGGAAAACCTGATGCGGCCCAGCCTCACCCAGACTCGGCCTTTAGCGGCCCCCAGGTAAATTAAGTTTGAGACCCCTGGTCTACAGAGATCTCCCAGTTTTTCTCTGGAAAAATTTAACCCTGAAAAAGCCAACGCAAAGCAAACTCTATTGGATTACTATGGCATAAATACAGCAATATAAAAGACAAAAGAGAGTGATCAACTTAGAATGTCACTTATCAGTTCTATAATGATTTGTTCAAGTTTTGTTTTAAATTTACGCTCAAAAAAACATTTTTATCCCCTGGCTTATTATGCTGAGTCCGTCGCCATCTTTTGCTGAAACAGTGTAACGTCAATTTCTTTGCTCAAGTTGTGCTAAATTACTACAAAATCTGTATTACACACCTGAAACTTGTCTATAGCACTTGTTCACTGCTGCTCTTATAGTTAATTGCTATAATTGCTATTGCTAATTGTGTAAATTGCTTCCTTGTCCTCATTTGTAAGTCGCTTTGGATAAAAGCGTCTGCTAAATGACTAAATGTAAATGTAAATGTAAATGTATTACAAACATATTTTTCATTAAATATGACTGCAATTTATATAAAATGAATATATCCATTAATAACATTAAACAAACAACAATATAAAGATAAGTAAATCAGTCAAAAGAATAACAAACAAGTTTTCATTCAGCATTATGCTAAATTTAACTTTGCAGTCAAATCTATTTGTTCTAGAGTATTTATTTATTTATTATTTATTTAATACAACATCAGCAGCTTATGGCTATTTCATGGCAAAATGGATATACAGTTGAAGTCAAAATTATTAGCCCCCTTTGAATTTTTTGTCTTTTTTAAATATTTGCCAAATGATGTTTAACAGAGCAAGGAAATTTTCACAGTATGTCTGATAATATTTTTTCTTCTGGAGAAAGTCTGATTTGTTTTATTTAGGCTAGAATAAAAGCAGTTTTTAATTTTTTATAAACCATTTTAAGGACAATATTATTAGCCCCTTTAAGCTATAATTTTTTTCGATAGTCTACAGAATAAAGCATCATTATACAATGACTTGCCTAATTACTCTAACCTGCCTAGTCAACCTAATTAACCTAGTTAAGCCTTTAAATGTCACTTTAAGCTCTAGAGAAGTGTCTTGAAAAATATCTAGTCAAATATTATTTACTGTCATCATGGCAAAGATAAAATAAATCAGTTATTAGAAATGAGTTATTAAAAATATTATGTTTAGAAATGGGTCGAAGAAATCTTCTCTCTGTTAAACAGAAATGGGGGAAAAAAATAAACCGGGGGCTAATAATTCAGGAGGTTAGCCCTCTTAATTCTGACTTTAACTGTACAAAAAAATACTACATGATAAAAACAAATTTGTATTACAATAAAAATTTATTTGTACAAATATAAAGAATATAAATAAATAAAATTCACACAAAAATATATTCAAAGTTAAATATGATTTTTCAGTTTAATTTTTGATAAATAATTTAAGATTCTTCCTGGTGGTAACTTTTTAAAAATGTCCATCAAAGTACTCTGCTTATAAAAATTTTGTCTAATGGTATTTGAACTTCCACATTCCAACATAATATGTTTCATGGTAAGGGCAGCCTGGGAGTAATTACATTTAGGTGGTATTTGCTCTAGAGTAAATAACAGATGACTTTGACCAAAATATTGTATTTAGATATAGCCTGAGCAAATAACATTTTACAGTAGACTAAAATAAAGACACCTACCATACTTTTGACTTAGTAGCCGTCAGAGGAGTGCTCATGATGGGCAGTATGACAGGGCTAACAGGGCTCTGAAAGTCCCAAATTCATGAAACATATCTCTAAATAGGCACTATCAATAAAATGCATAGTTGGAATCTAAACAACTAAAAAAGCCTCAAAAGTACATTATGTTGTCCAACAGCAGCAACATTTGTCAAACTGTGTAGAGTTGTTTAGCCTTCTTGATGTCGCCGGTCTGGGCGGAGTAATACACAAAGGTGAAGAGGCTGTTTGAGTGCTGATATTACTTTAATATCTCACGGCCATCAGCCAATCAGATTCAAGAACCAGACAGAACTGTTGTATAAACTAATATATATATATATATATATATATATATATATATATATATATATATATATATATATATATATATATATATATATATATATATATATATATACACCTACAAATTTAATACACTAACAGAATATAACATGTTCTTTTTTCCTCAATGTTATTAATTTATATTAATAAATATTAATGATATATTGTAATTCTCTGCAAATAAGCGCTCTGACAGTTCGAAGACATGTTATCAGTATTTACATATAAATTCTAATATGAATGTTTTTGCTTCTGAAAACAAAACATAAAACCTTATAATTATAACCTGAAGGAAAAATTAATGAATGAATGACCCACGCTCTAATGTGATGACATTTAATCCCATGTTTAGGTGTAGGTTAGGTCTGTGAATACTTACTGTAATATTCTGTGACTCTCGGTCTTTGTTTTCAGAATTGCTCAGAGCTTGGAAAGCGAGCGCCCACTCCGATCCGGGAGAAAGAGGTTACGCTGTGCATGAAGTGTCAGGAGCCGTTCAACTCCATCACCAAACGACGGCATCACTGCAAAGCCTGCGGACATGTAGGATCAACACACGCCATAACTGTGTTTATAGGGCATGCTGATGTTGACAGCGCGCTGACGTGGGTCTTTTTTCATTTCAGGTGGTGTGTGGAAAGTGTTCAGAGTTTCGTGCCCGGCTGTTGTATGATAATAACCGAGCCAACCGTGTGTGTATAGACTGTTATACCATGTTAGTTGGAGTGCCGCCGTCTCCTGCCAGTCTGAGCAGCAGCACACAGAGACGACGCTCCATCCTAGAGGTACTATCAGCATTTAAAGTCTGCGTGAAGTTGCTGAGACTTTTAAGTCAGTATGTTCATGTACTTCCAACTCAAATGGAATATTGAGTAGGGGGTGGAGCTTTCCTTTTGCGCATCATTCCCTTGTTGCAAACTACGGCCTTGTTTACACTAATACGTTTTAGTTTTAATTCAAGAGTTCACACTTAGATATTGTTTGACAACTGTTAGCAGGTTTGGCATGCTGTCCCGGGAGAGAACCCTGAGCTCGGAGATAGGTGAGCCCAGGGCTCCCGCCTGGTCCATAGAGCATATGTGAGTACGAGATCAGGTGGTTCTCGAGAGCTCCCCGTGGTAAGAGGTAGAAAAGAGGAGGAGATGGGGTGGATGGGGGGTTTCTTCGGAAAACAAAGATAAGAGAGTAGTTCTAGCTAGGCTACTTATAGTGAGTTGGGGTTAATCTGATTGGCTAACTAGTAAATGTAGATGAGTGGCCAGCTGCAGTCAATCATATCACGTGCTCCTCTCGAAATTAGTTTGAAAACTTCACAATGCATAAGTTTTGCTACGATTACGCCTTCCATCCACACTACCCTGGAGTTTTTGAGCCCTGAAAACGAAGCCTTTTGAAAACACTGAAGAGGCCATTTTGGTTTTAAAACACTGCTGCTCTGTGTCAGTGTGGATGGGGGGGAAAACGGAGACATCTGAAAACGGAGGCGTAGCTGCAGACATTGACCTATCTGATTGGACCTTTTTCTCAATATTAAGTGCACAGAGTTAAGTCTTGCATCCTCTCCTTGTAAGTTAAGACTTTGCAAGTTTGATATGGAAAACAAACTCCAGAGGACACATCGGGTAAATCTTCAACAGACAACAGTGTATTTTATAACGTCATTCACATCACCCTGGCTATGTTGTTTCACTATCTTAACAATAAAATGTAAACATGATATAAGGAGCTGCCTATTTTAATTTTAATATTGACAACTTAACGGACACTGAAAAGTGTTGAGGCGTCGTGTAGCTGTATATTTATATGATCGTCATCTTCACTGTATGCATATTTATGACAAAATGGAGCCTCTAACATAACTGCCTCCTTTTATTTTCATTGAAAATACGAAACACACCCTCTCTTTTGCTGAATATCAGTTTTAATAATCAATAATGGCCATTATAAAAGTTTAACGTACAATAAGCTTGTCCAATATAGGAAATAAAGGCAAGCAATCAGTCAAATGTACAGAATCAGTGTACGTAGTTACATAAATTAATATATTATCTTATATTTGCGCTCAGACAAAACACGTTACCTGAGAACAAGTAATCGATTTAAAAGACTGAAGAGTCATTAGATATGTCAGACGTGCGCTGCTCTCAGCTGGGGAGGTGTGCTCAAATCACCCGCTGACTGCCTGGAGCTCAGACGTGCGCATACGCTGCAGCGCATTCCAGAGTGTGTGGTCACGTGATGTGCGTTTTCAGCGGTGTAGTGTGGATGGAGAGCTTTTCAGAAATGCTAGGTGTGGACATGGATAGTTTTTGTTCTAAAGCGCCATTCTAAAACTAAACATATTAGTGTAAACCGGGCCTAACATGGTCAGGAAAAGGTGAGCCTTTAACTGACTTTTGTTTTTTCAGTGGGTTAACTTGCATGAATTAGTTGTTCAGCTAAAGAGTAACAATGTGCTGTAGCAAAATAAATATTGTACATTTTGATTTCACATGGACTTAAAAAAATTTGAAAAGAAATACGAGTTCCAGCTTCACAAAAGGTGCACATTATTGCATTACAATCAAATTCAGAAATGTTAAGGTTATTAGTTACCATAACTGTATTAGTTACTAATAACCTTAACTAATTAAGTAGTAACTAATAGCTTTTAACAGTTAAATAATATACATAAACATTGTTAACCTGTAGTTATATAGTGGATGCCATTGTGTGTTAGTGTTGAAGGGATAGTTCCTCCAAAAATGTAAATTCGGTCACTATTTACTCATCCGGGTGACGCAGTGGTGCAGTAGGTAATGCTGTCGCCTCACAGCAAGAAGGTCGCTGGTTCGAGCCTCGGCTGTCAGTTGGCGTTTGTGTGTGGAGTTTGCATGTTCTCCCTGCATTTTGCGTGGGTTTCCTCTGGGTGCTCCGGTTTCCCTCACAATCCAAAGACATGCGGTACAGGTGAATTGGGTAGGCTAAACTGTTCATAGTGTATAAGTGTAGATGAGTGTGTATGGATATTTCCCAGTAGTGGGTTGCAGCTGGAAGATTATCTGCTGCATAAAACATGTGCTGGATAAGTTGGCGGTTCATTCAGCTGTGGTGACCGCGGATTAATAAAGGGACTAAGCCAAAAAGAAAATGAATAAATGATTGAATTTACTCATCCTTCATATATTCCAAACCTCTTTGAGTTTCTTCTGTTGAACACAAAGGAAGATATACTGAAGAGTGGTGGAAATTGACATCCATTGTATTTTTGTTCCTACTATGGATGTCAATGGATGTTTTTTTTTTAAACATTCTTCAGAATATCATGTTTATATTTTCAGAATATCAAAGAAATTCATAAAGTGTGTGTAAATGGGGAGGAAATTTTCATTTTGGGGTGAACTATCCCTTTAAGCCAGGGATATCCAAAGTCGGTCCTGGAGGGCTGGTGTCCTGCATATTTTAGTTCCAACCCCAATTAAACACACCTGAACCAGCTAATCAAGCTCTTTCTAGGTATACTAGAAACTTCCAGGGGTGTGTTGAAGAAAGTTGGAGCTAAACACTGGCCCTCCAGGACCGACTTTGGACACCCGTGCTTTAAGCAGTGTTAGTTTAGTAAGCTGTTTCTGTTATTTAGCCTTAGTCTTATTTTAGATATGTTCATTTGTTTGTTTTCATCATATTTGATCAACCTTGTCCTGTTTTTGGTTAGTCCAGTGGTGCAGCGGGTGCTCTGGTTTCCCTCACAGTCCAAAGACAAGCGCTATAGGTGAATTGGATGAACTAAATTAGCTGTAGTGTATGAGTGTGTGTGTGAATTTAAGAGCGTATGGATGCGGCTTGATGGGCATCCGCTGCTTAAAACATATGCTGGAATAGTTGGCGCTTCATTCCGCTGTGGCAACCTCTAATAATCTGGGACTAAGCCGAATGAGAATGAATGTATGTAAAATATGTAAATATGTAAATACATGGATTTTGTTTTAACTGTGCATGATAATCGACTGTAGGGAAACAATGCAAAATATGAGGATGCAAGGGTGAATAAGTAGAAAAAAAAATAATAATTCATCATGCAAAAATGTTTAAGAAAAACTTGTTGTTCTCCTGATACAGAAGCAGGCCTCGGTGGCGGCTGAGAACAGTGTGCTGTGTAGTTTTCTGCACCACATGGAGAAGGGAAGTGGCCGTGGATGGCAGAAGGCATGGTTCGTCATCCCTGAAAATGAACCACTGGTGCTGTATATCTATGGTGCTCCACAGGTAAGAAGATCATGGCCTGCGATAAAGAGACTTCTGTCATCATTTACTCATCATTCACTTGTTCAAAAACTGTTTCTTTCTTATGTACAAAAGAAGCTATTTTGAAAAAGGCTGAAAACCTGTAACCATTGACTTCCATGATATCCTACTATGTTTATATACTCCATAATATACTCCATAGTTTTCCTACTATGGAAGTTATTGGTTACAGGTTTTCAGCTTCCTTTAAAATATCCTATTTTGTGTTTAACAGATGGAAGAAACTCATCAAAGTTTAGGATGAGAAAGTAGTGAATGTAATTAAATTTTCTGGTGAACCATCCCCTAGTGTATGTCTAAGTGCAGGGGTGTCAAAGTCAATTCCTGGAGGGCCGGAGCCCTGCAGAGTTAAGCTCCAGCCCTGCTTCAACACACATATCTGTAGGTATCAAACAAGCCTAAAGCACTCAATTAGTTTGATCAGGTGTTTAATTAGGGTTGGAACTAAATTGTGCAGAGTTGCGGCCCTCCAGGAACTGGCTTTGACACATGTGCCTGAGTGGGTGTTAATCTAAAATGCAACATTAATTCAATTATTCAATATATTATTTTCCCATGCAACTCTACAAGAAATTTAGCATAATCATAAAGTGGGATTTGCCACTATATGTCCGACAGGTGGTTTTTTTCAACGAGGATGCATTAAATAAAAAAAGTAAGTAAAAGACATGAATAAATAATAAATTAAAATATGTTTAAATAGTAAATGGTTTATAAAGTGTAGAATTACAGTGTTGTATTTTCTTTAATTAATCCAAAAATATAATTAATTTTTTTTATTATAAATGAAGATAACAGGAGAGGAATTACTAAAAATGGTTTAACTGTTATTAAAATTATATGTATTATTTTTGGGAATTGTGGATTTACATAACTAATGTCATGTTTATATAAATATAAATAAACCTTTGGCTGTAGAAGAATGGAAATCAATTGTAATTTGAAAATAAAAGAATCAAAAGTAAAAGCAAAATAAATTTGGAAGATGGAAGTTTTACTTTCTTTTTAACACTAAATGAGCATAAAGGACCTATTCTGTGTAGTAAGTTGAAAGAATTGTTTTTGAGTCAACAATGTTAAAATAGATATAATTATATTACAGTTTTTGAGGCACGGTGGCTCAGTGGTTAGCACTGTCACCTCACAGCAAGAAGGTCGCTGGTTCGAGTCCTGGCTGGGTCAGTTGGCTTTTCTGTGTGGAGTTTGCATGTTCTCCCTGTGTTAGTGTGGGTTTCCTCTAGGTGCTCCGGTTTCCCCCATATTCCAAAGTCATGTGGTACAGGTGAATTGAATAAACTAAATTGGCCATAGTGCATGTGTGTGAATGAGTGTGTAGGGATGTTTCCCAGTACTGGGTTGCAGCTAGAAGGTGTAGTGGCAATTTTCTTTAAGGAGGCTCCCTCAGTGGTAAAGAAGACAAATTCTTACCCAAAGTGTCTTTTAAGGTTTTATTCTTTGCAAAGAAGGTCACACGATCGTACATCAATGACAGTTTCTGCAGAGAGGGAGACGCAGAAACAGAGTGCGTTCTCTTTTTATCTAGCTTGTAATACCCACAAGGTCATCAGTGATATACAGGATGAATCACAGTTACATCAGCGCTCAAACTTTATTTTTGACCATCTACATTTCAGCCTTACATCTCATCTGAACATGTAGTTTGTTAAATCACCATGTACTTATCTAGATCTTGTCTGGTGATAAACAGATGTTAATGTGTTCACACTTGGTCTAACTAAAACAGTACATTCATGGATGAATAAAATGAATTTCCACCACAAAGGGCATCCGCTGTGTAGAACATATGCTGGATAAGTTGGCGGTTCATTCCGCTGTGGCAACCCCTAATGAATAAATGGACTAAACCGAAGGAAAATGAATGAATGATTGATATTACTGTTTTGTCAATTTAATGTAACAATGCAATGGTCACCATTATATTAAACCTCACCCTGCTGGATTAATTTAATAATAATCCATTTTTATTATTATTTTAATTCCAACTCTATTTTGTGGTTTTGTAAAATTCCCTTTATTTTCCCTGTATTGTATTATATTTTGTAACAGTTATCAAAATGTATGTTGAAATGCACAAGGGAAAAAAAATGTTTCGTTGTTTGCTGGCAGCCAGCTCTCTGCAACTCTCACATGGTCACCCACTGAAGCTAAGCATGGCTGCGCCTGGTCAGTACCTGGATGGGAGACCACATGGGAAAGCTAGGTTGCTGCTGGAAGTGGTGTTGGTGAGGTCAGCAGGAGGCGCTCAACCTGCGGTCTGTGTGCGTCCTTACGCCCCAGTATATTGATGGGAACTCTATACTGCTTAGTGAGATGAGATGTTCAACCGAGGTCCCGACTCCCTGTGGTCGTTGAAAATCCCAGGATGTCCTTCGTTTAACCTCAGCATCCTGGCCAAATTTGCCCACTGGCCTCTGTCCATCATGGCCTCCTAACCATACCCATATCATGATTGGCTTCTTCACCCTGTCTCCTCTCCACCAATCAGCTGGTGTGTGGGGTGCGGTCTGGCTCAAAAATAACTGCCATCGCTTTATCCAGGTGGATGCTGCACACTAGTGATGATGGATGAGGAGATTCACCCCAAAAATATGTAAAATGCTTTGAGTGTTCAGAAAAGCGCTATTTAAATGTAAGGAATTATTATTATTATTAGTTTTATTATTATTATTAATTTTATTATTATTAAAATATTATCTACTGTCATCATGGCAAAGATAAAATAAATCAGTTATTAGAAATTAAAAACTATTATGTTTAGAAATGTGTTGAAACTATACAAATATACAGGGGGCTAATAATTTAGGAGGGCTAATAATTCAACTGTATATATATAAAATGATATGGCACATGGTCAAAATAAAATAATGGTCCTCAACATAGCCATATTTATTTTTTTTAAACAAAAGTATTTATTTTAGATTTAGTTAACATGTTTTACTATTAGCAACCCCAAACTGTGGTCACACATAGTTAAAGCAGATGCATTTGACATGCATTCTCCTAGCCTGAGATCTGTGTAATGATCAGATCAGCAAAGACAGATGTTAACACCAGGTGTAAACAAAGCCTTGCAGCTCGTCCCATGACTAATGTGCTTCCCAGAGTCTAGTTAATGCTTTACCAGACTAGATATTGATCTTCTGGTCTCTTCTTCTCTCTCAGGATGTCAAAGCTCAGCGTAGTCTCCCCCTCATCGGCTTCGAGGTGTCTCTACCTGAATCCGGCGACCGCCTGGAACGCCGCTTCGCCTTCAAAATGAGCCAGAGTCATCTGACGGTTTACTTCAGTGCCGACTGTGAGGAGCTGCAGCGCCGCTGGATGGAGGTTTTATCCAGAGCCGGCAGGGGCGAAGAGCTACAATCCAACGGGCCCATTTCTGAGGCCCTGGAGGAGGAGGGGGAGGAGCCAGCGCCTACAGGAGAAAGCACATGATTGGCTAAAAAATATATATATATGATATCATTTTGCACACGCAAACTGTACAAATGTGACCACAGTGACAGGATATAATAGACAAACACACACACAGACACACACATATAGCTTCTCTCTTACACACATCTGTATTACTTGTCAGTTGTAAGTTGCATGAAATATCTACAGGTACGTTTCTCTGTGTATTGCTCATCTTTGTGTGAGTGACCAGTGTTTGGAACAATCTGACAAAAAAAGTGTGCACACTTTAAAGACAACAGTACGTGCATTGATTTTTTTTTGTTAGCAGTTTCTTTGTTAAAGGGACAGTTCAGCCCAAAATTAAAGTTTACTCATGGTTTTTACTCATACGTCATGTAGTTTCAAATATTTAAGATATTCTTCTGATTTTTCTGTTGAACACAAAATAAGATACTTTGAAGAATGCTGAAAACCTGTAACCATTGACTTCCATAGTAGAAAACCAATTACTATGGAAGTAAATGGTTACCAAAAATATCTTCTTTTGTGCCAAACTGAAGAAAGAAACTCATAAAAGTTCAAAACAAGTAAAAATTTGAAAAAATGATACCATCATTTTCATTTTTGGATGAACTGTTCCTTTAGATCATCTGTTTCCTGCTTAATATCCAGGTGTTGGGATGTGGTTTAGTCAAGTGAGACTGATGGCGAGTTGTGTTTGAAGGTTTGGTCTGGTTTCATGAGAGTCTAAAGGTAAAAACACCCTGGAACGGCAATGGCTTTTGTTAGATTTTATTAGTCAGTAGAATATGAATCCAGCCAATATTTATGGCAATAATCCGCTTAGGAAGAGGAACAAATACAGAATTTCACATTTCGGTTACATTATTAAACGTTGGCTGTTGTAGTGAACAGTGACAGCATTGGCCACATGAAATGTTGTTCAGCTATGCAAGCCTGTGTTTATCTCAGAGACACAGAGTACATGTGTGGTAATCAGGAACATAGCAGGAATATTTATTAAGCGGGTTTTAAACCACTCACGACCAACAGAAATATGTGCTTCCTGTTGACTCCACGGTCCCTTCAGCGCAGAAAAACACTACCAAATTGATTCCGCCATCTAGTGGACGCTTGTCAAAATGTCCGCTTATATTTTAGGAGTGAATGTCACGTCAGCCCCAAGTCGAGCTAATATAAGAAACTTTTATTTTGCACAAGGTAAATAAAGCTTTTTTAAGTGACCATATTGTTTCAGCAAAATAAAATAATTGCTAAATTATTTAAATTGTACAATATTAATTATAATGTAGTATTGTGTTGTGCTTTAATTTATGTTAATGTTATTGCTAGCAATAATGCTATTGCTAATGCTATTTATGGTGTCATATTTATAAAATAAGAATTGTGTTACAGAGAATTATTAAGAATAGTGATAATATAGCACAATGAAACAACAACAAACAAAAAATATGGTCCTTAAAGGGATAGTTCACCCGAAACTGAAAATTCTGTCATCGTTTACTCATTTACAATCATTTACTCTTCTGTCGAACACAAAAGAAGATATTTTGAAGAAAGCTGGAAACCTGTAACCACCGACTTCCATAGTATTTGTTTTTCCTACAATAGAAGTCGATGGATACCGGTTTTCGAGATATCTTCTTTTGTGTTCAACAGAATAAAGAAACTTAAACCACTTGAGGATGAGTAAATAGTGATTAAATTCTCTATTGAGGGTGAACAATCCATTTAAATTAAGCATATTTACTTTTAAGCAAAATAAAAATGTATTTTTTATATATTTGGAGTGATAAGTGACGCCTTTTATGTGAGATTCATGCCTAAAGAACCCCTTTCGTTCAAATAATTCTGAAAACGTGTGTAATGAAATGTTTAAATCAATGGACTAAATGACAGGGCTCTTCTTACAGGATAACAGAGGCTTATCCTGTAGTTTTAGCGTGCATGAGTGATTTTATGAATGTTGTGGGATTTGATAAGACTGCATATAAGATGAAGGGTATGTATGAATCTGGCTAGTTTTTATCATTGTAAAACTCAATGATATCCCTGCCTTATTTAGAGGGTTGTTTCTTTTTAGATTAATACAGAATATATATAAATAAATAAAACAAGGTCAAAGTTTTGATGAGGATATCAAACGTTTTCAGCCGTGTTGTATTTGTGTATGAAAAGTCGAAAGGACAACTTCATTTGTAAATATAACTTATTCCTCAGAGCCCAGTTTTGTGGGTTAGGTATTGTCGATGAGCTTCGGTGTTTGATCTTCGTTACGTGCAGTTTTTAAATGGACTTGTGGTAAATTCCAGGTCAAGAAAAGCTTAGGATGAGTTCTCTCATTTACCACGTATTCCAGAGGTAGATATTCAGTGTTTTATAGAAAGAGCTTTGTTTTCTTTCTCCTCTTTTTGAATCCAGTTTCCAAAAACGTACTTGCCAATGTGAACTCATTGAGAACTGCTTTAACTCTTTTTCTTTTGTGTTTGATATTTAATCTGGCTCTTTGTTGTCAAAGACATCGCTCGAGTTTAAAGTAAAGGTGAACCAGTCAGTGTGTTTCCTCCAGTCTGTCTGAAGAAAGCAGTGATTTCTGAACAATTCACGATTCAGGAGTGTCATTGGCTGCGTGTGTTATCTTCCATAATGTTTACGACTTGTCATTCCCAGAATCCTCAGTTGAGCCTGCCCGTCACTCACGCTTACACACACATGCATCTTCCTCTTCTTTCAGTATTATTGTTCTTGATATCCTGCCTTACCGATATTTTGCAACCCTCTGCTTATCTAGTTTTGTTTTCACAATTGCTTTTTGCCAAAGTATACTGCAGAAAATGTGTATTAGAGAATGAAATGTCATTTCTGTGTTGTTGTCACATTTGTTTTAACTTTGCATTTTTTTAATACCGATATTTATTGTCTTTTTTTACTCCTAGAGGTAAATGTAGTGAGGGTAGAAAAAACTGCGATGAACCAAAAAGATGAACACTACCAAAATACAAGGAAATCATCATTTGGGAGGATATAACTTATTGTTTATTTGGTATGTTTTAAGGATGCATTAATATTGATTATTTGACCGATACCATTAACCGATAACTATAAATCTCAAGGCCGATAACCAATATATAGGGATATAGTTGAACACTACCAAAACACAAGGAAATTGTTATTTGGGAGGATATAACTTATTGTTTATTTGCTATGTTTTTAGGGATGCATCGATTTAGATTTTTTGACCGATACCGATAACTCTATAAATCTGAAGGCCGATAAACAATATAAAGGCATATAGATATACACTACCAAAACACAAGGAAATCATCATTTGGGAGGATATAACTTATTTTTTATTTGGTATGTTTTTAGGGATGCATCGATAAGAATTTTTTGACTGATACTGATAACCGATAACTCTATAATCTGATAAACTCTATAATAATATCTGAAGGCTGATAAACAGTATTTAAGCATATAGATTAACTCTATATCACATTTAGGAGGATATGACTGATATAGATTTTTTGACCGATACCGAGAACCGATAACTATGAAGGTCGGATAAACAATATATAGATCGATAGATATCATGTATTTTTTCTACATGACTGCAAAAACAAAAGGCAAAACACATACAGTGAAGAACTTTGAACGTTATTAATTAACAATTAATTTCCATGGCCAACTTTCTTTTATAGAATTAAAATCAATTGCTTGATAAAAAATAATAATGTAAAATAAAGCAGCTAAGTCAAAAAACATTAACCAAAATCAAAATACCAGTAAAATAATAAAATAATAATTTTGGCAGCAAGCATGTAAAGCAGTGGAAATAATACATAATTCATCTAATTTTGATATTGGACGATATTGATATGGCCACCGATTTATCATGCATCCATGTAAGTTCAAGCAGCGGAAATAATACATAATTTATCTGCCTAGTTTTGATATCGGACCAATATCGGCCGATATTGATTTGGCCACCGATACATCGTGCATCCCTGTAAGTTCAAGCAGCTGAAATAATACATAATTTATCTGCCTAATTTTGATATTGGACCGATATCGGCCAATATTGATTTGGCCACCGATACATCATGCATCTCTGTAAGTTCAAGCAGCTGAAATAATACATAATTTATCTGCCTAATTTTGATATCGGACCAATATCGGCCGATATTGATATGGCCACCGATACATTGTGCATCCCCGTAAGTTCAAGCAGCGGAAATAATACATAATTTACCTGCCTAATTTTGATATCGGACCGATATGTTTTAGGCCCATAATAATTGGAAGATGATGTACAGTATGATAAGCCTTCATTCTTTCGTCCACGAAACTGATTTATAAACGTTTTGAAAGTATATAACTCTGAGGTTTTACACACACAAACAAGCGAGAGATACACTGTAGTTAATTTTGAGATGTCTGAACAACAATGCATTTTTAAGCAAACATTTCCTGAACAATCTTGTGTCTTTGATCTGTCATTTACAAAAATAGAGGTGCTATTTTATCATCTGATCAAGGGAACAGCTTTGTGTTTATTAATAAATGATACAACGAGTTCAGGAATTGAGTTTCTCTGTACATTGGCTACACAATGTTAAGGATTAACACAAAATGAATCATTTGGGAGAGAGCAGTACATCTCTGTGGTGCAGAACAGAGAATTAAATGTCGCTTTGTATATATTGTATATGCTCAGATCTGTACCAAAACACTAGCACAGTCATGATGATGATGATGATGATGTAATCTGTTGCTGGATTTTTGACTTGAGTGGTATAATCTTGTTTTTATAACTTTTAGCAACAATTCCCTTTTGCCATGAGGAAGATTACTTTGTAACGCCAAACTTTGAAACGTATTTATTGTAAGCCAGCGTTTGGTCAAGCAGGATTCTTTTATATGGGAGTTAAATAGAGAAACGGAGGCTTGGGCAGTTGTTTTGCTCATAGATGTTAATGATTATACCTGTCTAGCGATGATCTACCATTCCTTCTCCTCTGCTTTCTGGCATCATCACAGCATGCCAACCTCCTGACCTGTTTCTGTCATATTTTTGCTGACTCTTTATGCACGTTTGCAACAAATCAGCAGAGAAGGATTTGTAAAACATTGCCAGATGGCCCTTATATCTGATCTTCTCAAGGACTGTTCACGTAATGTTATTTTGCTCTCTCAGACAACCACAAAATGGCTGCATTATGAGCATTCTTTTTCAAGCCCATTAGCGAAGACATCACACTATATGGCACAAGTATACATACCGTTGTTTTCCCTCATGAAACCTGGTTTATTGTACACATAATGGGTATTACTGTTATTTCAAGTACTATTATAATTATTATTGTTGATTCAATTAGTGGCAGGCCACTGGGTACCATTGTATGTTAATATCCCAATGAAATCTGTGCAAGATCATGAAAATGTTTATGAAATAAAGTAATAAAAGAACAAAAATAGTGTGACATGTTGATTACATCCTATCCTAATGTTGTGTATTGTAGTATTAATGATTTGATATTAATAATTATACAATTTAATTATTAAATATGCATATTCACACTCACGCAACAATATTTTCTCTCTCTACATATATACACGCTCAATATATATGCCTCTAATGCTTAAAAACTGTTCCCTATTGGAAGAATCTGCAAAATAATCCACATACATGTGCATGGACTATGAGTATTGCGCCTAAATTAATAAATATACATATATTTAAAGAAAATGCCACACTATATTCACATTTAAACCACAACATTAAGATTTTAGCATTCTTTTCAACTAAACATCACACAGAGATTCATCACCTAAATCTAAAGGATGACGAAATAGTTTGTAATGTTATATCAAAGGCTGACCTAATGCTTGAAGTAAGCAAGTATCCTCTCGCTCGTCTATTGGCTGACATCATCAAAATCCCGCCCCTGCTGCGCGGCTATTGGTCGGCTTGTCCGTCAATGCGCACTCGGCTGATCATGGAGCGTCACTGTGGGGTTTTCCAGTCAGATTTACTCCCTCAGTGGACGGTGAAGAGAGCGTGATATAGCCGTTTGCTCAGCAGTCGCTCGCTGATAGAGGAACTAAGGACTTTAGACTCCTAAGTCGCATTTATTTTTTCATCAAACTCTAGTCTAGACAGATAAAGAAAGAAAGCATCGATACGGGAATTTGAAGAAAAGACTAGCTGTTGCAGTAAACATCTCTCGCTAACAGTCGGGCTAACAGTTCTCTATTTTAGCCTCTTTAGAAAACAATTGGTTTGCCTTACTGTCGCTCACAGGTTGTCAGTGTATATTGGTTATTCTAACTCGTTTATTTTGCTGTTTGTTAATCATATTGGTGGACTTGTGGAAAAATGTCCAGCCTGCCTTCTGTCAGACCCGAGAAGGGAAGATCGGAAATGGCATCACCTGGGCAACAGGGGCACGAGCGTCCTCAGACCGTCTACGTAATACTGGATTCGGCAGAATCTGTCAATCTCATCAGGTCAGTGTCACTTTAACTAAACATTAATTAACTGTTTTGCCTTTGCAATTATTAGATGTTGGATAACACTAATTACCTATACGCTTGCGCATCAGTTAAAAAAAGTTAAAGGTCCATAGAGCACAAAAATCTGTCTTCTGACATGTGTTGCTTTACTATCATCAGTCCTGATGATAACTAAGAAAAATGTCATTCATTTTCATTCATTATAAATTAGAGTTTACATAATGGCATGGTGTTGCTTTTTAAATGACAAACAATAACAATTTTTTCCTATACTAAAGGCTACTGTTTGGATAAGTCAATAAACAGAAACACATTTAAATTTGATTTATTAAGATTTTTTGTGCAGTTAAAAAACAACACAAACAACAAAAAAAAGAAAACTCAGACTTATTCAACTTTCTGCGTATATGCACACTAAACAAACTCAGATATTCACACAACAGATCCAAATAATTATAATTACATAATTTTAATTCATTTCAAATTCGACCTGCAATGCTCAAAAGCAGAAAACTGGAAAAAGTTCACAAAATATTACAGATTTCACTTTAAAAACTATCTATCTATCTATCTATCTATCTATCTATCTATCTATCTATCTATCTATCTATCTGTCTATCTGTCTGTCTGTCTGTCTGTCTGTCTGTCTGTCTGTCTGCAAAGAATCTATGACTTTTTATTTCATGATTTCTTACATTCATTGCATTGAGTGTTAGATTGCTGATTTAGTCCATTCTTTCATGTTTTTTCCTCTTATTTTTTGCACACAGCTGTTTTATTAGCAAATAGTGGGAACATATGCACAGGCGACGCGGTGGCGCAGTAGGTAGTGCTGTCTCCTCACAGCAAGAAGGTCGCTGGTTCGAGCCTTGGCTGGGTCAGTGTGCATTTCTGTGTGGAGTTTGCATGTTCTCCCTGCGTTCGTGTGGGTTTTCTCCGGGCACTCCGGTTTCTCCCACATTCCAAAGACATGTGGTATAGGTGAATTGGGTAGGCTAAATTGTCCGTAGTGAATGAATGTGTATGTGTGTTTCCCAGAGATGGGTTGCAGCTGGTAGGGCATCCACTGCATAAAACATGTGCTGCATAAGTTGGCGGTTCATTCCGCTGTGGCGACCCTGGATTAATAAAGGGGCTAAGCTGAAAATAAAATGAATGAATGAACATATGCACATTTTAAAGTCAGTTATTGACAGATTTTTAATTCTGTTCTCTAGAACAAAAAATAATATTAACCAAAGAAGATAACATAAAGCAGATAAATAATACAAATATAATTTATGTGTAAAATAAATACTAATCTTCAGCTCAGTGCCAAGGCTACATATGGCCCAGAATGGCATTGGCATTGTCTACATTCAATATGCCTGCCCACCATATCTGAGATCCAGTATCTATTGGTTCAACTTTTTTAAATCATGTCAGAAAAAATAAAACAAAAACATGACAATGCCAGATTCTGAATATTTTAGCTTTAGCAAATCAACATGTAATGTAACGCTTGTGTGTAAATTATCTCAAGATCCATGTGTTGCATTGTGTTTAGTCTCGTTTCGGTCAAAAAAATAAACTTGTTCTGACTTAGTATGACATGATTAACTAATGTTAGTTGAAGCCACAAATGAAAATGCAGCCCAAAGACTTACTTAATCTTGGCAGACTTGAATCTTACTTAATCTTGAATCGGCAGGCTAGCGCAGAAGCTCCATTAAATATAATGGGGTAAAATAAATGCTCATATTATAAAGACATGGTGGGGGAATGGAATTTAATGCAGTGCTTCGTGTACAATCTGAGACCCACTTTATATCAGATATCACTCAGCTAGTGGAGATCACTGATTTTTAAAGAAAACTGACCTGAAATGCACCGATTTTTGCATTGGCATACAATTGTCGGGAAGCGCTTAACCCAAGTTACTGGCAAATTCAAAGTCCTATTAGCATGCTTCGGCATATACCCCATTTAGCTAGCTGAGACATTTTCAATGATATATAGCATATCTGCTTGCTGTAGAGATGTCAAGGTATCGATATTTCGATACATATCGATACTGAAACATTTAAACCGATATTATTTTGCTTTTGTTTAGTATCGACACATGTTTTCCTTTTTTGCCCTTTAAATCTCCCTATAAAGTGAATGTAGGTAATCTCCCTCAGAGTTATTGGAGTTTTAGCTGACAAGCTTGGGTACTGTTGTGCTAAAATTTTCTGTAGTGCAGTATTGATAATGATGTAATTTACCCCCAAGATATTTCAGCGACCAGTTAATTTTAGGATAATACTTTTGTTTTAGTAAGAAAATAAGATGATTGGAGAAGTTTTAAAAAAGCCTTATTCTGATATTCTAACATCGTTTATCTTAAAAAAAAAAACTAATTTTGTATACTTTTAATGTTGAGGGTTTTTTATTGTGGTATCGAAATTGGTATCAGTCATGGTATCGTATCGAAGTTAGAAAATCCATTATTGTGACTACATTAATCTGCTATGATAACGTCATACTGTCAAAGTATTTTTATTTTCATCTATTTATATTATTTCAGACGATTATTTCAACCTTTTGTGCTTTAAGTCAAAGCTGAGACATGCCATCTTTTGAAATTTGCATTCCTGTGTTTATCTCATGTGTTGTAAAATGATGTACTTAAGTTTGAGAGTAAGCCCTTAGGTTTATTCACCAAGGCCCATTTACTGTCAAAGCCATTTAGCAAGCCTCAGCCTTTAAAACCAGACTCCCTCCTCTCAACTCAGCCAAAATAATTCCTCTGGAATGCCTGTCTGTGTTAGTCTGACCCACAAGAGCCGTTTTACCGGAGGCTTTGTTTTGCAGTTTCTGTTCAGAGCTTCAAATTTCACGGGAAATGACTCAGCAAATCTACCCACACATTTTCCCTTTCGCTTTTTTCCCTCCTATCCCTGTTTTCACTCTTCTTCCTCCCAAGTTCTTGCTTGCATTGACTGAATGTTTGCTGAGCTCACACGATTTTGCTTCTTTTGTACTTAAAAGGAATGTGTTTTTCAGAAAAAAAACGTGATAAATGCTTTTTTTTGTGCTATAACCCAGTTACCATAAAATACTGCTTTTTAATGTTTTACGTTTCTCCTGTTGCATAATGTGCTTTCAAAGTTCAAGATTATTTATTGTCACGCTTAACAGCACTGGTGGTAGTTGGGTTGAGTGCAGTAAAAATATTACATCAGTACATCAGATATAGACAAAAAGTAAATACAATTTTGCAGTGAAGCAATTATAGTGCAAGAAGTATACAATATCGTCTGCAAAACTAAATACAATGTAAGATACAATATAGGAAATGATTAGGGTCAGCTAAATAAAAAGATAATGAATGAACATTTAAAAAAATACCTACATACACTCAACGGCCACTTTATTAGGTACACCTGTCCAGCTGCTGGTGAACGCAAATGTCTAATCAGCCAATCATCTAGCAGCAACTCAATGCGTTTAGGCATGTAGACATGGTCAAGATGATCTGCTGCAGTTCAAACTGAGCATCAGAATGGGGAAGAAAGGTGATTTACGTGACTTTGAACGTGGCATGGTTGTTGGTACCAGACGGGCTGGTCTGAGTATTTCAGAAACTGCTGATCTACTGGGATTTTCACGCACAACCATCTCTAGGGTTTACAGAGAATGGTCTGAAAAAATGGAAAACATCCAGTGAGTGGCAGTTCTGTGGGCGCAAATGCCTTGTTGATGCCAGAGGCCAGGGGAGAATGGCCAGACTGGTTCCAGCTGATAGAAAGGCAACAGTAACTTAAATAAACACTTGTTACAACTGAGGTGTGCAAAAGAGCATCTCAGAATGCACAGCACGTCGAACCATGAGGCGAATGGGCTACAGCAGCAGAAGACCACACGGGATGCCACTCCTGTCAGCTAACAACAGGTAACTGAGGCTACATTTCGCACAACCTCACCAAAATTGGACTATAGAAGATTGGAAAAACATTGCCTGGTCTGATGAGTCTCGATTTCTGCTGCAGCATTTGGATTGAAGGGTCAGAAGTTGGCGTCAACACCATGAAAGCATGGGCCTCTTCTGCTTTGTATCAATGGTTTAGGCTGGTGATGGTGGTGTAATGGTGTGGTGAACATTTTCTTGGCACACTTTGGGTCCATTAGTACCAATTGAGCATCATGTCAATGCCACAGCATACCTGAGTATTGTTGCTGACATGTCCGTCCCTTTATGACCACAGTGTACCCATCTTCTGATGGCTACTTCCAGCAGAATAACGTGCCATGTCAATGAAGCACGAATCATCTCAGACTGGTTTCTTGAACATGTCAATGAGTTTGCTGTAATCAAATGGCCTCCACAGTCACCAGATATCAATCCAATAGAGCACCTTTGGGATGTGGTGGAACGGGAGAATTGCATTATGGATGAGCAGCAGACAAATCTGCAGCAACTACGTGATGCTATCATGTCAATATGAATCAAAATCTCTGAGGAATATTTCCAGTACCTTGTTGAATCTATGCCACGAAGGATTGAGGCAGTTCTGAAGGCAAAAGTGGGTCCAACCTGATACTAGTAAAGTGTACCTAATAAGTGGCCGGTTTGTGTATACTAATATTGAGTTCATGCATTGACTCCCTCTGGTGGTCAGTGCTGATAAAAGATTTTTTCCATTTCTCAAAGTGTACAAGTTTTTTATTATGAACAGTCTGCCACTGAAATAGTCGAACACAAACATTATGTAAGTAAAAGGATTATATTCTCTTGTATTTATCGTGCATTTGTTAAAACTGAGCTGTTTCAAGCTCGTTTGAGACCGGGTAGCACATGCTACAACGCTGAAGGCTTGGCTCATGAATATTAAAATATCTTACCAAGACCGCGAATCTGATTGGCTTAAAGGTAAGCGTGGGCAAATGGATGCTAGTCAGTTGGCCTATCAGCGACTAGTGGAGGCTTGGTCGATGAATAATAATATAGTTCTGACAGCTCCATTCAAGTTACAAAGCAACGTCTCAGAATGACTTTTTTAATATTCATTAGTTTAGCCTTCGTCGTAGTAGCTTTTGGAACTTCACCGGAGGATAGAGGAGCTTCGCGTGCTTAGAGTGGCACAAACATGGCCACCTAGTGAAACCAAAACACAAGCGATACGGCGATGCTTTACGCTCAAATCTCGCTTTTAGATCGTCTGAATGATCGTGACAGCGCCGCTTTAGTCCGGGATTTATATATGCTAAACATGGAGGATGGCTTCACAAACCCTATTTACCGGAATAGTTTCGCTTGATAACGTTTGATCTGATTACATCACCTGGATTATTCCACTATCCAGAAGAGGCTTTAGGTAACGCTAACGTTATGTGATCATGACATGCATTTACAGCTTTTAGTGGATGTTATTTCACGCTTCATGCTCAGATTTGATGGTGTTATAGTTCGTGTCAGCTTTCTGTTATAGCGGCACACTGGTAAGATGGATGCGTCTCAATGCCTTGAGCTTCTGTGCCACCTAGACATCACTTTTAGGCATCAGTGCCACAAAAAATTTGTTTAAGATTGGAAGCTGACTAGTGTTTGGGTATTTATGTGCACTAAAGTTTTTGACGTTGTCTTAAACTCTCAAAAAACATGTGTGTGTGTTTTTATGTGACACATTAGGACTTAAAGTAGGCTTGGTTACTCTTAGCAACTCTAAAAACCCTGTGTGTGTGCGTGTGTGTGTGTGTGCGTACGCGCGCGTGTGTGTGCGTGTGCGTGCGTGCGCGCGCGTGTGTGTGTGTGTTTGTTTTGTGACATATCAGGACACAAATGTGAATGACATGGGTATTACAAGGCGATTTATGAATTAAGTGAATTATGAGCAGTCAAGGACATCGCTAATGTTTTTTTAAAGGCTAATAAATTATACAGAATTTATTTTTTTTTCATAAATAAAACTGCACACAGTTTCCTGTAAGGGGTCTGAAACAGAAATCTATAGAATGTTCCTGCAATTCACAAAACAAACGTCTGTGTGTGTATGTGAAATTTATTAATGTATTTGCATGTCTCACATTTATTATTATGTACAACTTTTGCATGGATACATTTTTTTAAAGGGCACCTATAGGGTTGGGTCGATATGGCCGAAAAACATCACAATGCTGAGCCGGCATCGCGATTTTCCACCCCGCCCCTGTAGCAGCAGCAACCCGCTCGCTAAAAATACACACTTGGGCCCCGTTTACACTATACATCTTAGTTTTAAAATACCATTGTAGAACAAAAACAATCCACGTCCAAACTGGCGTTTCATATAGCATTTCTGAACGGCTCTCTGTCCACACTATAACGCTGAAAACGCACATCACGTGACCACACACACACAAAGGCATGCACTGCGGGTGCTTTGAGCACAAAACCCCAGAGAGCAGTACATGTCGGACAGTTTATCAAGGATGTACCACTGGATGGCGTCTCACTATAGTTGTTAAACGTGATATTTAATCCATCTTGTCTCTAACGACTCTTTGGTCTTTTGAATATGTCAGGTACTGTGTCACAGCGTCAGTACACTGCTTCAATCTTTCGCTTTCACACTCTTACTTAGTAATTTTAGCGAAAATCTCAGATACTGTTGGTTGGTTCCTGTTGGTTGTTCACCTTTTTTGGTTTGTCGACGACATTATAACGACACAGATCACTGCCTATTCATGCCAGAGTCCCGCGAAAAAGTGATTGACAGGTGGTAATTTGTGTGTAACTTATCTTTATTTATTTATGATTTGGTTATGTGTAAAACCAAGTCTATGCAGGTCAGGTAGTTGAAACGCTAGGCTACAAATAATTAATTTGATTTGTATTAATTAATTATTCATAAATAATTAATTCACCTCCGCCTACGACGACGATGCCATCGTCCATTGCGATGTTTCACATTAGACATTGTACGATGCCAAATTGGTCGACATCGCCCAACCCTAGGTACCTATGATGAAAATGTAATTTTGTAAGCTCTTTGAACAGAATTGTCTGTATCTATATTGTGGCATATTGGAGTGATATAAACCCTACGGGTTTTATTTTTTAAATTTCCTGACATTAAAATAGGATCCGAATCCCAGTGATTTTTGAGGCCCACCTCTACGTGATGTAGGAGTGCAGTTTTCCCTGCCCAGCGAATTGATTGACAGGCGCCATGTTTCAATAACGGCATGTATACACGTCAACAATTTTTTTGCAAATAAACTGGGATTAAAACATCTGTTCCAACTCTCTGTGAAGTTTTTTTAAGTTTAAAACATTTTTAAAACAGAGCATGTTTGTAACACGGACAGTAAAATCACTAATTCTTAACTGCTATAATCACCACAGCCGCATGGTGTCAGTAAACGCTAATGTGTGTGTGTGTGTGTACTGCAAATGGCATTTGTGTGAGACTCGTCATTTCAGAAAGGCTTGAATAAACCACCACAAATACATTAAGTAAACTTACATGGTATTTTTGACTAATGAGCTGTATTTCAGCTTCACCGAGTCTGTCTCTGTCACTGTGCAGTTTATCTGACGTAACGCATGATGAGAAACATGGGAACGATGGGCAGGGAGAAGCAGCTCATTTGCATTTAAAGCCACAGGCTACAAAAACAGCTACAATGCACTCAAAACACGAAATGGGCCGATTCTGAAGGCTATAATAAATTATCTGATGAGTATTTTGAGCTGAAACTTTACATACACATTCAGGAGACACCAAAGGCTTGTCCTACATCTTGTAAAAGGGGTAAAAATAGGTGCCCTTTAATGTATGTGTGCCCCCCCATGTGATTTATATATGAATATATGAAGCACATTTCTGTATTTGCTTAAGATTTGCATTTCTTACATTTATTATGATAGCATTAAAACTCTTGCATCGATTGATAGAATGATTTTATTGTATGTGTGTATTTCCCCCCCTGTGATTTATATATAATACATGGTATATAGAGAATAAGGAACTGTGTTTAGTGACTGACATGCTTATTCATCGCAGGATTTTATATTACACCGCTCCTCTTTCACGGTCTCTGCATCAACATGTCAGATTATGGGAAATGTTTGTCCACACTGACAGTGTTTGACGTCCTTTTGTTCTTTCTTTCTTTCACAGCGTTGAACCTCTCCTTCCTGAGTCTGGGATTGTGGCCGATATCGAGGTGGAAAGCGTTTTCTCCGCCGATTCGGACGCTTTTTACGAACTGAAGAGTCAGCCTATTACACCAAGGTGAGTTTGGATATTACAGCATGCAATGATCTGATGATAAATATGTTTCCTGTTTGTATCTGTACTGGCGCCTGCAGATTTACACTGGCCGCTTTCCAGATATGCTTATGCGAGAACCGCAATCGTACCTGATTTACTTCCTACACACTCTTTGTTTAAATATGACTAGAAGTTTATGATCATGTTTTGCAGCATGCTCATGATTGTTTTTATTTGCTGTCTGCTTTTCTGACTTTGATTTCTTTTGTTTTATTTCTAGTCCAGGGTATCTGCAAGGTCTTAAAATGTCTTTAATCTCAAAAGCTACATTTTAGGCCTTAAAAAGTCTTAAATCTGCTGAAATCGTGTTGTATGTCTTAAATCTTTTTTAACAGGTCTTAATTTTTCTTTGTTTATGTGTAGCTACCCAATCTGGTCATTATCGCCCATACAATCACCAAATATCCCAATCTCAATACAACTTTTGTTTTAAAAATAGCATTTTTACCATAATGTTATTATTACTTTATTTACAGTAACGTTTGTTTAAAGGTTCTCCATTTTTATTTACTGCTGCGGATACTGACCTGACCTATATTTTTTATTATTGATTTATTATTATTATTATTGTTGTATTATTAAATGTATTAAATTATAATAATTTTTTGTAGGGCATGTGAAAAAAAAATTTTCAACCTCGAATATTGGTTTGTCGAGTATAGCCTTGTATAAGTCTAATATTTCATTCATAATGGTCTTAAAAAGGTCTTAAAAAGTCTTAAATTTAACTTGTTGAAACCTGCAGAAACCCTGTAGTCCAAATATCTGAAAATTCTTAAGTCAAGAAGCATTTTCTAGACAAGCAAAAATCTTGTCTTGCTTTAAGATATAATTATAACAATGCCAAAATTAAGTGAGTTTTTCCTTTAAAACAAGTATAATAATTTGCAAATAGGGTAAGCAAAATAATCTTATGTCAAAAAGAAGAACTAGATTATTTTACTTGCCCTAATCGCAGGTTATTTTGCTTGTTTTTAAGGAAATAACTACTTAATTACTACTTAAAATAAAACAATATGTTTTGCTTGTCTAAAAAAATGCTTCTTGATTTATGAATTTTTGGATATTTGGACTAGAAACTCTAAGAACGACTAGAAAATCTAAGTACAAAAGCACATTTTGCAGTGTGTAATCAGCATTTTCCCCTTAGGAAGTTACCGGCAGTTCTGTATTTCTGAATTGTTGAAATGATCTACATTCTTCTTGTTTGTTTATACTCATCGCTCGGTTGCTTTTCGGTTGTTTCGTTTGAAATTGTACACCAGAGATGTTTTTCCTGCATGTTTTTTATGCGTTGAGGCAGGTCAGTGCATGCTGTTCTAAAGGTGTTTAGACGGGGCGTTGAATTTCTGTCAAACTTCCCTGTCCGGTGTCTGTTTCCAGGGACTTCCCAGTGAATCAGCATAAAACTAAACACCTAGATCAACCCTAGTAGCCTTTTTTTACAGCTTTGCTTTAAGTAATAATAATAAATTGATTATGGAGGAATGTGTTTTATTATAGTCTGTCAGATACAACAAGGTTTCAGTAAAGACTTAAGAAAAATTTCATAACCGAGTGTTTTTTTAAGATTATTTTTTTAAAATTATTTCAAAGGTCACACGCTGCTGTCTCCCACAGTCTCTGTGCTCTTATCTGCCTGACATAGTAATCTTTGGATTTGCTCGATGCTAACAGTGTGTTTAAGGCAGCATGGTCTCGGCTGCTTGTTTTGTGTTCACACTGGGACTTCCCACAATGACTCATCAGAATCAAAACAAGCCCGTGTGAAGGGAATGTGAAGGCCAAATTGTTGGAAATGAGAGGCTGTGTGGAGAGGTTTGATTTGTTTTGCACTGTAGACTTTAAGAAATGCTGGGTTGCACACAAACAATATGTGTTGGAACAACATGATGGAATTAAGTTAACTTTGTTTTTACAATTCAAGTAGATTGAACATAAAACAATTAAGTTGTCCCAAAAATAATCAAGAATTGTGTTGTTTCAGATTGTTTTAAATTAGTAGTTTGACAAAAGACAAATGTCTTTGACATGCTGTCAGGGGAGTGAGCCCTAAGCTCATAAGATCCTCGAGCCCGGGGCTCCCTCCCATTGCAGGGCGAGAGGGGAGTTTGAGCTCAGGTAGATTTCGAAACTCCCCTGCTGTTGTAGCTAATGAAAAAATAGGGATTGCTATGAAGAGATAACTACTAACTAGGAGCATGTCTATGGTGACGATTTGAATTAGTCAATAAACATAAGTTGAATGTTCATAAACACCTGATCCTCTCGAAATTAGTTTATAAATAAACTTCACTTTGTGAAATTTTCTAAGGGTATCGAAATATTCAATAGAAATAATATGGGGCAGCATTTATTTATGTTCATAAGAAATAATTTGGGATTGTAAAGAGTTAATCATATTATAGCTCTGATTATTGCTCATATTATTGCTATTATTTACAATGTTTTCCTGCTTTCCCTCAGGCAGAGACAAAGGCATATTTTTCCTCCAATTAACTTGATCAGCTTAACGTTTTAGCAGTTTTTTTTTTTTTCCAATCAATTATTAAAATTTTTTATGACAAATACATTTTGGTAATTTCACTTATGGCATATACACTACCTGACAAAAGTCCTGCCGTTGATCCCAGTTGTAAGAGCAACAATTAATAGCTTCTAGTTGATCATTTGGAAAAGTGGCAGAAGGTAGATTTTTCACATGAATCACCTGTTGAACTGCATCCCAATCATCACAAATACTGCAGAAGACCTATTGGAACCAGCATGGACCCAAAATTCTCAAAGAAATCAGTCAAGTTTGACAGAGGAAAAATCATAATTTGGGGTTACATTCGGGGGCGTGCAAGAGATCTGCAGAGTGGATGGCAACATCAACAGCCTGAGGTATCGAGTCGTTTGTGCTGCCCATTATATTACAAACCACAGGAAAGGGCAAATTCTTCAGCAGGATAGCACTCCTTCTCATAATTCAGCCTCCACATCAAAGTTTCTAAAAGCAAAGAAGGTCAAGTTGCTCCAGGATTGGCCAGCCCAGTCACCAGAGATGAACATTATCGAGCATGTCTGGGGTAAGTTGGAGGCATTGAAGATGAATCTAAAGAAACTTGATGAACTCTGGGAGTCCTGCAAGAACGCTTTCTTTGTCATTCCAGATGACTTTATTAATAAGTGATTTGATTCATTACAGAGATGTATGGATGCAGTCCTCCAAGCTCATGGGAGTCATACACAATATTAACTGTTTTTCCACTACACCATATATTCTATACTGTATGTTATTTCTGTTAAGTGACAAGACTTTTGCCTAAGCAAAGTCAGACCTTACTGTCCTAATTAAATAATTTAAATTCAAGGCATGATCATATTTTATTTTGCTAATATAAGCGTAATCTAGGGGCCTTTACCCTTCATATGAGCCACTCCTGATACCAAATGATTAACTAGAAGTCAAGTTATTATTTGTTGTTCCTAAAAGTTCAATAGGCGACAAGACTTCTGTCAGGTAGTGTATATATTTTTTAAATGATGTTTTTAGAGTAGCTGTTCTCACGGTGTCTTAAATCCATCTCTGTCTTCTAGCAGCGAACTCTCTGCTCTGTGTTTTAGAAATAGCTTGTGGTAATATGATTACAACACGGGGGTGTAGCGTGGTACTCTAAGCTGATTTACCTTCTCATCGTCTGCCCTGTAGTGGCTCTCTGACCTCTGCTGACCCCGTGACCCCAGCCGGCTCCGTGATGACGTCACGCGTTTTGATGAGGCAGGAGCTGATGCGACAGCAGGCTCAGGACCAGGAGAGGCGAGAGGCTCAGAAACAGGCCTCCAATGCCCAGCAGCGCCTCACTGATAGCACCCCTGCCATCTCTGTCGCCTCCAACCTGCCCGCAAAGCCCACCCAGGTGCCCGTGGAAGTGCTTAAGGTATGACCAAATCCTAAATCTGCAGATATATGACTGTAGTGATGCACTGATCTTGATTTTTATGCGCATTTATGATTCTAAATCTAATGTGATTTATATCTAAATCGAATGTGATAAATATTATGTGATTTAGGAAGGCTTTTAAGCCAAAATGCCTCGGCAATATTACAAATAAATTGGGTAACACTTTACAAAAAGGTTGTATTAGTTAATGCATTTACTAACATGAACAAACAATGAACAATACTTGTATTACAGTATTTGTTCATGCTTGTTAGTGTTAGATAATGAAAATACAGTTGTTCATTGTTAGTTCAAGTTAACTCACAGTGTATTAACTAATATTAACAAGCATGAATTTGGATTTTAATAATGTAAATAAAGTAATAAAGTAAATGTTGAAGTATGATTGATAAAGGACTGTTTATAATTAGTTCATTTTACTAAATGTATGAACTAATGAAGCCTTATTGTAAAGTGTGACCATACATTGATCTCCTTTTATTACAAGCAATGCTGAAATTCTCTTTATTTTTTTTTGTTCCCAGTTTACATCTTTAGTTTCCATGCACCTTGTATAGTGACATCCCATCACCATTTTCAAAACAAACAAAAAAAAAGTTCAAGACTTATTTCAGATTTTTTAAAAATAATTGTTTACAGGAAATGTTTCATTTAATATAATTACGTTGTATAAATGTAAAGAATAAGTTAGAGACTTTATCTTTGTAAAATTATTCTGTACAAAACTGTGCAAACTCATTCTCATCCAGTAGGCGGCGCTTGTATAGCTGCAGGAAAATTGATTTTCTTAATTAGTTTTGTAAATAACCCTTTGACTCCCCTTCTACCAACTGGTTGACTATGTTTTTACTGGTTTAAATAATGACTGTTAAAGTCGTTTAAAGAATGACATACAGAAAAAATCAAACAAACATCCTGTTGCACTACTACACTTGATTTTGGTTTTATTGTTAAAAATAAACAAGAAATGTTAAATGATAATCTGAAATATTTTATGGCATGCTTCAAAAAAAGGTGATTTAGTATTAAAATTGTTTTATTTTGAATATTTTTTTAAAAGTATATATATATTTAAATAGGTCTTACGCTTCATATATTTACATTTTTCATAGTATGTGTATTAAGTCCGACATATCAACCATTTGGTAGAGGCTGATATTTAAAAAATTATGGGATGTGTTGAAAAAAATGCATTGACTGTGTTAACTAGCGACATTTGGAGTTAAGAAATACAATCCAATTTTTTTTCTTGGTGGGGTAGTTAAAGGGATAAAGCAGCTGCACTGGTATATTTATTTTGCATTATACAGTTGAAATCAGAATTATTAAACCCCCTTTGAATTTTTTTTTCTTTTGAAAATATTTCCCAAATGATGTTTAACAGAGCAAGAAAATTCTCACAGTATGTCTGATAATATTTTTTTCTGGATAAAGTCTTATTTGTTTTATTTCGGCTAGAGTAAAAGCAGTTTTTAATTTTAAAATTCAGGGGATTTAATAATTCTGATTTCAACTGTATGTAACTAAAAAGAAAAATCAACCTTTTCTGAAGACGGTGGTTTATTCCTATATATACTTTAATAAACCTCCCACCTTAAATTCAATATTTAGGATTCTTCTTCCAGTATTTCTAGTATCAGTAACAGTGAACTGCTCTTTCAAAACCTTACCAAACATAAGATTCAATAAACAGATGCAAAAGTGCATTGATTAATTGAAGCCCATGTATAGCTAATTAAATATGGATTCTTACTTAAGCTTTAGATTTGCATTAAGAGCAAAAAAATCTAATCCTCATTTCTGTCTGATCAATATCTGTAAATATAAAATGGGTTGTGCCGTTAAATGCCTTTTATTTCATTACTGTTGTCAGATTTCTGGCCAGTTATAAAATAATATGACACTTTTGCATGTAATATGATTAGCGTTTAGAGCAAAAAAATCAAATTTTTGGCTGATTGATCAGTGCATATAAAATGATTTGTTCCTTGCCTTGCCTTTAATTTCAATACTGTTGTCCTACTTCTGATTTCTGGGCGTAAAAAATATATAATGATTTTGTAGAATTAGGTGCTGTGTACATCATTAGAGTTGTCTTGTGGTTGAATTTCAGGTTCAGACTCACTTGGAAAATCCGACTAAGTACCACATCCAGCAGGCTCAGAAGCAGCAAGTGAAGCAATACCTGTCTCACACCCTGGGAAATAAAATAGCCAGTCAGACACTGGCAACGTCGCCTCCACCACAACCCTCATCCGCTCCTGAGCTGGCACCTGCCGGCAGTAGCACTCCCAGCAGCCCTCTCGCTGTGCTCAGCCTGGGGTCCAACAAAGAAGAGGTACAAACTCAATCCACATGGCATATTTCTATTATAGCATGTATTAGAATAATAACGGCAGCAATGAGACCAGTGCCAGTAAGATTTTCATTAAAGATTATATAAATTGATCAGAAGTTACTGTGATTACAAAACATATGATCGAATGTGTGTGTATCTAATGTAATACATATATATTTTAATATTCTAATAAATAGTGTTTTTTCAAAGGCTCAAAATGTATTAAGTAGCACAACTGTTTTCAACATTGATGATGATAATAATAATAAATGTTTAGTGCACACTATATCATCATATTAGAATGACTTCTGAAGGATTGTTTGATTATTATTATTATTATTATTATTATTATTGTCATCACTGAAATAAATTAGTTATTTAGTTAGAATTTCACAACATTACAACTTGAGCATAATAAAACTCAGAGAAACATTTACCAAAATAAACTAAATCTTTAAACGGTAGTGTATTTTTAATGACATAATCTTCACGTTATGTAATTTTAATAGTACTAAATGATGGCAATAAAGTCTGACTGTAAAGATACGAGTCCTTGAGTCGATGCCATAACAAAAAGATGACCCATTTACACAATCACTGCCTGCATAACGTAATGCGCTGTGAGATCTGGCCTACTTTCTCATGCACGGTTGCTAGATAACCTTAACTTCTGTTGCTCAGTAAATAGGTGGTATTTGTTCCACCAAAACCCACTGCTATGATTTTCGGGTTGCTAGGGTGTTCTGATCAATAGGTTTTTGTATGGCTTCAGGTCAGTCTTCAGTGGTATTACTACTGTGGGGGCATTTGTGCTGGTATATTCTGCCTAGCAAAAGTCACGTGTTTTAATTCATTTTGTTTGTGCATTTGGGAGAGATGCTAATTTTAGGTTTCATTCTTTCATTCATTTTCCTTCAGCTTATTCCCTTATTTATCAGGGGTCACCACAGCGGAATGACTTGCCAACCATTCTGTCATATGTTTTACGCAGTGGATGCCCTTCCAGCCGCAATCCAGTACTGGGAAACACCCATACACTCTCACATTCACACTCACACACTCGTACACTAAGGCCAGTTCGTTTACCCAATTCACTTTTATTGCATGTCTTTGGACTGTGGGGGAAACCGTAGCACCCGGGGGAAACCCATGCCAAGTCCACACAGAAACGCCAACTGGTCCAGCCCACAGCCACACAGATACGGGCAACAACAAAATACACAGTTAGACGGGTTTTTTCGTAACGCAACGCAACAAGAAAACAAGATAAGATAGGGAAAAGAGAGAGGCTGGTGAGTGGTCTGGCGCTCGCTTTTATGGTGGGTGGTCTTTGCTTATTGGATGTGACGTAAGAATGACGTAACCGGGGAGAAATGACTGACAGCTGAATAGACCAATGAACGGAACCTGTGAATAATGAAAGCAGATATGGGAGAGCAGAGCGAGAGAGAGAAAACACAAACAGAGCACAAATAACAAAAATATGTAACACACGCACATGGAGCGACGCACACGTGAGGCGCGCATTTTCCAGCCGCACCTAGTTAAAAAACATCTGAACTTTTCTGAATGCTCAGAGCGCACCGCGATTCATTCAAATAGAACTAACCAATCTGCATCTCACTTTGTATAGAATATACACATTTCAGTAATAACGGCAGACGAAAATGGGTGCCGTATAGCAGCAGTGAAGAGATTGTAAATAAAAAAAGATGTAAACATGTCGCCAAAGTGGCTTTTTGGTTTCTTTTCTTGTGCATCCCGGCCACTAGCACCCCATCTGAAAGAGTTTTTAGCAAAGGGGGCAATATAGTCATTCAACTTCACAATTTGTAATGTTCAGCATGTATTTGAATAATGAAGGTTAGTTCCTTTACTTGAAATCTCAGAGTTGATTCTCATAATTTGTGTTGTTGACAAAGTTTGAGGTTTACTGCGTTATTATTATTATTCACGTCTTATTGTTCAGTATTTACGCTTCACCATTACACACACTTTGTAACATTTTATTCATCAAGTTTAAGAATCTCATTAACACTTATGTTTATTCTATTTTAAAGAGATCAGATATTTTGTTTAAATATTTGCCTTGGTAATGTTAGTAAATTAAAATAAAGTGGTTAAAAAATTCTAATATACCTAAATGTATTGTAAAAAATATTCAGTAATTATCGATATTGAATGAAATTAAACATGATATCATGCTAATTTTTTTTGCCGTGTCACCCAGCCCTAGTCTGACAACTGCCAGAGATGATGTGATCATCATCCAAATGCCCACCTCCAAAGCTTCCTTGAAAACTTTGGACAAGTGTACCAAGTGATATAAATGCAAAGTGTGGTCATACCGAATATTGATTTGATTTAGTTAATACAGTAATTCATTTAGTTACAGTAATTAAATTAGTAATTAATTAAATTAATACAGTAATTAATTGATAAATAAAATGTATTCATGCACCATTTTTGAAAGCATCCTCATTTGAGCATCTTGCATTTTTACACAAGTGCCTAAACTTTGAACAGTAAGCAGTCTCAATTTGCTCTGTTTGTTCATGACAGACTGGATGATGATCAGATCTCTCTCTCTCTCTATGCTGTATATGCTAGCCTACTTTCAACTGCAAAATTATAACTTTACTTTTACTGCTGTAGCTTATTCCAATGAAGACATTACCCTAAATTTGAACACTTATTCAAAATAATGTCTCAGATCAGACCCAGATCTGTTTTAGTCAGATTCTGATCTAGGTTGTGTGAGAAGTCAGAGTTTAGTGTTGTGTTGTCAAACAATGGTGCATTTACAGCATATGTTTTCATTCTCCGGCTCATACTTTAGCCAGCTTAGTTTGCAATTCATAGTCTGTGCATTTCACATGCTTACAAAACTACACTAACCAGTAATTATTGTCCTAATAATCTCAACTCTTAAGCCCTTTAGAGTACGCTAGACAACTAATTAAGTGTTTGGCTCTGAGACTTAGGAAAAAGATCCTTTTGAAGAATGCGCCTCGCGTTTGCTAAATACAATAGCGCGCTTTGTCAGGTCTGCGTGAAAGTCGGCCAGACTCTCTCAGGCTCTTTGCTTTTGGTACCACATTGTGCTGGTAAATATCACACTCACGGCTCAATGACCCCAGCACACTTTACACTTTGTGTGGGCTTGGCTATTAAAGCCTCTCAGTCCCATATTTCTGCTGTTAATATCACTGAAGGAGCGTTCCCAATCAAAAAGCACTGGCTGGACACAAAATCCTTGCGATGAAATGCACGCTAGCTAAGGTTAGAGACTTTGAATGGGACGTCTGTGCATTTCTCATCTTCATGTGGCCGGTGTGTCACTCTGGAAACTGCTGTGTAGCTTATTTAAACATCCATCTGCCTTATGACTCACCAGGAAATCACACTTTTAAAGCTGGTTTTTTTTTGTGTGTGTGTGTGCGCCATAACGAATAATGTTCTACAAGTCCAGCTAAGCCGTTCGTTCTCTGTCTTTGCATATGCACAGATCGAAGACGTCATCGATGACATCATCAGTCTGGAGTCGAGTTTAAACGATGAATTTATGACGCTGATCGACTCTGGTTTGCAGCTTCCCAGCACGGTATGTAGTAACATCCGCAATTCTTTTAAGGATCAATTGAGCAATGCCATCCCTTTCTTAAGAACTTGTTAAGTGAAGTTGGTTGAACTTGTTTTGCATGGCGTTTTGAAGCAATGCATGTGTGTGTGTTTTTCCTACTGGTAAAATAAGATAAAAAAAAACTAAAGGATTTGCATGATGTTGAAGGAAAAATTAATCCAAAATAGAAAAATCCGTAATCATTTACTCTTATTTCACAAACCTTTTTGACTTTATTTCTTTTATTAAACTCTAAAGAATGTATTCTGAGGTGAGGTATAGGTAGGATACAGCTGCGGATACGCACATCAATATAGCATCATTTTTGTGACACTATAACAATAATTGATATTTGTACAGTTCTGTGATGGTTGGGTTTAGGGTTGGGGTAGGAGTAGACATTTAATGAAATATAATTTAATAAATACTGTAACATACATAATACTGGGTACAACTACTGTTTTTACATTACTCTGACAGTTGGGGTAGGGGTAGATGTTAAAAATTACAATTAATTGGGTAATTTATTAAATAACATAAATAATACTTTGTACAACTACTGTTTTTACATTACTGTTATGGTAGGGGTAGGGGTAGATGTTAAAAATATAATTAATTGGGTAATTTATTAAATAACATAAATAATACTCGATACAATTACTGTTTTTACATTACTGTGACAGGTTTAGGGTTAGGGTAGGGGTAGACATTTAAAAACATACAATTTATTGGGTCATTTAATAAATAGCATAAATAATACTTTGTACAACTACTGTTTTTACATTACTGTGATGGTTGGGGTAGGGGTAGACTTTTATAAAGGACAATTTATTGGGTAATTTAATAAATAGCATAAATAATACTCTGTACAACTACTGTTTTTACATTACTGTGACGGTTGGGTTTAGGGTTGTGGTAGAGGTAGACGTTAATAAAATGCATTTACTGGGAAACTTAATAAATAATATAAATAATTCTTGTTAACTTCCAGCCGCAACCGTAACTGATCTAGCAACAACCGTATTTTGAATAAAACTGCCAACTAATAACCATTGACTTGTAGTATTAGTACATAATATAGTATTAGTATAGTACTATAGTATTCGTTTTTTCAACTAAAGGCTGATTTATACTTCTGGTCACACATGTGGTCCGGTGCAGCCTTCGCACAGTTGCAAACCCCTCACCATGGCTGTCGCCGATGCTGACACGCACCTCAAAAAATTTAACTACATGTTGCAACGACGCATAGCAAAAGCTCTGTGATTGGTCGGCTTGGTATAACTGAGTGTGGTCGGGGGGTGAGAGCCGCATGAACCTGTTGGACCGAGTGTTTGCAAGTGTCGAGTCCAGTGAAGGAATTTCAGATGGAAACTTTTGTTTTGCGTTTACCTTTTGATTAAAGTTGTTGCAAGTTCGTCAGCTTCCGCCTCTGAAAGAGCGAGTTTTAGCTACTTGTGCATTAAGGTAGCGTTCAGAAAAAATAAAAAACAGCCAAGAAACATAACCTACCGCGAGCTAGCATTTCGGAAGTGTTATTGCAGAGCAACATAAACAGCATGCAAGTATAAATGCACAGGTGCGCTAGGCATGCGCCGTGGGTCACACCGATCACTCGACGTTGAAGTATAAATCAGCCCTAAGAAAGTCAATGGTTACATACTTTCAGCTAGGGCTGTGCGATATGGGCAATAGAAACCTATTTTCTTGAACAATATTGTAATTTTGATTTTAATCATGATTTTGATACACGCAGAAATTTTACAGAGTGAGTCTGAAACATTTTTCCAAAGAAAAATAATTAGATCTTTATCAAAGACCTGTCACATGTCTCTAAAACAGACATAAAATGGCAAAAACAATGGCCTTGTAAAGGTGTAACAAATTGTCTCTAGAACAAACCTATGGCAAAACAAATAAACAGACGTGTGTGTGTGTGTGTGTGTGTGTGTACACGTGCGCCGTCAAACTCAAGTAAGGCTTCGATGTTCTGTTTGACCACATATCTGAAGTGTTGCGTGTACTTTTCTACATGTCCACAGATTTGTTTTTGGCTTGCATAGATCATAGACCTCTGTCTGACGCTGATGTGAAACATATCGCGTCTTTTACGTGCACAAGTTCGTTGTTTCCAGTGGAGGCCTGCAGCTTGTTCAAACATATTGAGAGTGATATGCGCGTGTATTCCAGGCACACCCAGATGAAAACATCTCTATTTAGACAATCATTAAATTTAACTTTTCAGAATTCCACACCGCGAGTCAAAACAATATCTGACGGATCAACTTCATACTTTGTATGCAATGTTTTGTTAGTTTGTCATCCTCTGAGAAATGGTTGATGGTCACCTCGCAACGACAAAGGAGCGCGAGCACAAAACGCGTTGAAAATGCTAAAGGAAGCTATGCGCCTCACGATTTCCACACGCTTTTAAGCGTAATATGACTAACTTACAAATGACCTGGTTCTGCGATACATCAGCCTTCCTGTTTCCAATGTATTGCCACACCACAGATGTTGACTTTTTTGGCACCAAGTGATGAACTCATTACATAAATTTATACACTAGATATCGCATAGAGACCCTGAGCATGTGTCAATAGCGCAGTCACATTGGTACAGTGCTCCCAGGAAAAATGTCATTCAACCACACTAGTCAAGACAGTGTTACTACGTGAAGATGCTGGACTTTAGCGACGTCTACGGGTGTAGTAACGAGCAAACAAAGCACAAAGTCAGAACATTTCATAGGTAAGATTTAGTTTTTTACGTTTTTGTATGTTATGAACTTTTGTGCTAAACAGGTAACATTATTGATGATAATACAGTCACTTACTGCATTCAGCATAAGGCAAAGTAGCACCAACTTGCACTAAATTCTAGGCTTATGTTAGTTTTGTTGAATCAAATCAGCAAACAATGCAAAAGAAATATGACAACGAGATGCTGCGGTGCCAGACACTTGTATTATTGTCGGCTAAGTGAAGGAGTCGTTCATAACAGAGATTCATTCCCAAACGAATCGCTCCCTCCGTCATTATGATATGTGAAAGCAGGAGTGTGTTTCAGTACATGGATTAGATCAAATTTAACAGGAAGGGTTAAATTTTTGCAAGCTTTTTGTCAGGAATGCCTGTGCGATCACTGATCCATCAATGTAGAAAAGTGATGTAAAATGATAATTTTCGTAATAACAAAAATAAATAAATTGCATACTGACCTCCGGGAAACCTCCCGATCATAGATAAATGTGTATATGTGTATTTCTCTGGCTCTGGATGTCCACAGTCCTCCACTGTAGCTTGGTCCTGCATTCATTTCAAAGGAGAGCTACCCTGTACTAAAATGGCGGCTCTATTGACGCATTCCTTCCAATAGACAACAACAGGGGCGTTGTTAGACATAAAGCTCTACTAGGGCACGCACCCTCTTCCACCTTGATATGCTAAGATCATTTAAGAAATCTTTTGCATGAATATTAATTTCATTTGAATGAAATTCTATAGACAATTCAATAAAATATAAACAAAAGATGTTTTATAGAATCATCTGTTGTCTTAGAGTCTTACTTTAGTTTTGTCGACTAGCTAAACAAAAAAGGCTGTTATGCCGGTCTAACAACGCATGAGCGACGCGTGAGCAGCAAGTAGCCTGCTTTTTTGGCGCACATGTTAACTACCGGGACTCGCACAGGCAGAAGAGCAGTGCGTGCGAGAGGCGCACTGGTTCTTTGCGCATACACGGAGATGCATCAGTTTGCTTTTTGATTACACTGCTTTCACCAACATTGGTTCGGTTGCACATAGAGAATAACCTCTTTATTTCGGAATTACCTCTCTTAATAAATACACTTTGCATATGAAGTAAATTATATCTCAATGCATTTACTTGGGGCACTAAAGATTTTTACTGGGGCCCAGAAAATTGGGTCTAGCTGGACAACAACAGGGTAGGCGACATCTAATGTAAATATCTATGAACTCATTAAGCAGGCTATTTGTCTTTAAACTCAGTCTCCTGTTCTCGGGCTCTGTTTAGGCGTGTTCCGTTATGATTGGTTCAAATAGCATACTGCGGGAAAATAGAGCAGTAAGGCAATTTAGAAATCCTGCATGTCCACATTGCGAATAATTAAGAATAAAGAAACTCGTACAGGTTTGGAACCACTTGAGGGAGAGTAAAAAGTGAGTAAATGTACTTTTTTGGGTGATCCAGGCCTTTAACTCGCCATTTGTGTAGAAAAAAGTTTTGAAATAAAAAGTCACTATGTATTCTAACAATTCTAAGTGACTAAAACCATTTTAATTCTTTAATTTTTTTTTCTCTAGCTGCGTCCCAAATAGTACACTATGCACTTATGCACTATGTACTTATACACTTAAACACTCAACAGCACAGTATATGTATGTAGTGTTGTCTCAAATGGAACACAAACATTTTTTACTAAGGGGAAAGTCTAACCATTTCTCAGATGACGTTTGACTGTTGCCAAATGAATGAAAACATGAACATGACCAAACTGCCAAATAATACCTGCCATCAGAATAACGCATTCACCATTGGGAGGTGGTATAATCACTCTCATAGGTGGAATTTTGCTTTCAAAATCCAAAATACATCAAGTAATCAAACATGAGCTCGCGAAAGCTCAGCCCCTTCCGCTACATGAGCAAAGCTGCAACTGTTGAGCGCGTGAAGTGTCCATCATTACACACTTTATTTTACCGGCTGACCAAGTGCATCATCCGTGTAACTAAAGTGCTCCTATTATTTTTAAGAGTTTTCAGTGTGAATGCACTACTTACACTATTTATACTACAAAATGACGTAGAACAGTGCATATGTATGTGATTTGGGTTGCACCTTCTCTCTCTCTCTCTCTTTTTTAAAAAATTGTAATTCTGTGGTGAAGCTTCCATATTTGTCATAATTGCCGGTAATTAATTGAAGCCTACAGTTGTGCCTTAGTCTTTCACAAGCTAATTTGTCTCCAAGCGGATCCTGCTCTGACACGCCATTGCTTTGGAAATATAATTTCGTTTTTCAAATCAGTAATTTTCCGTCGAGTCCGGGAGGAGCTCAGGTTGGAGGCTGTTGTGTAATCAGTCGCGATTAAAGGTTAACTCTGTGTATTGTCAGTTCAGTGTTTTGCATTCGGGACGTTTAGGTTGAAAGTGGGCTTGAAACACTGGAAGCAAATATAAACTTCTGACACATGGGCTCACAATGGGTGGGGCTGGAGTGACGGAGAGCTGCCGCGCTCACACATGCATGCCCACTGAACGTGTGTGTGTGTATGTGTGTGTGTGTGTGCTCACAGGCTGTGGCAAGCGTTCGCCTTTTTAAATTCTCCAAGAGATATTTCCCCATTTTTAAACGTCGTTTTTTTTGTACGGAGAGACTCAGAAAGAGGAAACACTTGGGTGTGTAAGAGACGATGAGGATTTTGGTTTTACTGCCGGAGAATGAAAAGAAAAAAGGCAAGATTGAGGTAAATTGAGTGCATTTAATCTTCTTGTGCTTTCACTTTCTGCTGGAGATGGTAGGGTTATGATTTAGTTTTTTGCATTAGAGGCAGCATAATGTGTATAAATAGCCATTGCATGTTGTGAACAATCTAATGGAGTTGTTTGAGCGTATTCTTGTTTAAAAGAGCCGATTCAGAAGAGGAATGAATGGATCTTATGCAAATCCTGTACAGGTGTCAGTTATTTGTCTTGCTCAAATGAGAAGTCATCTTTCAGGCTTGCTCTGTTTTGCCAGGAAGGCTGAAACGTTTGCTGGTAACTCTGCGTGTTTGAAACTTCACACATATTTATGGAATTTCGGTCAGTGGTTTAATAATTGTAAACATTTCTGACATATCGGTTAAGAGTTTGTTGGTTTAGTTCACTTGTTAAACAAAAGCAAAGCAGTTTTTTTGTGGTTATGTGCTCTTTACATGCTTTCAATGAGGGAAATATTACAATCTTGAAAGTTTTACCCTCCGAATTTCTTTTTAGTATTGTTTTTTTTTTTTTGCATATACAGTTGAAGTCAGAATTATTAGCCCCCTATTGATTTATTTTTCCCTTCTTTTTAAATATTTGCCAAATGATGTTTAATAGAGCAAGGAAATTTTCACAGTATGTCTGATAATATTTTTTCTTCCGGAGAAAGTCTGATTTGTTTTATTTCGGCCAGAATAAAAGCAGTTTTTAATTTTTTAAACACCATTTTAAGGTCAGAATTATTAGCTCCTTTAAGCTATTTTTTACGACTGTCCACAGAACAATCCATCATTATACAATAACTTGCCTAATTACCCTAACCTGCACTGAAAAAAAAATATTCAAAGATGATTCCTTGGATTTACTAAATTTTTTTACGTTAAGTGGTTGTAAATAATTTATTTAAGCTGAATTTAAACAAACAAATTAAGTTGAACATTGCTCAATTTAATTTGTTTGTTTAAATTCAACACAAATAAATTGTGTGCAACAGTTTTGCATGCAACACTTTTTTCAGTGTGCCTAGTCAACCTAATTAGCCTAGTTAAGCCTTTACATGTCACTTTAAGCTGTATAGAAGTGTCTTGAAAAATATCTAGTCAAATATTATGTGCTGTCATAATGGCAAAGATAAAATAAATCAGTGATTTAGAAATGAGTTATTAAAACTATCAAGTTTAGAAATGGGTTGAAAAAAATCTTCTCTTCAATAAAACAGAAATTGGGGGAAAAATAAACAGGGGGGCTAATAATTCTGACTTCAACTGTATAATCCTCCTTTCTTTGTTTAGTTTAATCACTTCAGCAGCGCACATGCACACACAGCCGTTTGTCCACTGTGAAAGATGTGACCCCTCAGATATGAGGCTCATGTTTATGGTTATCTTCTGAACTGAATGAATGTTATCCACCCTCTGCACCATGTGTTAATGTGGGGTCCTCGGACTAGATAATGCAGTGGGCGGGGTCATGGTTTAACGCATTGTGATTGGTTTTTAATAGCTGCCAGTCTCAGGGAACCTCCTGGATGTGTACAGCAGTCAGGGCATGGCGGCGCCCACCATCACCGTCAGCAACTCCTGCCCTGCAGACCTGCAGAATGTCAAGAGAGAACTGAGCGGTCTGTAGCTCTTTATTTCGCTCTGCTTCTTCTTCCTCATTTCTCTGTCACTCGTCGGCCTGCATGACTGTATCAGCAGAGTTATACACACCATATTTGCCATTTCCCAGTTTCACAGCAGTTCCCAGTTCTTACACAGACACTAGCTATGTTTTATCAACCTATTTTTATGCACATTTTGGAATATCACATGAAAAAATGCTTGATTTAAAACAAAAAGATGTGCATAAATGTTGAAAATGCGCATAGAAAAACTTTTTATTCAATAAAAAATGTGCATAAATGTACAATGGAAACACTTTTACCCAATAAATTTTAGTATGTGCATTAAAAAATGGAAATGGGTCGATGAAAGAGCCAAGTGGTTATCGCACCGACATATGGTGCAGTAGCACGTCAGGGCGTCTCGAGTTTGAATCCCCGCTCGAGGACATTTCCCTACCCTACCCCCATCTTTCTCTCCAACTTCGCTTCCTGTCTAAAAACTGTCCTATCTAATAAAAAAGACAAAAAGGCCAAAAATAAATCTTAAAAAAAAAATAAAAAAGGAAATGGTTCGTTATTTGCAAATATTTTATGCAATATTCCAGTTCATTCATTCGTTTTCCTTCAGCTTAGTCCATTTATTCATCAGGGGTTGCAACAGCGAATGAACTGCCAACTTATCCAGCATATGTTTTACACAGCGGATGCCCTTCCAGCTGCAACCCAGTACTGGGAAACCAATATTCCAGTTTTGCACATAAATTTAATTTGATCTTTGGATGGAAACATAGCTAATGTTAGAGTACAGTCATAACTCTGTATGATTCATTAGTGCATCAGTGTTTATTTATGCTTTTGCAGAACTTGTGACTAATTAAAAGACACACCATGATCTTCAGTTACTATAATGCATGGAATAAATAATAAGATCAATGTTTTAGTAGCACATGTAAAGCATTAGCATCGATTTATGAAATTTATTATTAGATTAGATGCTTTGTGTATGTTATGCAGTTAATTTAAAGGTGAAATGAAACACTACAGTTTCTAAATCTGAAATTCCTGATTAGTAGGGCCAGACTGAATCTGCGGACATTTTTTAGGTATTTCTGTGCAGAATTTTGTAAACAATCTGCGTATTTATGCGGGATGATTTTGGCAGTATCATTACTAAAAACTTAATTTATGGAAAAAAAGAATACCTTTACTAATTTTATTTAATGTTTACAATGCAAATCCAATTAGATCCACTTAATTGGTAAAAAAAACAAGTCTGTCATATAATATATCTACCAAAAGACAGAAAATATTACTTTACAAACTGTATTGTAACAAATCTTATGAACATTTTCATATTTGTTAATAACTTTATTGAAAATAATTTAAGAACTGAATAAAAATAAGTTAACAAACATTTACACAAGTAAATATATAGACTCAATGATGGGCGCGTGCAGATTCTGTGTGGGCCTACTGATTAGTTGGTTCCAGTATTATTTTTTTGTCTTTTAACACCTTTGTAGTTTTGTTAGTGTTTGAAATAAAGTTTTTACTTTTAGATTTTTTATTTTCATTTTAATAGTATTCAAAGCTTTAGTAATAATGTTCCATATATATAAAAATAAATAATAATTTTATGTGGGTAGCGCTGTCGCCTCACAGCAAGAAGGTCGCTGGTTCAAGTCCCGGCTGGATCAGTTGGCATTTCTGTGTGGAGCTTGCATGTTCTCCCCGTGTTCACGTGGGTTTCCTCCGGGTGTTTCGTTTTCCCCCACAGTCCAAAGATATGTGCTTTAGGTAAATTGGGTAAGCTAAATTGTCCGTAGTGTATATGTGTATGTCCTGGTGTTCCAGGTTGAGTGTTGGGCCAACAACTCGCATCATAAAACCTTGATGTTACGGAACACAAATATGGTGCGGACAAATATCAACTTCGATATAAATGGCCCTGGGAGTAAGTAAGTAACATTATTACTAAAGCTTTGAATAATATTAAAATGAATACAAAAATTCTACAATTAAAAACTTAAACTTTATGTATAAATGTGTAAAATACCAACCAATAATAATAATAATAATAATAATAAACTATATATATATATTAAATCAAATCACTTTAATCATCACTTCAGCAGCACATGCACTATGATGAGTGAAAAGCTTAAGTTTTGGCTCAAGACAAAATACAAAGCAAAATACAATGACTTACTCCAAAAACAAAACAATCTACTGTTAGTAATGTTAATAATAAACATGTAAAAGACCATAAATATGTGAAAGACAACAAATACGCTAAGAAAAACACACATTACACACATGTAGACACAGATAGACAAGTACACAGTACACAGGTGTACAGATAGTTTGACTGTTGGTGGAAAATTGTTGTAGGCAATATTGTTTTAAGTAAGGATATAATATAAGTAATATAGATTTCTTTTTGGTTGTTATTTTAGTACAAGTAAAGCTAAATGAAAGAGAGAAAGGTTCCTTGGCAACTAGCTGAAATCTAATAAATTAATGTTTATGTATGTCTATATGTATGTATATGTATATGTGTGTAAATGTAAAAAAATTGTTTTATGATTTTATTCTTGATTTGATTTCTACTGAAAGTCCCATTTATCAATTAGTCTAATTGCGGAACTTTACCTCAGCTACTGGTGTGACATTTGGGTGGGTGTGGCCATCTGTTTAATCGACCAATGGCAGGTGAAGAAATTGTTTTTGCCAGGGACAAACAAATACATTGAAATAAATTTCTTTATTTGTTCTTATTTTTTTTTACAGATGCTGAAGCAAAAGCTTTTATGAAGGAGAGGCAGAAGAAAGACAACCATAACCTGAGTGAGTTTTGATTCCTTGCAGGTTTTACCTGCAGTTTTATCTCTAAGATATGTCATCACTTTCTGCACGTAACAACTCTTGAGATTAATCATCCTTCGTAGAGTACAAGGAAGTAAATTACCTTTCTGTTTATCTGAAACATCTTGCCTGTCTTGTCGGTCTCATCCATTTAAAGAATGCTTGTTTGTGTGTGTGTGTGTGTGTGTGTGTTTTTCTGCAGTTGAGAGAAGAAGAAGGTTCAACATTAATGACCGCATTAAGGAACTTGGAGCTCTGATTCCAAAGTCCTCTGACCCGTCAGTATCACTGCTGTCTTTCTCACTTCTCTCTGGTTTTCAGCTCTGATTAGATCAGTTCAACTATAAGGACACTTAAAAAAAGAAAGTCTGCACAATATATATCGTTTTAGCATTGATATCGCAATTTGATCATTCACAATAGTCACGTCGCAAGATATGCAATATTGATTCTGAATTTTAATTTATCAGTTGCATGTGTTTTTGAAGCCTGTGACTGTATTATGATTATACAAACATCCAGGCATAAGAAATTGTACCGTTTATAGCTTTAATAATGATGAATTTGATTGAATTATTTTTATTATTCAATTACTGTACCTGTATCTTTTTCTTTATTGTATTTATCTATCCTTGTAGGTTGTTTATTATATTTTATTTAGATACACTCTCCTACAGAATCATTCCAATCAAGTTAAAGTTATCAATTCTTTCCAAATAGACATTGAGTCATCCAGTGAAATTGTATTCATATCACAATATATACACTACCTGACAAAAGTCTTGTTGTCAATCTCAGTTGTAAGAGCACCAAATAATAACTTAATTTCTAGTTGATCATTTGGAAAAGTGGCAGAAGGTAGATTTCTCAGATGAATCATCTGTTGAACTGCATCCCAATCATCACAAATACTGCAGAAGACCTACTGGAACCACCATGGGCCCAACATTCTCACAGAAATCAGTCAAGTTTGGTGAAGGAAAAATCATTATTTGGGGTTACAATCAGTATGGGGGTGTGCGAGGGATCTGCAGAGTTGATGGCAACATCAACAGCCTGAGGTATCAAGACATTTGTGCTGCCCATTACATTACAAACCACAGGAGAGGGCAAATTCTTTAGCAGGATAGCGCTCCTTCTTATACTTCAGCCTCCACATCAAAGTTTCTGAAAGCAAAGAAGGTCAAGGTGCTTCAGGATTGGCCAACCCAGTAACCAGACATGAACATTATTAAGCATGTCTAGGCTAAGATGGAGGAAGCATTGAAGATGAATCCAAGGAATCTCCGAGCTCATGGGAGTCATACACTATTCATTCTTTTTCCACTGCAGCATGACTTTATATTCTGTACTGTGCATTATTTCTGTTAAGTGACAAGACTTTTGTCTAAGCAAAGTCAGACCTTACTGTCCTAATTAAATAATTAAAAATCAGGGCATGTAAAATAAGTGTAATCTAGAGGCCTTTACCTTTCATATTAGTCACTTCTGATACCTAATGATAGACTAGAAGTCAAGTTATTATTTGTTGTTCCTTAAACTTGGATACGCGACAAGACTTTTGTCAGGTATTGTATATTGCAGAATAACAAAATATCGCAAATGTTCGATTTTTTTTTTTTTTTCCAGTATAGTGCAGCCCTAGTCTCAGACCATTTTCTCATTGTGAAACATGTTTCCTACTCAGTATACAGTTAAGGGCAAAGTTATTAGCCCTCCTGCAATGTATGTTTTCTTTTTCAAATATTTCTCAATGGATATTAAGGAAATTACTGATGATATTTTTTTCTTCTGGAGAAAGTCCCCTTATAAAGTAGCCCACGTGGCTATAGACCAAACCATTGTTATATAAAATGATTTGCCTAATTACCCTAACTTCACTAATTAACCTAGTTAAGCCTTTAAATGTCACTTTAAGCTGAGTACTAGTATCTTGAAAATTATCTAGCAAAATATTATGTCCTGTCATCATGGCAAAGAAATCATTTATTAGAAATTAGTTATTAAAACTATTATGTTTAGAAATGTGTTGAATTTTTCATAAACAGAACTTTATCATATATTATTTATTATTATCAAATTTAACAGGAGGGCTAATAATTATGACTTCAACTGTATATCAGTTATACAGCTTAAAATAAAACCTAAGTGTTTTCTGTATTCACAGTATTTCTGATTCTTTGATTCAGTGCATGTGTCTAAAGGGAGCCTGTTTTTATTTTCTGAACAGGGAGTTGCGCTGGAACAAGGGCACTATATTAAAGGCATCAGTCGACTACATCCGCAAGCTGCAGAAGGAGCAGCAGAGAGCCAAAGAGATGGAAACGAGACAGAAGAAACTCGAACACTCAAACCGCAGTTTGATGCTGCGCATTCAGGTAGTGCAGGTCTCGCCGATGCAGCAACTCACTTAAAAATTGACCATAGTTCAGTCCATCTTATGTATTTGCTATGATATTATTCATAAATCTCTTGAATTAGCTTTTTGTTTTCAGTGTTTGTAATCTAAAGTGCTCAGCATAAATGAGTACACCCCGTTTATATCTATTTCTCAGTGAATATAGGCAAACATTTTTGGTGCATTTAAACGAAACAGTTTTATTAAACGGTTATATATACATGAAAATAAGAGTTTGGTTACCTAACATCTTTAGAAATAGAATGAGGTGAGGTGTTATACAAACTACTATATTTCAACAAAATTGTATATATTTTTTTATGTTTCTCTTGATTTTTCTGGTTTGTTAAAAAAAATTCCTCCACATTTTATTAGGGTGTACTAATTTTTGGACTGTGATCTTTAGTTTTTTTGTTAGATTAGTTCCAGTTTTGGCTTTAGTACTGATTAATCTGATGTATTTACACTAATATATTATTGTACTGCATTCTATAGAAAATGTACATTTAAAAGACAGATCTGTGAGGGGTGTACTCATTTATGCTAAGCACTGTAGCCATATACTTTTTTATATATGTATTTATTTATAAATGTATTATTTATTTATTTTATTAGTTTAATAATTGTATTTCTTCAGCTTAAACTGAAGTTCCTTTCCAAGGAAGCATTTTCAATTATCTTTAAAGTGGGTTTAATTTTAGGTTGCATTTATATTAAGTATATATATGTGGGGGTGTGTTTATATTGTTTTGTTTTTATTTTTTTCCCAGCTTGTTTTTAAATAACAAAAATATTTTTTAGTATTATAGTTTTAGTTGCATTTAATAACACTGCACTCTGATTGAATATTGATTAATTAAGCTTGTTGTATTTTATTTAAAGGTGCTGTATGTGGGTTTTTGACTCTTCTAAAGCATAAAAATACCATTATATGTTTGTAGATATTTAAGAAATATGCCAAGTGAACATTCTTGTTTATATAAAAAAACGATGCTATTATAGCTATTATAAACTATTATATTTCAGCACCCCAGGTTGCCTTGCTAGAAAACAGCGCATTTCATTCATTCAGTGATGAAGGCTCTCAAAACCGAAATGCAACCTCTGGTGGACAGTAGCAGACTCTGAAATGAGACGCAGATTCAGAGTTTCACATAAGGTTATCAATTAGCAAATAATAAATATTACAAGCGTAAACATTAGGAGAACAGATTACATTATAACCTCGTGTCCTAACAACACGCTACATGATGCGATTTGCAGTGATAAGCAATTTGGCTGTTTGCACCAGACGAAACATGACAGAAATTTAAATACAGCCATTCAAAAGCACAGAATATGCACTCACTCACGAAATGGTAAGGTCTATTGTCTATTTAATACATATTAACCCACTTTAGCATTATTAAATGTACATGCTGAATCACTGATGTGTGTTTTGAGACAAAGTTCTAAAGTTCAGTTTCAAACGGTTTATTTTATTTTCGAGATCTGAGGTGAACTATCTGCTGCTGCTTTCAGTAGTATGGCAATTAATGTCATGTAAAATGGCATTCAAACTCGCATTATTAGCATTTAACACTGAATAAAACACATGAGGTGTACCTGAGCTGATCATGTCATCAGCTGCAAAAAATAGAAACTGTTTCTAAGATAGAAATTCCAGGTATTGGTTAGGACAAAAACTCCTTTTAATATGGTAAATATTTGCCGTTGCTTTTATTTAGAACACAACTTAAATCAGCCTTAAATCAGCCTTTAGGCTCGATCGTCAGACTCGCTCCTTGGTCCTCAATCTGGCAACCTGCACTTGAGTTTGTTTTGATCCTGGAATGCAATACCTAGTTCAACCACTGGGTGTCAAACTTACATACTGCACCTTTAAAACCTGATAGTAGATTGATGGTTTACTAATTAGAGTAATTATAATTATAGAGTAATTATAAGAGTAATTATTGCATTTAGGCTAATTTTCACTTATCGTGATATTTTGTTTAATACTAAAATGTATTATTTTATTATATTAATATTGTTATTTTTATTTTGATGGCTCATCTTTTACTTCATCCATTTGCTTTTTACCACAATATTGGCATCCTTTTTTGAACATTTCCATAGTAATATTAGAATGAGTCACATCAATGACCTAACAAGGTTGACAAAAGCATTGCTTATAAAATTTGCAATATGCCAATTTTATAAAAAATGTATTCTAAACACTTACCTACACTGTAAAAATAATTATTTTTTTAAAGAATTAACATGAAGGTATTATGATAACTTATTAGTTTAATCGAATTTTCAGTGGATTAAACAAAACAATTAAGTTGTCCCCCAAAAAACTCAAGAATTGTGTTGTTTCAGCTCATTTTAGATAACTAGCTTAATCAAACACCAAACAGAAGCATTTTTGGTCCAAATTGTCATTTCCTTTATTTGCAATTGTATATGCATCCTGTGCATGTGTAAATCCCCCTGTTCGCATTTGAATAATAATTCCTGTGTGATCAACAGGAACTGGAAATGCAAGCTCGGCTCCACGGCCTCTCGTCATCTCAGCTCTCAGACTCTCTGACCCAAACACAGACTTTAACCCTGGAGCACAACCCCAACACCGACCTCTCCAAAACCCTCCTGTCAATCACCCAAACCACACCCTCTTCCTTCCTGTCTCCGCCCTCCTCCACCTCATCAGTGGGCGGGACGGTCACCAGTCCTCTAGAGCTCGGGACGCTGAGTTTCGGAGAGTTAGACGACCACACAGCCTCCGTTTTCAGTCCAACCCTGATGGCCGATATGGGCTTGGGGGATATTCTGATGGATGACAGCGGCGCTCTTTCACCCGTAGGAGGCGCTGATCCCCTCCTTTCCTCGGTTTCTCCAGGAGCCTCAAAAACAAGTAGTCGTAGAAGTAGCTTCAGCATGGAGGAAGATTTGTGACGTCTTCAATTCAGATGTTAGTTTTTTGCTTGTGCGCTCCATTGTTGGCCAGTAGAGGGCAGTGTAATCATGACGTCTTTGTTATTCGCTGTACTGTAGACATCCTCTGGACTCGATTCTGGAGGAGATGCAAGTATAGAAAGACTTCTGGATGCTTCGTTTGTTAACTCAACAAGCTCTGATAAATATATATATTGAAGAATATATGTACATAGAGTAGAGGTAGTGCTAAAAATATATTTCGTATTTCTAACATGTATGAAAAAAGTAGCACTATAATTATTAACTCCCGACCACCAACCGTATGAATTGAAGTGGATGATTAGTTTATTTTTAAGATCACTTGTACAGTGAGCTTTAAAAGTCTGAGACTAAAAAATTAGGAAATATGCTAAATTATTTAAATTAAGTAAAAAAATATATATAGTCGAAGTCAGAATTATTAGCCCCCCTGTACATTTTCCCCCCAATTTTTGTGTAACGGAAAGATTTTTTTTTCAACACATTTCTAAACATCATTTAATAACTAATTTTATCTTCAGGATAATAATTGTATCATTTATCTATGACTAGATATTTTTCAAGATCCTTGTATTCCGCTTAAAGTGCCATTTATAGGCTTAGCTAGGTTAGCTTGGCTTAATAGGTTAATTTATTGGTAATTAGGCAAATCATTGTATAACGATGGCTTGTTCTGTAGACAATTTAAAAAAATCTTATTTTTTAATTATATGGGATAAAAATATTGACCTTAAAATAGGGCTGGGCTGATGGGCTGATGAATTGTCAATAACAATGATAAGCTCTGGACTTTTTTACTGAAAATTGATCTAAGAGACGATCACAGAAATGTGCAACAATGGGAATCTAAAAATGTGTTAATATTAGAGATGTACCGAATTTTCGACCGCCGAACATTTATTGGCCGAAAATATGTTATACCATTTAATGGACCCTCTAATTTTTGTGGCTTCAGTCATTGTTCGGGTACTCTTTTTAACCCTTTAACTACCCCACCAAGAAAAAAAATGTTTGGATTGCATTTCCTAACTCCTGATGTCAGTAGTTAACACAAGTAAGGCATTTTTTCCCAACACATCACATAATTTCTAAAATATCAGCCTGGTTAATAGGCTGGTTAATATGTCGGTTTATGGTAAAAGTACCGGACTTAATACATATACCAATTTATAAAAACATATTCAAAATAAAGCATTTTTGAATACTAAATCACCTTTTTTTTTTTTTAAGTATGCCATAAAATATTTCAGATTCTCATTTAACATGTTTTCTTTTTCTTTTCTTTTTTTACAATAAAACCAAAATCAAGTGTAGTAGTGCAACAGGATTATGTTTGTTTGATAATTTTTTTTGTAAACTAACAATGCTGTGTGTAAGCCAATATTTAAAGCAGTCATCCTTTAAATGACTTTAATAGTCATTATTTAAAACAGTAAAAACATGGTCAATCATTTGGTAGAGGGACAAAATCTGGGGTTAAATCTGGAAGCATTAACAACTTGTATCAAAATATATATATCGTTATCATTTAATATGGAAAATAATTATCGAGATTGCATTTTTGTCATCGCCCAGCCCTAATTTAAAATCTTTTAATTAAAAAATTAAAAACTGAAAAGACTTTCTCCAGAAGAAAAATATTATAGGAAATACTGTAAAAAATTCCTTGCTCTGTTAAACCAAAAATTCACAGGAGGGCTATTAATTTTGACGTGTTCTAGTGCTGTCCTCGTTACATCCATCTAAATACATTCTCAGATTTTAACTTGTATTATTATGCTAATATTATACACTACCATTCAAGGCTTTGGTGTAATATTAATATTTAATTTCAGCAGGAATTCATTAAAAAGTGATCATAAGTGAGAGAAAAGGAAATTATAATGCATTAAACAAATAATTTAGACTTTATTTAACTTTATTTTTTTTTTTGTAATTTGATGCAAAGATGATATAATACATACATAAATGCATATAAATGTTCATAAGTTTAAAAAAAAATCTAAATATTAAAACTTTCAAGAATTTAAGATTGATAAACGCGTCATAGCAGTCTTGTGAAAAGGGTCCATTAAAAGAATGTTAATGAGCACCACATTAGCATATTATAACTTCATTTTAACCTATATTAAAATAGGAAACAGCTATTTTAAATTGCAAAATCATTCAACAGTATTACTGTTTTTGATCAAATAAATGTCTACTTCCAAATAACACAATCATACTAAGCCTAAACCTTTGAACAGTGGTGTAACTTAAGGAAATTGGATTAAGTTGGAAATGCCTCAGACTTTTGCAGCTGACTGTATGTCAGAGTTTACAGTAGTAGTACATCGAATACAAAAGGGACAGTTGTGTTTTATTTCCCTTTTTTAAATGTGAGAGTGTGTGTGTGTTCATCATGCTGTATATATGTGCTTTTAATAACGGCGGCAGTAGAACTGTTCCTAGAAGTGTCCTCAGGAAAAAGCAGCAGACAGAAAAGTGAACATCCTGTTCAGCTCGTCTGTCGTTTCCTGTCGGGATTTTTGTGCTGTTAGGTTGATTATGTAGCAAAATGAAAACCAGCTTTATATCAACACTCTGAAAGATAGATGCATGTGTGGTTTACAGGGATTACTTCACTGATCAGATCGGGGTGCGTGATTATGTTTACGGTTTATGATAATATTATACTTGTAGTCTTAAAGGGATTGTTCTCAGAAAATTAAAATGACTCTACTCTTTTTTTTTTTCAAACCTTTAAATTTCAGAAGATGTTTTGAGCATTGTTGGAAACTGGAAGCCATTGACTTTCCCCAGCAAACTATTTTATGTTTAATAGACATCTAATAGACATCTAAGCATAGACAGCTTGGCCAAAACAAGGCTAAACCTGAGCTCAAAACTAGACTAGTCGTCAAATAGACAGATTAGACAGACTTTATATGTGTAGTCATTCTTTTCTGTGTATTTGATGACTAGTCTAGTTTTGGTCTTTTCTTAATCGTCTATAAGATTTTCACTGACAGCCCAAATTTAGCCATGTTTAAGCCAAGACAACTATGTTTAGACGTCTATTAGACATCTATTAGACATCTTTTAAAAACAAAAAATGCTTGTTGGGTCATAGTATTTATTGTTCTACTGTGTTGGTAGTCAGTGGCCTCCAGTTTAAAACATTCTTCAAAATATCTTCTTTTGTGTTTAAAAGAAAAAGCAAAACCGTTAGATCCACTTGAGGACGAGAATGTAATGAGTACCTTTTCATTCTTGGGTAAACTATCCCTTTAAATGTGCAAGCTGATATTACTGAAACAAACAGTAATGCATCAGAAAGCATTGACTACTTGATGAACCGATTAGAACGAGCTTATAATTCAACTAAAGAAAGGAGAAGTGTCCGTAAATATGTTTTTTTAAATTATTATTATTATTATTCATAAGATAATGTGATATAATTAATATCACAGAAGCACTGCCAAAAATTGAACAAATAATGACATAAAGAAACGTGTGGATACTGTCTAATATGGGACTCTGGAGCACAAAACCAGCCTCACTGTATAGTTTTAGGAATAGCCAAAAATACATTATATGAGTCCAAATGACCAATTTTTCCTCTTCTGTCAGAAATCAATAGTATTTTAAATAATGATCATGTTCCATGAAGATTTTTGTGTGAAATCCTATTGTAAATCTATCAAAACTTCATGTTTGGTTAGTACTTAATTATCTTTTTTAACCCTCACACTCAAAATAAGTATAAAATAAAATAAGGATTGAACACGTCTTGTTTTTTCCTGGAAATGATATTTCTAAAGGAGTTGTTGACATGTAACTGAACCAGATTTTGGTAAAAACACAAACATAAAAATAAAACAAAACATGAGTTGTGTGTAATAACAGTGAAATGACAGAAGGAGAAAGTCCTGAATTACTGAAACATTTAATACTTTATATAAAAGGCTTTTTTGGTGATGGCAGCTTAAAGGTGCCCCTCATATGGGGAATGAAGTCGCATGCATTGCTCAGGTGTGAGTTATTCACAGACTTTCACAGAGTGTCAAAATCTTGATGGTTCTGGGGGTCTCGTCTATCAAATCTGATTTTGCATTTTCTATTGGATTCAAGTCAGATGTTTGGCTGGGCCATTCTACAGCTTGATTTTCTTTCTCTGAAAGCATTCAGGAGTTTGCTTTGCCATGTTTTAGATCAATAGCCGCATTTCCACTATCGGGCCAGTGCGAGCCAGGGCTTTAATCGGGCCAGGCCAATAGCCCGGGAGGTTGAGAAATGAGGCCGAAATGTCGCGTTTCCACTGTCGGGCTAGTTGCTCGCAGCGCGTCACGCAAACACCGCCCCCAGAACGTCCCCCGAATCAAACGTCACACAACCCGTCACACAACCCGCCCACTTCAGCGGGAACAAAAAACTCAAATTATAACCACAAACACAACCTGGCATCACTACGAGAGCAGGAAGATGGAGAACACCGAAGCGATTGCTTTTTTACTGTTTGTGGTCTGTTGGTGTAAGGCCAGACAGCGATCCCTGGATAAGGACATTCGAGTTCGGCGGCATTTACTTCGAACACAGATTTTGGCTGCAAGGCGCAAAAGAGCAGCCGAGCGACGAGAACGACGTCTCCTCTTTACCTGACAGGAAAACTCCGCCTTTGTACGTAACCCCGCCCCGAAGCCCCAGTTAGCCCTCCTTGGCCCAAGGTATTCGGCGGGCCGAAAAAGGCCAGACGCTGGCCCCAAGGAAGCCCCGCTTTGCCCCAATTACGCCCCGGAAGTGATAGTGGAAACGCGACTGGCCTTGGCTCGCCCTGGGTCGCTCGCTTTAGGCGCGATAGTGGAAACGCGGCTATTGTCTTGCTGAAATGTCCATGCTGGTTTCATCTTCATCATCCTGCTAATGTTGATGTTGGCCTGAAGCAGCTGATATTCATTTACAATGACAATGGTGAAGAACTACTGAGAGATTTCAGCTGCTGTCTGGGCTTTCACTGCCTTTCTACACCTCACTTTCTTCATGTGTTCAAAACTTTTTCCCTGCGTCATTTCATTTTATTACTCATAACTTCATTTATAAACTGATTAGATTTGTTTTCTTTGCATATATGGATTTATTAGGTTGTTTCTAACATCCAATGAAAGTTTCAAGTCAACAGCGCCTTTAGAAATATGTTTTTTGAGAAAAATGGTGACATTTAATACTTATTTTCTATGCTGTAAATTGGTAAGAGGTTGATTAGTAAAATCAAATTAACTTAATCGATTTGTGTTGGGACAACTTGAAGGAATTATGTGGAAGCTGGCATTTTTAACAGTGCAGGTTTCAGATTTTCTAATAGCTGGTCAGATATTTTCAGATCTCAACAAGCATACAGTACATCGGTGATAAGCTGTATAAGTGTTATAAATAAAAACACATATGTTACTATTCCCATTCATGTGCATCTATGAATGCATTTTCCTATTATAATGCTGTCTATTAGAAATGTATGGAAAACAATAAGAGATCACGTTTCCACCAAAATATTAATCAGCTTATCAATTTTCAGGAATGCCGATGATGATAACTCGGTGTTGATTATAAATGTTCTGCTTAAATCAGCAGTCTGCTATCAGATGATTCCTGTCAGCAAAACATGTTTCCTTTGACATTCAAAGACCTTCCCGCTTAAGAGACTTTTATTCAGTCATCAAAACTTCATTGTTATTTGGAAACGTATGACTTTAATCCAACGTCTTTATAGTCTTTATCAGGAATATAATGACAGGTTCAAGTTTTATTTTATTTCTACTGCATGTTATATTGCTGTGATTGTGCTGAGAGCTACATTGGAAATCATTTTATGAGTTAATATACAGCGAGGTGCTGGAGAATATTTGTGCTGCAAAACATACGGCTGTGTTGAAATCATGGCAGTTTTATACCACACTTTTTATGTGTGTGTGTATGTGTGTGTGTGTGTTTTGTGAATATACAGATCTGAAAGGAGAAGCAGAACTGCTTTTGTGTACGTTAGCAAGAGCAGCTTGGGAAATATCCTTAAAACTATGTAGATGTGCAGCGTTCGGCTCATCCATGTGTGTTTGTGAAAAGTGTATTTAATAGCCTTTTATTTTGTGCTGATTTCTGTAGTTAGTTTAAAGTATGCCACTGGGTTAAAAATGAAAAAAGGTCATTGAAAGTTGATATTTCTCAGTTCTGAATTTGGAGTTTTACTCTTTTGGAATTTAATGTCGCAGCTCATTTTGGTATTGGATTTTGAGTTTTATCACGCAATTCAGACCTTTTTGATATCTAATTTTTAGTTTTCTTTCGCAGTTCAGACTTTTTAGTTTAGAACGTTTTTGGTTTTCAATTTTTTTCTCTTGCTATTCTGACCTTTTTGATTTAGAATTTTGAGTTTTATTTTGCAATTCTGACCTTTTTGATTACAATTTTTAGTTTTCTCTTGCAACTTTGACCATTTTGGATTTCTAATTTTGGAGTTTTATATTGCAATTCTGACCTTTTGATATCAATTTTTGAGTTTTATCTCGTAATTCAGACTTTTGGATTTTAGATTTTTTTCACAATTCTGACTTTTTTGGTTTCTGATTTTGAGTTTTATCTCATAATTCTGTTCTTTATGATTTCTAATTTTGGAATTTTGTCTCATAATTCTGACCTTTTTTATGTCAGTTTTTGAGTTTTATCTTATAATTCTGACTTTTTGAGTTTAATTAGAGTTTTATCTCATAATTCGGACTATTTGAAATTTTGAGTTTTATCTTATAATTCTGACTTTTTGAGTTTAATTAGAGTTTTATCTCATAATTCGGACTATTTGAAATTTTGAGTTTTATCTCATAATTCTGACTTTTTGATAAAAAATTTTGAGTTTTATCTTGCAATTCTGACTTTGATTTAAAGTTTTGAGTATTATCTCATAATTCTAACATTTTGATGTCTAATTTTGAGTTTTATCTTGCAATTCTGACTTTTTGATTTAAAATTTTGAGTTTTATCTCACAATTCTGACCTTTTTAGTCTAGAATATTGAACTTTATTGCTCAACTCATAATTTTTTTTGTTTCGAATTTTGTTTTCTTGTGCAATTCTGACCTTTTTGATTGCAAAGTTTTGAGTTATCGCAATTCCGAATGTTTTGTTTGAAATATTGAATTTATTTAAGCTATTCTGAATTTTTTAATGTGTAGAATTTTGAGTCTTATCTCAAAATGTTGACCTTTTAGTTTAGAATATTTAATTTTATCTCTTAAATTTAGTTTTATCTCACAATTCTGACCTTTTTGGTTTTGAATTTTGAGGTTTTTTTCTGGCAGTTTTTTTTTTTTTTTTTTTTTTTTAGATTATTGAAATTTGAGTTTATATCCTGCAATTCAAACTTTTGATTTGGTTTAGTTTGATCTCAAACAACATTTTTTGTTCAGAAATCTTAGTTTTTCTGTCTCGCAATTTGTAAAAAAAAAAAAAAAAAAAAAAAAAAATGGAGCATTTTAATGATTTAATGATCTGGATCATTTTGAGTTTTTTCATATAGTATCTTGGGTTTTATCTCACAATTCCAACTTTTTCTTGGAAATTTGAGTTTATTAGATATACGGTATAAATTGAAAGTTTATAGCTTACCATAATGAGTTTATAACCCGAAAATACAATTATAGCAGAAATATAAAGCAAACACAATTACCTTTTTACATTTTATAACCAGTGGCTTCCATAGATCTATCACAAAGACTAATGTACAGAGCTTTCTTTTAGGTTTTACCAAATATATCAACTTATAAACCATACATTAAGATATATTTTCACTGCTATTTACTAAAAACGTCAAACAAAATGTTGTTAATATGTAAAGTATGGATAGTTTTAACACCTTGCTGGAGCAACAGGAGAGATTTACTTTTCTAAACAAAGCCTAAAAAAATAATGTATAGAAAAAAAATTCACTAAAGAGATCTTGATTATGATACATTTTGATTAATGCAACACACTTTAGATCACAGCTTTAGATCTATGCAATGTCAGTGTGATCCCTTTATCGGTTTTGTCTCTAATCTTGTGTTCGCTGCTGAAGAAACTAGCATTCAGGACTTGAAAAACAGAGGGATTTGCTTGTTCTGTGGCTTTTCCAGCTTAAATTATTATGTACTTCTGTATATATATCGTGTTGAATGCCGACTGATGACATTTGGGCATTTCTTAAATGTTGCACAGTTTCTGTCTGCTGAAATGTCCTCAAACTTGCCATCGATTCTGTTTGTTGAGAAAAATAGTCTACAATGCATTAAGAAGATCCTACAATTCACTGTATAGCTGCAGGAGACTAGTGAAGCATTAGGCAGTGTTTACATTCATGTACTTGATGATATCCTATAGATGTCCACTGTCTGGTCACACTTTAAAGGGAAAATGTCTGTCGTTTATTCTGTATTTCAGTGTCCACGATGCTTGTGGATGTTTATTCCTGTATTTTCTTAATAACATCGAAACAAGCAACAGTTATGCAGATTTCTTTTTGTACTCTTCAGTAGCCTATATTGATTTTTTTTTTACTTTTTAGGAAACAAAATGTATAAATAAAGTTATAAAACAGATGTGAGTTTGTTTGTTTGTTACTTGCTTATGAAAGAAGCGTTCTGACTGAAGGAAAAAATGGTTGAAAATAACAGTAAGATCAAAGAAGAAGTGCTAAGTCAGGACCTCGGTTTAACATCTCATCCAAAAGATGGCGCTCACTGAGAGTATAGTGTCCCCTTCACTATACTGGGGCATTAGGACTCACAGACCGCAGGATCAGCATCCCCTGTGGACCTCACCAACACCACTTCCAACAGCAACCTAGTTTTCCCAAGAGGTCTCCCATCCAGGTACTGACCAGGCTCAGCCCTGCTTAGCTTCAGTGAGTAACCAGTCTTGGGCTGCAGGGTGATTTGGCTGGATATATGGCTGTGGATCATTCATTCAGATTCATGTTACTGCAAATAGTAACAGTTTAGTAGTTATAGCATAATTAGCACTGGTTAAAAGTTTATTTAAATTTGTCATGTAAATGCTCATGCTCATCCCAAGGCCTCTCGAGATTGGTGTGATCCAAGACCTGTGAAGAGATAATGCCAACCATCGAGGCCCTAAAGGACAACACATACAAAGAGATGATACCAACGGTAGAGGACTTCTAGAGGTCTCCATAATCCTGGACCAGGCCGTATAATAAGCAGATGCTGTGGTGGTCATGGAGGAGTGGAGAGCATGAGATTGATTCCTTGTGGGTCAGCCTGTACACCCGCTGGTGACCTTCTCATACCTGCAGCTTCTCCACGATGGACGTCCAGCATTCTCCAGCCTCCGGTGCCTAGACTGCAGCTCTGCACAAGATGTTTGGCCAGAGGACAAATGGTCGTGCCCAACTGAGCCTGGTTTCTTTCTATTAATTTATTTTTCCTTCACTTTCGTCGAGGGTGGCTTTTAAAGGAGAGAAGACAATTATTTTACAACAGAATGGTCTGAGCTTATGAAGAATTATGAAAATATATCAAGAGTTCATTTGCAGAAGTAGATGACTTATATTTTAGTGATCTCATGTTTTTATGCTGGGAATTAAAGAAAACAATAACAGGAAACAAACAAAACATGATGTGTGGTAATTGCTTTTTTGAGCAATTTTAATTATCTTTTTTAAATATCTACCTAATAACAATAATGACAACAATAATAATATCACCTTGTCTTTTTTATAATTGAAACTTTTTATTTTGTTCAAAACAAGATTAAAAAACTTTACTGCCACCCAGTGGGATAAAATGAACCCTTCAGAAAAAGCATGGACCAAACAGATCGGAACAGAAATTAAACCTTAAACTACGATGAACAAATATATGCAATATCCTATATGCGTCGTGAAATTGCCAGGGTTTTCTCTAAAATAAGACCATACTGCAAATTATGTGACCAGGTCCAGAACCACGTGATTGCAAACAACCTACAGCATATAAAAATTTAGCTAATAGGCTAAAAGCTCTTTGATAATAGCACTAAACATCGAGTCGTGTTTTTTGGAACTATTCTGTCAGTGTGTACTACACCTTGTGAATATTTTCGAAGCAATCTGATGAACAATTTTACCAAAAAACACCCCAAATATTGCGATTAAAAACAATAAAACATCCAAAAAAAGGTTCCTCGCTGCGGTTATTCGTCCAGCAGATGGCGGTAAACCCACTCGTCACTCACTTCACCTCATTTAAAAAAATCAGTTTATCAACTCTGGACTTCCAAGACCGAATAATAACCAGTGAAATTACAGGTAATTGTGTGTAATTGTACTTATATATTTCTCTCTGTGTTTCTGTATGTGTCGTGTTTGTCGAACTCGTCGCTGAGTCTGTGTTTGTCTTTCGCCTGAACACAAAATATCAGCATATTATTATTGTTACTCAATCTCTTCACCTCACTACGATAACCACGCGTTTCCGTCTCTTCCGAAATATCCATTTCGCGTATTAATGCTGTTAGTTTTGTTGTAGTTTAGTGTTTTTTGTGTCACACAACATGCAGATCTTCTAATCCTCTCCCGTTTTAACCCCTTCAGACATTTATTAAGTTTCAGAAAAACGTAGAAATACTTTTTTTTCCCTGTGCTAGAGGTTTCCATAAATGAAACCTGATAAAAGTATAAAAAATAACAGATAAAAATATATTTTTTAAAAATCTACCTTTTTTGTCCATTTCAGGAGACATCAGGTCGAAACAGTTATAGGCATGCTTCAAAAACATAGCCTACCAACATGAAGTTAAAAATATAATAATAGGCCTGCAAATTGAAGATCTTTACTTGAAGTTTACGAGCTTGAACAAAATAAACCTATAGTGTCCATAATAGACATTTAAAATAAGAGTTCACCCCAAAAATAAAAATTCTGTCATCATTTACTCGCCCTTTACTTGTTTCAAACTTTTATGAGTTTCTTCATTCAGTTGAACACAAAATAAGGTAATTTGAAGAAAGCTAGAAACCTGTAACCATTGACTTCCATTTGATTTTCCTACTTTTGAAGTCAATGGTTACAGGCTTTCAGCATTCTTCAAAATATCTTCTATTGTGTTCAACAGAATAAAAGAAACTAATTAAGGTTTGAAAACACTTGAGGAAGAGTTAATGATGAGTAAATGTTAATTTTTTGGTGATTTTTTGGGGTCATAAATAGACAAATAGACACTGGGTGAATCAGAGATAAATAGACATTTAAAGGGATAGTTCACTCAAAAAATGAAAATTCTGTCCTCATTTACTCACTTTTTACTCGTCTCAACCCCTTATGAGTTTCTTCCTTCAGTTGAACATGAAAGAAGATGATCTGAAGAAAGTTAGAAACCTGTAACTGTAATTGTTTTTTGTACTATGGAAGTCAATGGTTACAGTCTTTCAGCATTCTTCAAAATATCTTCTTTTGTGTTCAGCAGAATAAAAGAAACTCATAAAGGTTTGGAAACACTTGAGGGAGAGTTAATAATGAGTTAGTGTTAATTTTTGGGTGAACTATACATACATAGATAAATAGACATTAGGTAAACTGGAGATATAGACATTTAAAAGGATAGTTCAACCAAAAAAAGGAAAATTCTGTCATCATTTACTTGCCCTTTACTTGTTTCAAACTTTTATGAGTTTCTTCCTTCAATTGAACACAAAATAATATAATTTGAAGAAAGCTAGAAACCTGTAACCATTAACTTCCATTTGTTTTTCCTAGTATTGAAGTCAATGGTCTTTCAGCTTTCTTCAAAATATCATCTTTTGTATTTAACAGAATAAAAGAGACTCATAAAGGTTTGGAATCACTTAAGGAAGAGTAAATAGAGAGCAAGTGTTCATTATTGGCTGAACTATACTTTAGTAGTTCAGCGTATCCTTCATCAGGAAGAGTCTTTATCACTGAGAGGAAATAAAGCTCTCGGGCTGAAAGTGTGTCTTTGTTCTGAGATGAGATGTCAAACAGGGCTGATTTTATTAGCACTTTGAAGGCAAGCCAGAATTAATTTCCCACTGTGAAAACAATCAGGATCCCAGAGTAATTGAAGCGTAAATCATAGATGAATTGCCTGTGTTATAGAGGACAGGCTATGGAAACAGAGGACAAGCTGTTTATGGCAGCTGATTAAAACTTACTGTAGCAAGTGATTTTGCTTGCAAATAGGTGTGATGTTTTTTAATTATTAATTAACCTCAGTATTATACTTTAATTACGCTATTAAATTCATTAAATTGTTGTATTTTAATTTAGAACAGTACATATGGCTCGTGCACTGGGTTGAAGATAGAGAATTTTAATTTAAATTAGAATAATTTAATTGGCTTTTTTAGACTTTAAATGCCTAAAACTTTGATATATATTTACATGTATTGTATAAAGATACCATTAAATTTGTTTTACACTCCACCACACTTTATTAGGTACACCTTACTAGTACTGGGTTTGACACCTTTTTGCCTTCAGAACTGCCTTAATCCTTTGTGGCATGGATTCAACAAGGTACTGGAAATATTCCTGAGAGATTTTGCTCCATATTGACATGATAGCATCATGTAGTTGCTGCAGATTTGCTGGCTGCACATCCATGATGGGAATCTCCCGTTCCACAACATCCCAAAGGTGCTCTATTGGATTGAGATCTGGTGACTGTAGAGGGCATTTCATTACAGTGAACTCATTAGCCCCTTTCACACATACAGACCTTTCCGGAAAATTACCGGCAATTTTCCGATAAGATCTGTATGTGTGAACAGGCCCTTTTTGAAAATACCGGTAAAGTCGTTCCGGAAATTTTCCGGATATTTACCGATATCACTGTGAAAGGGGCTATTGTCATGTTCAAGAAACCAGTCTGAATGATTTGCACTTCATGACATGATGCGTTATCCTGCTGGAAGTAGCCTTCAGAAGATGGGTAGACTGTGATCATAAAGGGATGGACATGGTCAGCAACAATGCTCATGTAGGCTGTGGCATTGACACATAGCTCAATTGGTACTAAGTGTGCCAAGAAAATGTTCCCCACACCATTACACCACCACCACCACCAGCCTGAACCGTTGATACAAGGCAGGATGGATGCCAAATTCTGAGCCTACCATCGAGACTCATCAGACCAGGCAACATTTTTCCAATCTTCTATTGTCCAATTTTGGTGAGCCTGTACCAATTGTAGTCTCAGTTTCCTGTTCTTAGCTGACAGGAGTGGCATCCAGTGTGGTCTTCTGCTGCTGTAGCCCATCTGCCGTTAAGGTAGGACGTGTTGTTCAGAGATGTTCTTCTGCAGACCTCAGTTGTAACGAGTGGTTATTTGAGTTTCCTTTCTATCAGCTGGAACCAGTCTGGCCATTCCTCTCTGACCTCTGGCATCAACCAGGCATTTGTGCCTACAGAACTGCCGCTCACTGGATATTTTCCATTTTTTCTCACCATTCTCTGTAAACCCTAGAGATGGTTGTGCGTGAAAATCCCAGTAGATCAGCAGTTTCTGAAATACTCAGACCAGCCCGTCTGGCACCAACAACCATGCCACGTTCAAAGTCACTTAAATCACCTTTCTTCCACATTCTGATGCTCGGTTTGAACTGCAGCAGATCGTCTTGACCATGTCTACATGCCTAAATGCATTGAGTTGGTGCCATGTGAAATTTGCATTAACGAGCAGTTGGACAGGTGTACCTAATAAAATGGCCAGTGAGTGTATATATGTATAAATAGCTCCTGTGAAATTGTAATATTTTTTCAAATATTTCCTTTTTGTTTGTAAATCTCTGGAGGAAGTTTTTTTTTTTTTAAAGAAACCAAAAATATTCTTTATTTAAAGCAATTATTAAATATATATATATATTTTGATTGGTTACAGAAAAATTTACTGTTGTCCAATGACTCGCCTAATTAAACCTTTAAATTGCACTTTAATCTGAATACAAGTATATTACAATATATAGTTAAATATTATGGAGCGTCATCATGGCAAAGACAAAACAATAATAATTAGAAACTAGTTGGTATTATAATTAGGTATAATTTATAATTTAAATAATATTTAAACTAATTAATTAAATATGTATTGATTGATTTCTTTATTTAAACTTTAATTCTATATTGTTCCCTATTTGTCACATTTACCAGTGTTCAACAAACCGAAATAAGGACAGGAGTATTAGACTAGTGTTAGGTGTGGTTGTGAATCTCGAAAGGGCAAATAAAGGAAGTTCTGGTTATTTCTTCTTGCCGTCCTGAATGTTGTGGTTCTCCTCAGCTCTGAAGAATCTGCAGAGTTTGTTGTACTTAACGGATGAGAGTCTCACCGACGTCAGCACTCTTTCTTCTCCAAAACCTTCAATGAACAAAAGCAGGATTGTGGTCTCGCTCGCATCACGCAGACCCTCAGGAAAACACGTCACAGACCACAGCAGACTCACTGTTACGTTACACTATTTTTAATGTGCAAGTGACTAAAATAAAGTCGTCTGAGTAAAATATGAATTTAGGTTATGAATTTAGATTGCAAATGCGATGAACGATCTAACCAGAACAGAGCAACTATACTAATGATGTGTTGATAATTCAATTCAATTCAAGTTTATTTGTATTTATTCACAATAAATATTGTTTCAAAGCAGCTTTACAAAAGGTGCACATTATTGCATTACAATCAAATTCAGAAAAATTTGGGTTATTATTTACCATAACTGTATTAGTTACTAATAACTTTAACTAATTAACTAATGACTAATAGTTAGGCCCACACAGAATCTGCGTGCGCAGAATTCACAGATTTTCTGCAGATTTCCACAGAATTCTGCAGATTTTTAGCCCATCATTAATTCTGTTCATTTACTTGAGTAAATGTGTGTAAATCTATATTTATTCACATTTTAAATTAATTTCAGTAATATTATTGACTAATATGAAAATTTTCATCTGATTTATGTACAATGCAGTTTCTACAGTAATATTTGCTGTTCTTTAGTAGATATATGAGAGATTTGCTTTGTTTACCAAATAAAGTGAATCTAATTCGATTTGCATTTTAAACATAAAATAAAAGTTAAAAAGATATATTTTTTTATTTCACATATTAAGCTTTTAGTTATGATACTCCCAAAATAATTCCACAGAAATCCGCAGATTTCTAACAAAAATCTCAGCAGAAAGAGCAAAAAACGTCCGCAGATTCCATCTGACCCTACTAATAGTTTAAGTTATTATATATAAACGTAGTTAACCTGCAGTTATATAGTATATAGGTAATGTTTATAATGAGTAAAACAGTATACTGCGATAATGAACATGCATTATGTGGATCCTTTTAAAATACAGTAAATAATTGTTTATTATTTACATTTTACTTTAAGAATATTTAGATCATTTATTTGCAATGGTGTCCATGATCACAGCACCATATACCTAATATGCAATAGGCTCTCAGTATGCAATTTACTTTCAATTCTGAAATTTTTTTCATGTTACTCTGGCCTACTACGACATGCCCGAAATATTGAAAATGTTTCAACACCAGAGGCTGCAGTGTATGCTTTTTTAAGATGTCAAATTTCTCTGGCGAGTGCCATTAGCGCCTGCTGTTCTCACATAAATCCACCAGAGGCCGCTGTCGACTGACTGACCTATCGACTGACTGACCGACCGATCAACTGCCACACCCGCCTCCTTCCCTAAATCTATCAATAATGTTTTTAAAAGCACCGACTGACCCACCCACTGACATCCCTAAAACCAACCGACAGTGTTTTCAAAAGCAATCCAGGAAAAGAAAAGCCCTCGTGACTGCCTGATTTGTATCACGTTTTTAGATTTCACCACATTCTCACCCTGTTATTTACCTGTTTTTTGCCTTTTGTTTTTGTCTTATCTGCTTTCTAGAACCGTTCTCCGCCAGACTTAAACCTCGTCATCATGGTCAACTCCTCTCTGCGTCTCAAGTCCACTGACGTACACAGTAAGCCACTGGGCAAACTAGTAACAGTTCAATTCAATTCAATTGACCTTTATTTGTATAGCGCTTATACAATGTAGATTGTGTCAAAGCAGCTTCACATAAAAGGTCATAGTAAATTGAAACAGTGTAGTTCAGTTTGTAGTGTTTAAGTTCAGTTCAGTTTAGCTCAGTTCAGTGTGGTTTAATAATCACTACTGAGAGTCCAAATATTGAAGAGCAAATCCAACGATGCGCAGCATCCTGTAGATCCTATAGATCCTGAACCATGCAAGCCAGTGGCGACAGTGGAGAGGGAAAAAAAACTTCACTAATGGCGGAAGTGAAGAAAAAAAAAACTTGAGAGAAACCAGGCTCAGTTGGGCACGATCATTTTAATTTCTCCGCTGGCCAAACGTCTCGTGCAGAGCTGCGGTCTCAGTGGCAAAAGCCGCTAACAGCAGAAAAGCCGTCCACATGGAGGTAAGCGGTCAGCTAAAAGCGCGAAAAGAAAGTTGGCGGTGGTGTCATAGTGCCCCATATCTTTTTTTAATGATGAAATGCAGCCATACGAAGCTCTGGCTACATAATTTGCGCTCTCCAGAAATGTATACGGGGGTACATTTTCACAATGAGCCTGTGTTGATTTTTTTTTTAATAATTATTTTTTTAGGGGTTTTCACCTTTATTGGGATAGGACAGTAGAGATTTTACAGACAGGAAAGTGTGGGGAGCAGAGATGGGGGAAGGATCGGCAAAGGACCTCGAGCTGGGAATCGAACTCAGGTCGCCATGAGCACCTTGGTGCTATGTGTCGACGCACTAACCACTACGCGATTGGTGCCGACTAGCCTGTGTTTTAATGTGGACACTTTAAGATACAGTGAATAAATATTTATTATTTATGTTTTTACAGTGCCTTTAAGAATATTTAGATACTTTATTTGCAGCAGTGTTCATGATCACAGCACCAAATACTTAAAGGCACTTAATATGCCATTTACTTTCAATCCTGAGGACTTTCTCATGTTCTCTGGCCTACGACATGCACTAATACAATGTAGGCTCCATTTGTTACCATTACTTAATTCAACTAAACTAACAATGAAAACTACACTAACTGCTTCAACTATATATACACCTAATATATATATATATATTTTTCCAACTTAAATTTTTACACTTTTCAGTAATTAAGCTGAAAAACCTTCATTCTTTAAGGTGCAACAAGTTGAAGCAATTTAATAGAATTCAATCTTTTTTATCCAGTGTACTTGTAAAACATTTATTATTCCTAAGTGATAATTATTTGTGGCTTTATGAGCTCAGGTGCACTGCAAGTTAAGAAAACACAGCCTAATCTCACAAGGAAACATAGCTATTATATGATTTGTCAGTTTAGTGGCTAATTCGTAACGATGAGCTCTTTCACGATCTCCAGCAATAGCCTGTGCAGGTCGCTGGAGAACTACACATCTGCCACTTAATGAAATACAACTCCCAGAAGTCTTTGCACTCACACACCAGTTCCTGATTCCCCCTGATCACACACACTGCTGGAAGCTCATGATGGACTGATTACTAGATCTATAAAGAGACCTCGTTGACACACTCTTGTTAGTCTGTAACACCACAAAGTGTTTTCTTGTCCTGCCATCAAAATTGTATGAATGAGTAAATTTGTAGAAATTAGACAGAATATCAAAACGTTACGAATTGCATTGAGATATTGAGGAAATACATGCAAATGAAAAAACACTAATGAACTGAGAAAACATCTTCATCAATTTGACAACACATGTGCATGCAAATTGTTGCAAAATTTGCAAATACAGAAATGCACTGCAAATAGCACAGAGCACAACCTAAAAAGTGACCCGCCAGCCCCTGTTTAGATTTATCATTACTTGTGCAATTTTTCACGTGACCAACTAAGCATTACAGGTTTTTCAATCGTGACTTTACAGAGCTTCTTATCTCCCGCCATAGTAAAACAAATGGATGATACCATTTGTATTTAATTGCACTAATAACTAATAAAGTTCAGCTCTGTCTGTTAATTAAAACATAAATGTTTACTAATAATGTTTTATGGTTAAGTGCTACCTACTGTACTTTATACACTTATGAAAATAAATTTGTTGAAACATTTGTTTTCTTTGAAGATTTATAGGTAATACTATAGGTAATACGTTAGTTTAGGTCACAATTCACAGTGTTAACAAACCATTATCTAACACTACTAGCTTAATGAATTACTGATTAGCTGTTTAATAATAGTAAGTAAGTAGAAGTTGGGTTTAGGTTTTAAGTAGGAATATGGGATGCAGAATAAGATCATACTTAATAACTACTAAGGAACAGTTAATTTCCTAATAATAGGCAGGTAATAAGACCGTAGTTAAAGGGCAATGAAATCCTCGTGTCTCAGCAGGGTGTTTTTTACACCTCTAGTTTAAAAAAAGTCAGGAAAGTGGGTGAGGCCAGTTTTGTTTAGGTGGCAGTGTCGAGTTGTGACAGAGGAAAGGGTTTGCATGAAAAGGGGAGTTCATTGCATGAACAACAGCTGATTTTCACACCAGCAACACAAACACAGACGCAGGGGAGATAGACAGTGATTTAGAGAACAGCATTTACAGCGGATCTGAGAGCTGTGTGGAAGTGATTTTCAGTCCATAATATTGTAGTGATATAACTGTAAACTTAGTAACTAAATCATTTTGACTAAGGTATGTCTTTAAACACTGAAAGGGTACTGCTACTACGAAATAACTTTGCCATCTGAATAACATAAACAAAGAACATTGATCGCACACTTACCAAATCTATAGAGACAGGACAATCAACATCAACTGGAGCTGCGTCTTTTTTAAAAGGAGATGCAGAAAGCTCTCAGGTGAAAAATGTTCCCTGCAAACACGCTCTGAGCAGTGCTGTCATCACAGGAAAATGGAAACAAAACCTTCGTTGCAGCACATTTATAAATGCAGCACCGACGACCCATGTCTCATGAACAATTCTTATATAACTTGTTTGAATTACGGTTGGCAACACAATGTGGTGTCTCTCTGCCGTCTGAATTGTTACAGGTAAAAACTTGAAAGCTTCAAAGCTATCATGCATAATAATGAAGTTGCATCTTGTTATCAATCACTCGAACCAAGTCTTTTTCATGAATTAATGAACAGATGTGCTGAAAGCTCAAAGACGTCACTTTGTACCAGCCGGTACAGTCAGCCAATCACCACGCTGGAATTTACACAATGATCTCATCGCTGTGATGTAAGTTTGAAGTTACATTTTAAACCGGACGAACGAATTTGCTCTAAACAACGCAAAAACAACCAATTTTCACTTGTTAGCTAAATATATGTGTCCTAATAGTGTTTTTAACAACGTTGGGACACATATGTGACCGTCAACATGTGTTTTGGTGTTTCGTGACCCTTTAACAACATGAATTGTGACCTAAAGTGTTACAGATTTATCTACAATAGAGAAATACACACACAAAAAAGTATTTCCTTTTGTTATTATACCTGTTAAAGTAACACATCTTGTGTCAATACACAGCTTATGTCAATACTGTGTTAAAACCGTGAATAATGATGATAAAAGCTATTATTGCAACCAGAAAAATCTGGTCCCGTCATTAGCCTCTCTGATGTCATGTGTGACGCTGAGGCTTTGATGTTGTAAAGCTGTGTTTTGTCTCTTTTCGTGCAGTGATGCTGAAAGCTGTTTCCTGGCTCTGCTCTTTGAAATGGTGGGCAGGATCGCTGGGTCAGAACCGGGCCTGATTCTGGCCTTATGGGACTATCCTGTCGCCCCAGCGCTGTCATTTCAGTCACTTCCTCCACTTCCTGTTGACGCCACTTGGCACATCTGTACAATAAACACAGCCTTTCCTGCTCCCCGCCAGCCAACCGTCCAGGAGGTTAGACTCATCTACGCACATGCATTCATGCGCACACACACACACACACACTTGTACAGCTATCTACATTTGAAGTCTCAATGATTCACCTTCCTGGGAATTTCTTTTTCTTTTTTAAATGTTTAACAGAGCAAGAAAATTTTCACAGTATTTCCTGTAATATTTTTTTTCCTCTGGAGAACGTCTTATTTGTTTTATTTCGGCTAGAATAAAAGCTGTTTTTCATTTTTTAAAACCATTTTAAGGTCAATATTAAGCAATATTAAAGCAATAACAGAAATGCGTTGAAAAAAATTCTATTTCCGTTAAATAGAAATTGGAAAAATAGAAAAAAATATCCAATGGGGCTAATAATACAGGAGGACTAATAATTCTGACTTCAACTGTATATCCATAGACATAATGACTGTACAGACTGTATGTGCTATCCTCCTACCCCTAAATTTGGTCCCCACAATGTGAGGAATACAAGTTACCCACCACATACACTCTAAATATTGTTGGTTTGTTACAACCCAATTTTGGGTCAAATATGGACAAACTCTGTGGAGTTTATTCGTGTAATTTTAAATTTTTTTATTAATTTCATTTTTAATTTAATTTAAAAAAATTACCCAACAGTGTCCATATTTGACCCAACATTGGGTTATAACAACTCAGCATTTCTTAGAGTGCACCTGCACACTCACATACAAATACATGCACACACACACTCACATAAACAGACACTCACATGCATACAAAGCCACTGATCAGATGGTACAGTAAAATACACAGTGAAACATTGTAAAATGTTGTTACAATTCATAATAACAGTTTTCTATTTGAATAATTGTTAAGAAATGTAATGTATTGCTTTGATGCAAAGGTGAATTTTCTGCACCATTACTCTTTAGCAGTGTTGGGCACGTTCCTTTACAAGAGTAATTAGTGATAGTTACTAGTTACTTCTCACAAATACTGTAGTAACTGAGTTAGTAACTAAGTTACATCATCATAAAAGTAACTAATTACCAGGGAAAGTAACTATTGCGTTACTTTAAAAAATCTATTTTGTCAAATGACATTAAAAAATATATATATAAAACATTGTACACAATTTTACACTATTTTAATGTTGTTGTGGGACATTATGAGAGACAACGGCAGCATGTCCTCAACTATATGTCTAGATATTATTTAGTTTAATTCTGTCTGAGTAATAAGTGTTTGCGGTGTAGAAAAATCAAGTTTTATTTGTGTTAATGTCATGGCTTCGACCTCCTCCTGTGGTAGCAGAGCTCACGTTATCACCTGCGTAGCTACTCATTTTGCGGCGGCATGTGATGACGTGAGGTGCTTCGATTAGAATTACTTGTCACTGACGCAGAGACTCTTTTTTTTTTTTTTTCTGGGCATAATTTGCACGATACATAAACATTCTTGCCTTTCACCTCAACAAGGGAAAAGTAGTGCTTATAGTTCCAGTTAGCAAACGCTACCTTTGAACTAGCTTTGACTCCTGGTCGTTGATGTGTGCGACTGACTGCACATGTGCTTGTGTGTGAACACCCACACTACTCTGCCACTGATTGGCAAACAATGGAAATGTACTCTATCTAAGCCAATCATCACATTCTCAGTTAAACCACATTCACGTACACCAGTCATCATCGCTGGTTGGTTATGTGTCCCGCCGCAGCCCCGAACACACACACACACACACACACACACACCCAGAGAAAGAGAGGTCCTATGTCTGAGAGAGATGCTGCTGGCATGAAAACTGCTTCAGTAACGCGCATTTTAAATGTCAGTAACAGTGGCAAGTTGTAACGGGGGAAACAGTAATTTAGTTGATTACTCGTTACTAAAAGAAGTAACGCAATTAGTAACGCAGTTTGTTTTAATAGCGCTGCTATTCCCATAACTGCTCTTAAGTCACTTTATTCTTCGGAAATCTTACTAATATAATGATTATTAAATAATGTTGGAGCCATTTATGGGTTGCAATTTTCTTTCACGCCACTAGAGGCTGTAAATGGTATTTATGCTCTCCTCACCTGGAGCTGAGGGGGTAGAAGAAGGTCAAACTAACTTTTTGAACGTCATGGCGGTGAGAACGGATTTATATTTGTTTTGATGTTTACTTTTTTAATTTTGACAAAATGGACAATAAATGGATTGGAATATCCAACTTTATTTGCAAAGCTATGGACGTTTCACTTTATTATTAACCCGTTCAAGCAACAAACGCGTCAGAACCAACGACCAAAATATACGCATCTACAAATAATTTTATTTCAGATTTAAAACAGTTTTACAGCTTAATATTCTTTTAAAAACTGAAAACTTATCATACAATTTGCATTTAGAATTTTTTTTGTAAAATTATTTTATGTGACACTTTAGAAATGTTTTTACCGTCACTTCAGAACTGTAGTCGTCAAATAACAATCAATTATAAAATTATAGTTCCCTATTGTTGATGCATGCATTTTTTTCAAATATTAGATATGACATGATTAATGCGATGCTGTAGGTTAGATATGCAGCAGTTTTAAGCTGATGTTTGTAATGTTTTAACACACAGCGGGATAAAGGGAGGGATGCGGCTCGAGCTTTTGTTGGACGCACAGATCTCTGTCGCTCTGCCAGATTCAACATCTCTAAAGCAGTGCCCGCTGTCCAAACACTGGGCAGAGTCATCTGGAGAAAGCCTGTGAAATTCAACATGCCCGGAGGAATATGCGAGCACTTTATAGTCATCCTGACTGGTTATTTTTGCATCGGCCAGGCTTCCTGCTGCACGCACTTTAGATAAGAGCGCTGAGAACAAAGATCCTCACGCCTCATTCTCAGCTGTCAAACGGCATGCTTCAAAACGAATGATTTTACAGATATTGGCTTCATAAAAATCTGTCGTTTAATGCAGTAAAAAGGCATTTTTAGTGTGCATATTTGCTTCATGCATACATGCTGCTGCTGTACAAGTCACATATGGGCTGAAACACTTAGTATTTTCATCACAGGCAAGTTTTCAACACTAGAAGAGTCAGAATAGACCGTTCTTATTTCTTAAAGGAAAATTGCTATATTTCTTAACAAATAAAATAGTACAAATAGGGTCTGAAAGATCGTTAAAAATATTTCAGGCCCACACTTTTTAAATGTTTCACATTCAAATATGCATTTTCAAAATACAAAAAAAAAAAACCTTCTGATTTAAACAACACAGGCTTATTATTGAAGTACAGGGGGAAAATAAGTATTGAGCACATCATGTTTTTTCCTAGGAATAATATTTCTAAAGGAGCTGTTGACATGGAATTGAACAAGATTTTGGTAAAAACACAAACAACACAAACATAAAAATAAAATAAATAAATAAAAATCTGAAAATTTTGTTGTGTAAAAACAATGGAATGACACAAGGAGAAAGTACTGAACTACTGAAACATATTTAATACTTTATATAAAAGGCTTTTTTAATGATGGCAGCTTAAAGACGCCTCTCATATGGAGAATGAAGTCGCATGCATTGCTCAGGTGTGAATTTTTCACAGACTTTAACAGAGTGTCAAAATCTTGATGGTTCTGTGGGTCTCGTCTATTCAATCTGAGCTTTAATTTGTATTTTCTATTGGATTCAGATCAGGTGATTGGCTGGGCCATTCTACAGCTTGATTTTCTTTCTCTGAAAGCATTTGAGAGTTTCCTTGGCTGTGTTTTGGATCATTGTCTTGCTGAAATGTCCACCATGGTTTTATCATCATCTTCCTGACAATGTAGATGTTGGCCTGAAGCAGCTGATATTCTTTTACACTAATGAAGGGCAGAGGGTTGCTAAATAACTACTGAGAGATTTCAGCTGCTCTCTGGGCTTTCACAGCCTCTCTCCCTTTCTTCATGTGTTAAATACTTTTTCCCATGCTTCATTTCATTTTATTACACATAACTTCATTTGTAAACTAATTAGTTTTGTTTTCTTCACATATGTGGATTTCTGGGCAACGCGGTGGTGCAGTAGGTAGTGCTGTCACCTCACAGCAAAAAGGTCGCTGGTTCGAGCCTCGGCTGGGTCAGTTGGCGTTTCTGTGTGGAGTTTGTATGTTCTCCCTGCATTCGTGTGGGTTTCCTTCGGGTGCTCTGGTTTCCCCCACAGTCCAAAGACATGCGGTACAGGTGAACTGGGTAAGCTAAATTGTCCATAGTGTATAGGTGTGTGTGGATGTTTCCCAGGAATGGGTTGCGGTTGGAAGGGCATCCGCTGCATAAAAACATGCTGGATAAGTTGGCGGTTCATTCCGCTGCGGCAACCCTAGATTAATAACGGGACTAAGCCGAAAAGAAAATGAATGAATGTGGATTTTTTGGTTGTTACCAACATCCAGCGAAAATGTCAAGTCAACAGCACCTTTAGAAATATGTTTACTGAGAAAAATGGTGACGTGTTCAATACTTATTTTCCCCACTGTATACGTGCTTCAGCCGACATTTGTGTGAAACCACAAAAAAGTACTTCAACATATTTTTGATTGCAATTTCTACGTAAAATGAACACTATGAGGCGGTATGACGTCAACAGCTTTTGTTCATTTTCACACTAATGATATTTATAGGAACATATTGTTGAAGAATAATTGATTATTTTCATGCAGTTCTTTGCACAACACCACATAAATACCACAAAACAACATAACATTGTCTTTGATATGTAATCGAATATGTCTTCTCTAACACTTGTTTTTAAAAACACTATTGTTTAGGTTTAGGGAAGGGTTTAAGTCAGTGGTTCACTGGGTGATCTGTATGACAAGCTCCGCCTTCTCCTAGAGATGTACAAGTGGGATGTGTATCCGAAATGTATAACAAAATGTACCCCAAGTAAACTATTTCAGATTTGCGAAAATGTCAACACAGGGTCATTGTGCATATGTAACCCTGTATACATTTCTAGAGAGCATGAATTATGCAGCCAGAGGTACGTCTGGATGAATTTCATCTTTAAAATGAACGCTACGGGGCGGTATGATGCAGCCGACGGTTTCTGATTCTTTTCGTGCTAGCAGCTGACTGCTTACCTCCATATGGTTGGCTTTTCTGGTGTTACCGGTTTGCCCAGTAGCTCGCCGCATACATTGGTGGACTTAGGACACGGAGCGAATTTGACTATGATGACGAGGTTCTAGTCCAACGAAGAATGGTTCCAGAAAGCAGGTAAAACAAAAGCAATATAAATAAATAAATAAACAACAGGCTGAAAACGTGGTGAAATCATGCAGCCGCAACAGCTTTTTTTTTTTTCTAGATTGCTTTTGACAACACTATCGGTTGGGCTTACGGATGGGGGAGGGTGGGCCAGTCAGTCAGTCAACACCAAGCTGGCTTGGTCGTCTTGAGTGTGAATATTGCTGCCTCTGGTGGACGAGAAGAGGACACGCAAGAGAAATTTGCGATCATCAAAGAGCATACACAGCGGCCTCTGGTGAATTTGCAAAAACAAAAACTGTGAGCAGAAGTACCTCCAGTTACGTATTTTGCTGTCCCCAGAAATGTAGACCTGGATACATATTGTATGGACGTGTTGTATGGACAACTTTACCGCAGTGGTCAGTTTGCTCGGTAGCTTACCTTGTACAGTCTTGTACTTGTGCTGAAGAGCACTCAAATTCAAGTCTGGTAAAGCAGTTTTACTAAAGAAATGTTAATTTTTTTACTCTGCTAACATCTGCTTTTAAAAACACTCTTAGTTGGTTTTAGGGAAAAGTTAAGCCAGTGGTTCACTGGATGATCTGTACGACAAGCTCTGCCGGACATTTATAAGAAGAATGTGTTTCTGAAATACATAACAAAACGTACCCCAAGAAACATTTCAGATTTGAAATAGTGGATTTGTGATCTGAAACATGCAGTGAAATATACCCAGATCAACATATTTTACATTTTGCAAAAATGTAGGCTGAAGCACATATTTCCAATGAGCCTGGGCTGGATTTAAGAAAATAGTTCATCTCAAAAAAAGAAAAAAAGGAAAATGTGCTGATAGTTTATTCACCCTCAGGCCAATAAAAGATGCATGTGACTTTTTTAATCTTTCAGTAGGACATTTTTTTAAACTGAAACCATGTGGTGATTCACTATGCTACCAGCAATTTGAGAGCCAATATATATATATATATATATATATATATATATATATATATATATATATATATATATATATATATATATATATATATATATATATATACAGACTACCAAAATTAATACCTGATCCAGATCTATACATCAATGTCTTATGAAGCTAAATAATAATTTTCTGCAAGAAATTGAAATTATTTACAACATTTGTATCTTTAATCCACAGCCTTGGTAAATGGTCTTAAGTGCGTTCACAACAATCTGGACATTTTATGAATCTCTCAGAACCACAGTTTAAGCTAAAAATCTTCTTTGTCAAAACTGTACAATTTTGGTGAAATATGAGAGCTGCTGATTTCAATCCTTGTTTCAATCCTGATTTTGTGCCTGTTATTGCACTATAATTGTTTTTATTATATTTTACCTTTCTGTTTTGTGGATCTCGAACTTTGTTGTATGTACAGCAGGAAAAAATAAGTATTTAACAAGTTACCATTTTCTCAGAAAACATATTTCTAAAGGTGCTGTTAAATTGAATTTTCACTGGATGTTGATAGCAACCAAAGGATTCCATAAAGAAAACAAAACTAATTAGTTTACTGATGAAGTTATGTGTAATAATATGAAATGATGCAAGGAGAATGTATTGAACACATGAAGAAAGAGAGGTGTAGAAAGGCAGTGAAAGCCCAGACAGCAGCTGAAATATCGCTGTGGTTCTTCAGCTTTGTCATTGTAAATGAATATCAGCTGCTTCAGGCCAACATCTACATTGTCAGGAGGATGAAGATGAAACCAGGGTGGACATTTCAGCAAGACAATGATCCAAAACACAGCCAAGGAAACTCTTAAATGCTTTCAGAGAAAGAAAATCAAGCTGAAGAATGGCCCAGCCAATCACCTGATCTGAATCCAATAGAAAATACTAGATCAGATTTGATAGATGAGATTTACAGAACCATCAGATTTTTATACTCTGTTGAAGTCTGTGAATAACACACACCTGAGCAATGCATGTGCATTGAAAAGCCTTTTATATAAAGTATTGAATACATTTCAGTAGCTCAGTACTTTCTCCTTCTGTCATTTTATTGTTATTACACACAACTAAATTTTCAGATTTTTATTTATTTATTTTATTTTTATGTTTGTATTGTTTGGGTTTTTACCAAAATTGCATGGTTCAATTCCCTGTCAACAGCTCCTTTAGAAATATTATTCCCAGGAAAGAACATGATGTGTTCAATACTTATTTTTCTTGCTGTAGTTCAAAATCTAAATGTTCAATAAAAGTAATAATAATTTACCTACATCTTAGATGAGGGTGAGTAACTTAACAGCAAACTTTCATTTTATGGCTTGTCAGAATTCAGAAAGTAACCTCGTGCAGAACAGACCAACAAATGAATTCTTCATACAAAATAAATACAAAAATGGAGGATAAACACTAAAACATACTGTAAATACCCCATGCTTACAGTTCTTCCAGTGCTTGATATCATTGTGTTCCCATCAGGCAGGGAAACAGATGGAGCAGCATTCCAAGCAGATCTCCAGACAGTCTGAAGATTGGCAGCAGTCTTCCAGTATCCCACAATCCAGCAGCGCAGAGCAAGAGTCCTCAGCGCAGCAGGCAAGACCCCCGCCGGCTGCTTCACCACAACAGCAGAGAGCATCACACTCTAGACCGCAGGCCAAACACTGAGCCACGGCCGAGCACCAGGACAGCACCTCGCAGAACAGACAGGCCAGTATACAGTGCGCACAGCAGTCTGAAACACACACACAACTTAATTACAACAAAAAAATTAGTGTTCCTGCACTAAAGTGTGAATTTAACAAATAATTGTCTTTTTTATTAAAGACCAGATCAAATGACCACATTTTATCTGTATGTAAGGTTTAATAATGGTCAACATTTTTTATGATATCTTTTCTTTTGATTTTTGATCATGCACTTAAACTTACGAGTGCTGTTTGCTCAAGCTACTTATTTAAAATAAGCATAAGCAACACAATTCTTGAGTTTTTTGGGGACAACTTAATTGTTTTACTAATAAGTAGGATGATTAATGAATAAGATGCTTCGTTCAATCAGCCAGAGATCGATATCGGCCGATAATGACTCGATTTCTTGACTCGATCGGTACTCGCCAATCTGGCTGATTTCATTAACCGATCAGTGTTTGTTTATAAGTTTACAAACAAAGGAAGATGCATGTGTGCTCATCAGTGGTGCTACAACACATCTGATTATACGTTTTATTGGTGCAACTCACAGGAGTCATGTGCTGCGTCCCAATTCGCATACTTATACTACACCCTAAAACTTTTTTGTGAAGGAAAAGTACACACTTTTGAGTGTGTAACAGAAGAGTATGCAAGCATTTGGGACATACTGCTACAAGTGCTATTTAACAGATTAAGAAAATTTATTTTACGGTATTTCCAATACGAATATTTCCTTCTGCTGAAAGTCTTATTTGTTTTATTTCAGCTTTAATAAAAGCAGTTTTTAAGGTCAATATCATTAGCCTCCTTAAGCAATATTTTCTTTCGATTGGCTACAGAACTAACCACTATTATACAATGACTTGCCTAATCACCATATACTGTAAAATGCGATTCGTTGACTTTTGTCGTGACAATTTTAAAATTCCACTACTGACTAAGAGACAAACATGTCCAATTATATTTAAAGATGATTTTATTCTCTTGCAAGAGGGTCAGAAAGTCATAGAGAAGCGCAGAGTGTGACTAGGAAGGGAGGGTTTTGTCCCGCTTAGATCAGTTATTCAAGGTTACATTACAGACCTGCTGTACTTTGAAAGTAACAAAAATACATCATATATCTCATGCTAGAAGATATCGTTAGACAGAAACACAATATTTCATAAACATCCAAGTTTGGTAAAAAATAATTTTTTAAACCTGTTGTCCTAAAAATAACAAGTTGATTTCACTTTTAAAAAGTCAGTAAATCCATTGACTTCACTTTTATAATTATGCACAGTTTGTTTGCTCAATAATCATAAGGCAACGAGTTTACTCTCTTTTTTTAAAAGTAAAGTCAACTAATCACTTATTTGCAGTGTACAGGGACTTAAAATTATTAGCCCTCCTGTGCAATATTTATTCTTTTAAAAATATTTCTCATGTGATATTTAAAGGATTAAGGACATTTTTAAACAGTATTTCCTATAATATTTTTTCTTCTGGAGAAAGTTTTATTTGTTTTATTTCGGTTTTATTTTATTCAAAATATTTGTTATCTGTAATCATTGTAGAAACATTTGTGCTGCTTAATATTGGTGGAAACCATTAGTTTTTTTTAAGATTCTTTGAATAATATAAAGGTCTTTATTTAATAGACAGTTCAAAACAAAAGCATTTATATGAATGGGAATATGTTGTCACCTTAAATATGTCTCTACTACCACTTTTGACTGATGTGATGCACCTTTTCTACGTTCATTTCTCACAAAAAAATCAATTATCCCCAGTTATCGAGTGGTTTGTTTACACAAAGAATACCTAATATTAGAAATGACAACAAATGTCATGGTGGCTCAGTGGATAGCACTGTCACCTCACAGCAAGAAGGTCACTGGTTTGAGTACCGGTTGGGTCAGCTCCGGGTACTCCGGTTTCCCCCACAGTCTTAAAGACATGCGCTATAGGTGAAATGAATTAACTAAATTGTCCGTAGTGTAGGAGTGTGACTGAGTGTGTATCTATGTTTCCCAGTACTAGGTTGCAGCTGGAAAGGCATCCGCTGTGTAAAAAATGTTCTGGATAAGTTGACGGTTCAATCCGCTGTGGACTGTCAAAGGAAAATGAATGAATGAATGAACAATGAAGAAAATGATATGACAACCAGTTACAGTAACATTATTTATATAGTAAAATAGTTTTTATTATTTTAAATGACAATGTTTTTAAGTCAAACGAGATTTTAAGTCAGTTTAAGTTCAAATGTAATTGAAATGTAATTAAGATGCAATTAAAATGTAAGGCAGTAGCTCATTAAAAACGTTGTACATGTATATTTGCAGTTATTTGTGTTTTCCAAACCCTGTTATGATCAAATTTTAAGATATGTATTTATTTTAAAATGCTCCAGTACTGTATACGAATATAGTACTATATAGTACTATATACCTTAGTAAATACGAAATGCTTCAAAACATTAGAAAAACTCTCACAAACTCATGCTATTATCAAAACATCAAGTAAAATGCTCTGTCAGTATTTAAAGTCACCGCTATCTTATGTGCAAGAATGGTCTGGCTAAGTGTGAGTTCATCAAACAGAGATGTGTGACCTAACGGAAAGAATTATCAAACGCTGACGTGAAGGAAGCATTAAACACATGAAGATAAATCTACAGGCCAGTCCTAGTGTCGCTGAAAGATAAGAGCCGGCCCTGTATTTACGAATAGCACTGTGGGTGGAGGCCGCTTTTCAAACATGACCCACATGCTCTAATAATACGTAAAAATATTGACATTAAAATCTGAGCATGGATTGAACCAATAGATGCAGTTAACATTTGTGTAAAATCTGTATTCTTTTGCAAATATTTGCAAAGTGATGTTTAAGAGAGCAAGAAAATTTTCAAAGTCTTTACTAGAATTTATATTTTTTATTTCTTTAGTCTTATTACTTTTAGTTTGGCTGGAATAAAAGCAGCTTTTATGTATATTTTTTACAATTTTATGCTCTGTATAAGGGCTGCACGATATTGGAAAGAATCTGACATTGCGATGTTTTGTTTTGCTGCAATATATTGCGACATGAATATAATTTCACCAGATGATTTGAATAGCTCTATTTTGAAAGATTTTATTAATTTAGATTGACTTGGATGATCAAGCCTGTTTCTATGAAGTGCATCTGCATACATTATAATAAATTCATTCATTCATATTCTTTCATATTCATTCATTCATATTCTTATCCATCATATGTTTTACGCAGCGGATGCCCTTCCAGCTGCAACCCATCACTGGGAAACATCCATACACATTAATTCACACGCATACACTACGAACAATTTTGCCTACCCAATTCACCTATACCATATGTCTTTGGACTGTGATGGAAACCGGAGCACCCAGATGAAACCCTCGCAAACACGGGGAGAACATGCAAACTCCACACAGAAATGCTAACTGACCCAGCCGAGGCTTTGAATCAGCAACATTCTTGCTGTGAGGCAATTGTGCTAATCACCATGTCACTGTGACGCCCTCATAATAAATTACAAGCAAAATTGAATAATAAAATAAGCAGAGCTTTATGGTTTTCTGGGTAGTCTAACAGTATTCAAGTACAGAAATTAAAATAACATGGTCATCATTGCATAAATAATAATAATATACAGTAATATACAATATACAGAATTGTTAGACACCCCCCCCCCCCTTTGATTTTTTTATTTATTTATATATATATTAATTTTTTTTTTTTTCAAAATTATGTTGAACAGAGCAAAGAAATTTTCACAGTATGTCTGATAATATTTTTTCTTCTGGAGTAAGTCTTGTTTTATTTCGGCTAGAATAAAAGCCGTTTTTAATTTTTTTTAAAATATTTTAAGGTCAATATTATTAGCCCCTTTAATCTATTTATTTTTGTCTATAGTCTACAGAACAAACCATCCTTATACAATAACTTGCCTAATTACCCTAACCTGCCTAGTTAACCTCATTAACCTAGTTAAGCCTTTAAATGTCACTTTATAGAAGTGTCTTGAAAAATATCTAGTCAAATATTACTTACTGTCATCATGGCAAAGATAAAATAAATCAGTTGTTAGAAATAAGTTATTAAAACTATTATGTTTAGAAATGTGTTGAAAAAAATCTTCTCTCTGTTAAACAGAAATTGGGGAAAAAAAACAGGGGGCTAATAATTCTGACTTCAACTGTGTGTGTGTATATATATATATACACTTTTATATATACTTTAATAAATGATCTAATCCTGTGATGTGACTGTTGCGGATACACACATTGCGATATCAATGCTCAAATGATATATTGTTCAGCTCTAGTCTGTATTATTTGCCCCATTATTATCGAGCCCCCTTAATGTTTTTTTAATTCAACCTATCAAATCACTGTTATCCAATAACTTGCCTAATTATACTAACTTGCCTAGTTACCACAATAACTGATGAAATGAAAAAAATCTCGAAAACAAATCTTTTAATTTATGTTACTTTAACTAATATTAATCAGTTAATCAGGTTTTAACTATTTTTTTTTGTTATATAAAGTTTAGCTTAATATTATTAGTCAGTTTGACTGATGTAAGTTGAGATGACTTATTATAATTCTTGTTTTTAGTTTGGCTGGAATAAAAGCCGTTTTTATATTTTTTTTTAACAGTTTTGTGGTCTATATTATTAGCTCCCTTCAGATTTATTTTTGATAAGATTTTTTGTACAAACCACTGTTTTCCAATAACTTGTCTAATTATACTAACTTGCCTACACTGTTAAAAAGTTACGTGACAAAAGTCATGAAAACAAAGATTTTTTTAATCTAAGAAAACTAGTTACTTAAATTTTTTTTTTTATATTTGTAACAAATATAAATCAGTTAATAGAATTTCAACTACATTTTCGTAGTTATACAAAGTTTAACTTAATATTTTTAGTCAGATTACTGTGTGGAGTTTGAATGTTCTCGCCGTGTTGGCGTGGGTTTCCTCAGGGTGCTCCAGTTTCCCCCACAGTCCAAACACATGCGCTTTAGGTGAATTGGGTGAGCTATATTGGCCGTAGTGTATGAGTGGGTGAATGAGTGTGTAAGGGTGTTTCCCAGTACTGAGTTGCGGCTGAAAGGGTATCAGCTGCGTAAAACATAAGTTGGCGGTTCATTCCACTGTGGTAACCCCTGATAAATAAAGGAACTAAGCCGAAGGAAAATGAATGAATGAATGATGTTAGTTGAGTTGACTATAAAAGCTCCTTGGATTGAACAAAAAAAAATTGTAGGCAGCAAGATTTTTTTAAAGTGTAGTTACACAACAACCTAGTTAAGTACACTGTATAAAATGATATGACAAAAAGTGATGAAAACTAATTTTTTGTGTTACTTTAACTAATATTAATCAGTTAATTTGGCTTCAACTTATTTTTTATTTATTTATTTTTTGTTATAGAAAGTTTAACTTAATATTTTTCTTTGATGTAAGTTGAGTTGACTATAAAAGTTCCTTTGATTAAACAAAATAAATGTCACTTTAAGCTGAAAACTAGTATCTTGTAGAATAACCGGTTAAATATTATGTAAAAGAAAAGAAATTAGGGTAACATTTTAAAATAATGGTCCATTAGTTAATGTTAAAGTTAGTATTAGTAATACATTTATTACAGTATTTTAACTACATTAAGTACATTAACTAATGTTAACAAGCAAAACTTTTAATAATGATCTTAATAATGCATTAGTTCATGTTGGACTATAATTAATAAATGCTTTACAAGATTATTCATACTTAGTTAATGTTTGTAAATTAACTAGTGGACCATTATTTTAAACTGTTATTGAAATTAGTTATTAAAATTAATATGTTTAAAAATGAGTTGAACAAAAAATTCTCTCTGTTAAAAAACATTTGGGAAATATTTCTCAAAGAATTAAAATTTTACAGGAGGGCTAATAATTTTGACTGTACACTGCTTTTCTTACCGTCTCCAGCCACTCTCTGAATCTGAGACGCATCGCCGTTGAAACTCTGCTGGCTCTGCGAGGTGGAGGACATTTGTTTTCTGGGAGGGTGTTGGTGTCCGTTGCATTTTGCATGTGGGTTGCATTTCTGTTGTGCTGTAGGACGAGATGTCGAAACTCGTGAAGAAGCAGGAGGTGAACAGGTCACAGCGCACCCATTGACTGCTGGAGAAGTGCCATTGGGAATACAGGGCTTCACTGAAATGTGGTAAATTGACATTATTATATATTAAAGTTCAGAAACTGCTGCATTTTAATGCATCACAATTTGTGAAGTATATACATATCCATCTAATTCAAACGCTTCCAGGCCAACCAACATGGGTTATTATCATGCTCAAACATTTTTTTTGTTCTCTATCCTTTATTTGACCTAATGTACTAAGCAGAAACTCAAACCTAGTGTCCAATTACACTCCTTTTTAGATGGCGTGGACAGAAGCTGCTCAAGGAAACAGTCTTTATCATTATGGAGCCATCTGACAGTCATGTAACAATACATGACTGATGTGGAGGTTTATAGAGGAAGTGTGATTGATGGCCAATGGCTTTAAAGGTAATGGAATACAGGCGTTTAAATAATATTTTTTGTCTGTATATACTTTCATATCTTTGATAGCATGTGGCGTCCCCTGGTGGATTGGAGGTATTATGCATTTATGGAAGGATCAGCTATGTGTATATTTTAACTTATATGTTGTATGCTGCCACCTGCTTTTGACAGGATTTTATTATAGAAAGATATAAAAGTATGTGAGAAACACAAGCCAGTTGTAAACAGGAGGGAATGGAAAAATATAGGAGAATCCTAAAAAAAAAACCAAGAGGATTGACAAGTATATGAATATATGAAAAACATTAATTATAATTCATTATATTTTTGATGCATACAAATATAATTACCATTGCCTTTGTCTATTTTGTGTGAAATTGTAGGTATATGATCAGGAAGCAGTAAAGCATCATCACTGGTTGTAACACCATCTATCAGGGACTCGTTGCTTCCGCTTTGAACAGTCTCAGTCAGGACAGGACCTGTCAGACACATAATAAAAATCTAAATGACATTTTGCTTTCATACTATTTATTAGGTCTTGATATTGAAGGATAATGCATAAATTGTTTGATATATGATATGCGAATTACGAATTCATATTTGCAACATTTTTTTTTTACAACCAACATATGTTTCATATTATTTCATTGTGAGAAAAGGCATCATAACAACTTCTGATATTTTAAATTTTGCCTAAATTTTTAACTGTTGCATAAAACAATTCAGACATTTTATCAATTTAATGGAAAATAAATAAAATAAACATCAACACCAATTGGCTCCACTGCAGTTATATCAACCTGAAAACATTAAGAACAACCAGGGAACAAAAACACTTGAAACAGGGTGGAGATACTGCTGTGTCTCACAGCTTTTGTGACGTGACTAAATTGCTTGATCATATTTCATCATCCATACTAAAATTGTTACAGATTTATAAACAAGAAAACTAGCATGGCCATTCTGCTTGGTTTCAGAGATGTATAGGGTTTTTACGAGTGCTGGAAATCCTTTAAAAATACTTTTCTAATTTTATTCTAGTGTTTTCAAGATTTGAAAAGTGCTTAGATTGTGGATTAAGTGCTTGACACTGCTTAAATAATGTATTATGTTGCTTTCATAATAATTTGTTACTGAATAAGAATAATAAGTCTCGGGTGGGTCAGTTGGCATTTTTGTGTGGAGTTTGCATGTTCTCTCTGTGTTCGCGTGGGTTTCCTCTGGGTGCTCCGGTTTCCCCCACAGTCCAAAGACACGCGCTATAGGTGAATTGGGTAAGCTAAATTGTCCGTAGTGTATGAGTGTATGTCCTGGTCATCTAGGTTGGGGGTTGAGCATTGGGCTAACGACACACCTCGTTAAAAAATTGATGTTACGAAACACTAACATGGTGCTGCTAAATATCAACTTCCATATAAACAGTCCTGGGGGTAAGTAAGTATAGAAATGATAATGAATTATTTTGATAAGATAAATATTTTTGCTTTAGCGTAAAATGAAAACTCTGAAGTTAATGCATATTCTTGTGGCCTAATCTGGCAGTCTTTTTTACATTTAAGATGTAAGTAATTACATTTAAGAGAGTAAATGTCAATATCATGTTGGGTTTGGGGCAAACATGCCATCACAATGTATACTTAGAATACAATTCTACAACAGAATACTATTATAAATAGCATCTAATATGTTATAGTATAAAGTATGTTTATGCATGTAAATATGTAAATTGCCACACTTGTAAGGTGTTGGAAATTTTTGAAAATTAATCTGGAAGTGCTTAAATTTGACTTTGAAAAATATGTAAGAACCCTGCATATAACTAGACATATTGCCTGATGTTCTGTAAGGTCTTTCAGATGGTGTGCTAATGACAGCCACATGGAGATAAATAAAACAACAACATTGCAATATTTTATTTATCTGTGATGCATATTACGATAGTGAGTATAATGTAACCAGATGAAATGGATAGCACTATTTATTTTTTACTTTTTTAATCATCAATTTAGGTTGATTGAGATGACTTTGTAGGGGTGTGCATCTGCCAATATATATATATATATATATATATATATATATATATATATATATATATATATATATATATATATATTTAATATAATATAATATAATAATATAATATATATATATATTTATATAAAACGATCAAAGATACAAATGATCCAACAGGGTTTATGTTATCTTGGATAATCAGGTACACAAAATGAATAAATGCCATAATAAATGCCATATATATATGCCATGAAAAAAGGCTTTGTGTAGGCTTTTATTTTACAGTACTGTAAAAATACTCAAAAAATCTCTGTCAATATTCCCAAACAATTAATTCTATTTGATTTACCAAAGTCACACAAGTGGCAATTTCACATCCGTCAGAGACGTCACATCCATAACGAAAAAAATGTCAATATAGTGGGCGACGCAGTGGCGCAGTAGGTAGTGCTGTCGCCTCACAGCAAGAAGGTCGCTGGTTCAAGCCTCGGCTGGGTCAGTTGGCGTTTCTGTGTGGAGTTTGCATGTTCTTCCTGCGTTCGCGTGGGTTTCCTCCGGGTGCTCCGGTTTCCCCCACAGTCCAAAGGCATGTGGTATAGGTGAATTGGGTAGGCTAAATTGTCTGTAGTGTATGAGTGTGAATGAGTGTGTGTGGATGTTTCCCAGAGATGGGTTGCATCCACTGCGTAAAACCAATGCTGGATAAGTTGGCGGTTCATTCCGCTGTGGCAACCCCAGATTAATAAAGGGACTAAGCTGAAAAGAAAATGAATGAGTGAATGTTCTATAGTGAGATAACTCTTATCTTTTTTATTAGCATTGTTTCTTTTGGGTTGTGCAGTTTAATTCACAGAATTTCTACAAAGTATGTTGTAGACTGCAAACTCATAAACTTTTTTGGTCACATCCATAACCCATCTTTATTTTCTTCATTTAAAGTACAAAACATGTTTACAGATTGATATTTTTCTGGGCCCTTAACTCTGTGATTAGTTGTTTTGGAAAATATAACAAATGTTTCAATATAATGTTAACATGTACTTTCTCTTTGAATATACAGTATGTTTTAAGTTTTTGCTGCAAATGTCACATCCATAACGCTGGAATTGCTCAAATATAATCTAAAAATATATTACACAGCCCTATTTATTCAAAGTAAATGAAGCATAAAAGCTCAATATGCTCAAATTTGCTTCTTAAACATCTGTAAACATCTCACCTGTGTTTTCAGGTTTGCCGGTGGCCTGCGGTTGTGTTGTGTGAACAAGACTGTCCTGCCCTCCATCCTGCTGTTGGACATCCATGGCTTCTGTCTCCATTTGAGACGCTTGACTCGAACTCTGAAAACACATGCAGAAGGAACTCAGATGCATGAAATCAGCCTGGCTGTTTGTGGGGTAGGGGTCATAATGAAATCCTCTAACATGGTGACTTTTATCTTCTAAAACAAAAAACAGAATGAGAAAGAAAATCTGACTTAAAGTGCACAAAAGATGTTTGTCTGCTGCTTGGAACGGACCTGAAGTGGTTTGGGAAGATGACTAATATGACTAACATCCTGCTGAGTCAAACTAAATTGACAATATCATCAAAGCCCAGGAGTCATAATAAACATTTTAGATAGTTGTTTGCTGTTTTAAGGATCTGCCCGTGTTTTACCTGTAGGGTTTTATTGTTCTGTCTCCAGTTAAAAGCTTGTCCCCGTCTGACCCTGTTTTTGAGTCAGCTTATATGTCCACCTTTCCCGTTACAGATTAGTTTTTTCATATTTTATTGAATCTGCTTGCATTTTAATCTTTGTTTTATTACATTTTAACCTGTTTTATCAATACACCAAGACTAATTCCATGTCCATGTACACCCATAAAAGTGCTTCTGAATCTGACTTAAGTCAATGCAGTCTCTCCAAAGCTGATTAGATCTGAAAAAACATTTTCAAGCAGTACTTCATCCAATTAAAAATCTTTCATTTCAGTTTAATATTATTTGTTTTTTATTTGTAATATATATGAGCAATTCCATGCAAATGTCAACCTTGCCATGAAAAAAATGACGTTTTCACCAAAATATGGAAATTTTCCATAGTTTTTCAGAAGTTTTTTGTGTAAGCAAGTACTTTAGAAATACTCAAAAATGTATCTGTCATTGTTTTCAAACTATTATATGATATTTGCAAAAGTCACACAAGTGGCAATTTCACATCAGTCACATCCATAACGGAGAGGTGTCACATCCATAATGACACTTTTTCCTCGTAAATGCAAAAAAATAAAATAAAATCAATCATGTTTGTTCTATTCACCTTATTCTCCGCGTACGAGTGGGCGCAGCCATTTGAGTCATTTTGGCTCGAAACTTCCGGTCTCATTCACTTCCATTCATTTTTAAACGTTAAAAACAGCTCGTTTTGCTGCTTGGTGTTGCAAACTGATATTTTCTTATTATATTATTTTACTTTGCCTGTATTGTAATGCAAACACTTGTTTATAGAGTAAGTAGTTTGACTGTTTTTTGCCATTTATTATTCCTAGTCATTTCTTCCATAGGCAACTGAATCAGAAGTTCTAAAACAGTCGCAAAAACGTGCACACTTCCGCATTGAAGAATAAGGTCAATAGTGAGCCGACTTTTATCCTTTTGATTAGCATTATTTCTTTTGGGTTGTGCAGTTTAATTCACAGAATTTCTACAAAGTATGTTGTAGACCGTTAACTCGCAGACTTTTTTGGTCACATCCATAACGCATGTTTATTTTCCACATTTAAAGTACAAAACATTTACAAATTGTTATTTTTCTGATCCCATAACATAATGTTAACATATACTTTCTGTATGAATTTATTTTTTACATTTTTATTGCAAATGTCACATCCAATAACGCTGGAACTGCTCCTATATATTTTTTGCCATAATATATTTTTATTTAAATTTTCAGTTTGTACACATTGAAATGCAGTACAACATTTCACATGCATTTTTTTTACAACAATAACCTTGCTGCAAATTATAGAAAATAAAAGGATATATATATATATATATATATATATATATATATATATATATATATATATATATATATCATATAAGTAAATATATGTCGTAAGTAAATATATGTATCATATAAGTAAATATATATTGTCCATAGCAAAACTACACATTGTTTTGGCATAAAGCAAGCTGAGGTCTATAAATACATGTTCGCTTTTACTATAGTTTGAGTTCTCTGGGTAAAAGCCCAGCAAAAAAGCTTTGGGTCGAGGAGGATTGGTTTTAAAATGATCTTTTCACTTATGACTCTTACCTCTTTCCAAAATAATTAAATCTTTGTACACTGCCAAACACAGTGAAACAAGTGTTCTGTAGCTTCCAAACATTTTGTGCAAATATCTGGTATATTTTTATTATATTCATGTAATTCTACTGGCGTTACATATGTCCGCATTATCCATTTATATTGTATAAGTTTAAGTCGTGAATTTATAGACTAAAGATAGAGTATGAGTCTTAGTACAAGCTTCTTCCCAGTCCTCATCCGAATCTTCAGACTGTAAATCTTCCTTCCACGCATTCAACCTATATGAGTTTTAGAATGAGTTCATTGTCGGCAAACCATAAAACTCAGATTTGATACCTTTTCTCAGATTATCGTTTATCATCATGTTGAATATGGGGGTCGATTAAGATCTTAATCTTGATTTGCTTTAACAAAACTTCTTAATTGAAGGTATTTGAACAAATGTTTTCTATTGATATTAAATTTAAGCCTCAACTCATCAAAAGACATCATTCTATCTGAATCCGTCAAATAAAGATCTCGAATGGTTTCAAGTCCTTTCAACTCCCACAGTTTGAATGTTGCATCTGATCTTCAAGTAATATATATTATGTTTAAAAGATAGTTAAATATAAATGTTTTTGATTAAGAACTCAACTAAGGTATATTTGTTTTGACCAGTGTAAAAATGTAAGGTTACTCACACCGGCCAGTGCATGCATATTAAACAGAAGCTAAAAATTGTAATCACCTGCCCCACAGCTTTAGGTGCATCATGGGAAATGGTTTAGAGTTAGTTTATGTGTTATATTGGTTAAAATACATGGGTTGTTTTGTTATAAACTTTATGGATTTGAGTTGGTTTCTGTGATTTTAAGACCAATATTTAATTTATTTATAATATATTGTGCACCATCACCATCAACGAGGGTAGTGTGTAAAGGAAGCACCCTGGTGGGATGGTTCTGTTAAGGGCTGTTTATGTTCTGAGCTGCCTCTTACCAGCTTATTCTACAGAGACACTCAGGGCTGTGCGGTGTATGGGACGCTAGTGTTCTCCTCGTTAATGTGCTGATAAGTGTCAAGTTATGCGTAGGCCCACACGGAATTTGCACGCACATATATGCGCAGATTTCTGCAGATATTCATCACTGAGTCTGTTTATTTACTTGTGTAAATGTGTGTACATTTATATTTATTCAGTTTTTTAATTATTTTCAGTAATATTATTGACTTTTATGAAAACGTTCATATGATTTATGTACGATACAGTTTGTAAAGTAATATTTTCTGTTTTTTAGTAGATATATGTGAGACTTGCTTTGTTTACTAATTAAGTTGCTCTAATTGGATTTGCATTGTAAACATTAAATAACAGTTTAAAAGGGTTTTTTTTATTTAAAATATTAAGTTTTTAGTTACGATATTCCCAAAAATCATTCCACATAATTCTGCATATTTTTACAAGATTCTGAGCAGAAATAGCTCTAGTTATGCATCATAAATGCTAGCACCATGCTAGCCATTGAGATTATTCAAACAGTTAAGTTAGGTTGTAGTAGATCCAGTTGCCCACGTACAGCAATATGCTCTTTACTTTCATGGTTTTAAAAAATATATAGTTTAAGGCAAAAGATTTATTTTTTAGATCAATTTAGATGTGAAATAATTTCCCTACTTTTTGTTTTAATTGGTTGAATGAACATTTTATGGGAATTGTTTTGATTAAATTTTTGTTCTATTTGTTCTAAATTTATGTTCTAAAAGAAATTCTATTTCTTCTTGTTAAGAACGAAAATAGATTTTAAATTAATTGAATTTCTTCAATAAAACAAACATTCTTTGTACCAGGTTATATAAAATTGTTCTCATGGAGTTGTTCACGGCAAATTAGTCATTTTTCATTGGGCCAAGTGATAAAATTTAGATGTGAACCTTTAATCAAATTTTTTTAATTGGATGAATCAAAGTTGTAAAAGTACAAATTTGTCTATAAGTACATATTCTGTTCAGCAGATTGCTTTATAAACTTTTATTCATTCACATGGTTACTTTATGATAATTATAATAACATTAGGAACATTATGCATGCACTCAAAAAATAATTTTCTGGTGTTCAAACTACTTATTCAAAATTAGCTGAACCAATACAATTCGTGAGGCTTTTTTTAGTACAACTTAATTGTTTTAGGTTCAATCTACTTAAATTTGAGTTAACTTAATCGATTTGTGCTGGGACAACAAGAAGCAATTGTGTGAAACCCTGCATTTTTACAATGTATAATACATCAAATAACACAAGATAACAAATTTTAGAAGTTACATAAAAAATTATATGAATTCAAAATGAATATCATAATGTAAATATGAAACTACTGAATGTAAGCAGTGCTTAATAGTTCCACATAGCGCTATAACAGTGTCGTTAATGTAAAACTAACTGTCTCGTGAAAATATAAACACATTTTGGATGTAAGTAAAAGATTACAGTTTGAAGTTAAAATGTTATATTTTGTTTCCCAGTTTACCACGCGTTATATTAATTAAATAAATAAAGTCTGTAACTGTACATAACAGTTACATCTGCACGTGAACTCGCGCTATACGAACGTTACTGAACTAAACTTTCTCATGACTTGACTCTCAATTTCTATTGAACTTAAATGACCACAGCGTGAAGACGCAACGTTAAGCGAAGTCTTACCTTAACTCGAATAACTCCAGTCTTGTACCGAGGATTTTAAAACTCACTTTAATGCAGAATGAATGTGTGTGTGTAATGTCCGTCAGGGAGAGCGAGCCGCATCTGCTCTGACTGGCGCGCGCTCTCAGAGCTCGAGCGTATGCGCGTGCACGACATCCTTCCTGCACCACGGGGAATCAATAAACAGATGTCTATGGGGAAATCAACAGCTTTTTTGTTGTTTTTAATTATGAATAGTGCGAAAATATACAATTACATTACAGTATAAAGAAGAAAATGTAAATAAATTAAATTAAATGATGAATTTACAAACCAAAAATCTTTTTTTTTAAATTTTATACTTACTAAATTGCAGTTTTATATGAAACTATTTCTAAATATATTTGAAAAAAGGCTTTAAAAACAACTGAAACTTGTAAATTATGTAATATTTTCTTTAATGTGTGATAAGTTTTTTATTATTATTATTTCAATGCCACAAGAACAAGAGGTAATAAATTTCACATCGTTTACTGAAAGAGAAAATATATAAAATAAAGAATAGAAATATACATTTACATGAAATTAAATGTTTTCAAATGTTGTTTTTTGTTTTGTGATTGTTCATAAAGATTTTCATATAATTTGAAGTCATTTACAAAATGGGAATAGTTTGGTTTACATTGAGCCCACATTTTCTTATGGTATTTTCCTGATAACTTAAACAAACAAAAATAAACAGATGTTGTCCTTTACAGTTCAAGTTGAAAATCAACAACTATTTTATGTTAACTATTTTTATATGTTAACTACTATTTTATGATAACTATTTTATGATAATTACTACGTCATCATGTAAATAATACCTCATTTCATTCCAATAGTAGAAACCAAAAACCTTTAAAATATTAAATCAATGATAAATACATGTAAATACAAATCACTTTTAATTATAGCTAAAACCAAATACTAAAATAAAAAAGGGACTTTGCTAAAACTAAAAACTAAAAAAAAATTTTTTTTGTGACTTGAAATACATTAAATAAAAAATATCGAACATTTTATTGTCATAGTAGCTAATAATGATAATTTTCTTTACATTAAGAGTAAAATAACTGATAAAAGATAAACAACAACTTAAATTTAATCTATAATGTTTGATGATGGAAATCAACAACTATTATTCGTTAATTACTACGTCATCACGTGATAAATACCTCACTTCATTCTAATAGTAGAAACCTAAAACATTCAAAATATTAAATCAATGAGAAATACATGTAAATACAAATCATTTTTTAATTATAGTTAACCAAGACCAAACACTATAAAAAAGGGACTTTGCTAAAACTTAATACTAAAAAATATAATTTTTGTAACATGAAATACGTTAAAGAAAAAAATATGAAACGTTTTAACTTACGTTAAAAGTAAAATAACTAAAATAAACAGTAAACAACATAGAAACAAAGTAATTAAGAGCAAAAAATATATTATTTTTTTAAATTATGCCTATGTGATGTCACAATCACAATCAGTTTTTTTTTTGGATAAAGGTAAATGGAAAATACGTTGCAAAGTAACTGAAACAAAATTGTTTTGAGTTATCAGAATCAGAAAGAGCTTTTGTGCCAGGTATGTTCACACAGACGAGGAATTTGTTTTCATGATTGAACATCTACAGTGCAACAGAATGACAGAGACAGGACAAAAAACAGATAATAAATATATTTTAAAAATAGAAGTAAGTAGTGAATGCAAATATACCAATTGACAAGTGTATGCAGGTATAGTGGTGGAAAGAGTACTGAAAAATCATACTTAAGTTAAAGTACCATTACTTGCCTAAAAATGTAGTGCAAGTAGAGTAAAAGTATATGTTGTCAATATTAATCAAAGTATGAGTAAAAAGTAGCCCTTTCAAAAATACTCATGAGTAGTGAGTATTACGCTGTAAAAAGCTGATGCGTTTACATGTAATTAGTGTATGTGTGTAAACGTAACATTCTGTAGTGCTTTAATTATTGCCCAGCAGGCACACAACATCATAAGCTGTTAATAACAGGTTAGATTTAGGCTGTGATGTCAGGTGACAAACATTCAATGTCCAGCCAGTGTCTAAAGACAATGTTATTTTGATGTCCAATAACGACATCCCATGATGTTGATATTTGGTTGATTTTAGGTTGTGTTAGAAAGTGACCAAAATCCAACGTTGAGCCAACATCTTAAACCAGCGTCCTATTGACGTCAAATACTGACATTTATTTGTCAGGTACGGCAACCAAAATCCAAAATCTGATAGACATCATAGTGGTAACATAGTTGTCCACACAACGTCAAGCTGTAACATCATTAGATGTTGATATTTGGTTGATTTTATGTTGGCCATTGGACAATGACGTCGGTCTAACGTTGAGTTCTCACGTCACCCCGATTTTCATTTCCAACAATGCAACGTCCCCACGACATTGGGGTACAACCAGGGGCATAGTGGACATTTTAAAAGTGTGTGTGTGTGTGGGGGGGATGGGGGGGGGGGGGGGGCAGCTGTATGAAATCCAAAGGTTTACATTTATAATCACCTGTTTCTAAATGGTCTGTCTCTAAAAGTGAGGGGAACATATCGCCCCAGGTTGCTACACCCCTGGGTACAACGTCAATCTGACGTCATATTGACATCCTGTGCCAGATGAGTGCTTAAGGCCATTTTGGTCATCATACAGTAAACATCAGTCATCTTCTCACCAGTGACAAGCATCTAAACAGTCTCTGGCTCAATGCATGTAAAGTTTTTGGACATCTTCTTGGACACTTTGACTACTTCCAAACAGGTTGCTGCTATTGTAAAGTGCTCATTTCTTGAGATCATTGAGTTCATTATGATGTGATTTACCATGTGCGATTTGATTGAACAGGAAGCACAGAACTGATTTTTCTAATCTCCAGAGACAACAACAAATAAAGTAGTGACTGCAGGTTGAAGGAAAATAGCGGAGTAAAAGTACCGATACAACAAAAAGTAAAAAAGTAAAAGTACACATTTTAAAACTACTTAGTAAATTACAATTCCTGAAAAAAACTACTCGATTACAGTAATTTGAGTATTTGTAATTTATTTATTTATTTTTTACACCATTTACACCATTGCAGGTATATTACTATATTACTATATACAATGTTATAAATGCGTAGCTGCTATGTGCAAATTGGCATGTAAAGTATGTTGTTAAATAAATAAGTGTATGTGTGTATAAAAAGTAGTGATGTTTGTTACACAATTACTATCATAAGGTGTTCATGAGATGGATTGCCTGAGAGTTAAGAAACTGTTTCTGTGGCGGGCTGTTCTGGTGCACAGTGCTCTGTATTATGTCACATAAATGTGTTGATCCTGGTCATAGCTGATCGTGGGTGTCTCCCATTCTGGCATATGTTTTGTATATTGTTTTTGAACGACTATGAACGCAATAAAAATCGACTGCTTTGTCCGTCGTGTGTTTCAGTTACACACACGTCCAGTAGGTGTCAGCTAATTATCTCGTGTTCGGACCGTAGAAGAAGAACCATACGGGTGGAAGCGGAAGTAAATATTGTTCATCGCTGTGTAAACAAAAGGAGTGAATTATTACATGAATTCACCGCAGACATGAGAAGTTCACGTTGCTTTTGACAACTATTTAGTTTTTATGCTTCCGATGTTCTTAATGACTGTAGTGATATTCCGTCATTCTGTACAATAATCGGAGAAGCCAGTCATGGTAAGTGAAGTATTCATATTTCTGCAAATGTAGTTGTATTGTTATGGTTGGTATACATGCTGTAATACCATGGTACTTCGATATGTTCTTACTTGAAAGAATACCTTGGTCCAAAATATGGTACTTTGGCCTGATGAATATGAAAATGCAAAACATGCTGTTGTAAGAAAGAGAATGTAATCTTGTGTTATGTTCATGACCTGAAAGAAGTCTTGTCGTCTGTCCAAATTTTAGGAACAACAAATAATAACTTGACTTCTAGTTGATCATTTGGTATCAGAAGTGAATAATATGAAAGGCAAAGCTCTCTAGATTACGCTTATATTCCCAAAATAAAATATGATCATGCCCTAATTTTTAATTATTTAATTAGGACAGTAAGGTCTGGCTTTGCTTAGACAAGAGTCTTGTCACTTAACAGAAATAATGTACAGTGTAGAATATAAAGTCATGGTGCAGTGGAAAAAGAGTTAATATTGTGTATGCCTCCCATGAGCTTGGAGGACTGCATCCATACATCTCTGCAATGACTCAAATAACTTATTAATAAAGTCATCTGGAATGACAAAGAAAGCGTTCTTGCAGGACTCCCAGAGTTCAAGATGGTTTATATTCATCTTCAATGCCTCCCACTCCATCTTATCCCAGACATGCTCAATAATGTTCATATCTGGTGACTGGGCTGGCCAATCCTGGAGCACCTTGACCTTCTTTGTTTTCAGGAACTTTGATGTGTAGGAGTATGGGGAGCAGCGCTACCCTGCTAAAGAATTTGCCCTCTCCTGTGGTCTGTAGTGTAATGGGCAGCACAAATATTTTGATACCTCAGGCTGTTTATGTTGCCATCAACTCTGCAGATCTTTCGCACGCCCCCATACTGAATGTTACCTCAAACCATGATTTTTCCTCCACCAAACATGACTGATTCTGTGAGAATCTTGGGTCCATGCAGGTTCCAATAGGTCTTCTGCAGTATTTGTGATGATTTGGAGTGCAGTTCATCAGGTGATTCATCAGAAAATTCGACCTTCTGCCACTTTTCCAAATCAGTCAACTAGAAGTTGTTATTTGTTGCTCTTACAACTGGGATCGATGACCAGTCTTTTTTTTCAGGTAGTGTAGATGGCCATGACAGTTTTTAATCCGATCAAATTACGTTTTAATAAATAAAATTTAGTTTTTGGCACTATTTTAGTATTTAAAATGTGCCTTGTATATTTATATAATATAATTTATATAATATAAATATAATGTAGATTATTTTAAGTAAAATGTTAAATAGTTTTGGACTAGACTTTATAAAATTAATGTTGTTTATATAACTGTACTGGTTTGAAAACACTATTACTGGATGCACATTTGAGTTGATCTCTTATATTTTATTACAGGACAGTGAAGTGTCAGACTTTGAACAGCCTCCCGGACCAGAGAGGACTCTGATTCGGGGCAACGCACCTGTGTATTGTCTTTGTCGCAGACCAGATATCAACTGCTTCATGATGTATGATGGGTTTCTTTTTAAATCTGTGCACACCCTTTCAATATATGTTAAAATATTTGATTGTTCTAAATTGTTTTCATGTACACAGTGGATGTGACAGCTGCAGCGAATGGTTTCATGGGGACTGCATTAAAATATCAGAGAAGACGGCCAAAACCATCCGCGTGTGGTACTGTGAGAAGTGCAGAAGTAAGGAAAAACTTATTTAAAACGTATTTTATTATTATTATTATTATTATTATTATTATTATTATTATTATTATTATTGTTGTTGTTGTTTTTTTTTTTTTACATTTTATGTATATTATATGTTATGCAAAATCACTTTTATAAGGGATTTAAACAGTTGTGTGGCAGCAGTGCGTGAATATAACCAGTGTCTAATGATTCAAATGTATTAATTCAGTTTATTTATTATCACACTTGATAAAAACAGTCTGCAGAAACACTTATATTGACATTTTCGCTTTGTACATCTTCAGAGAGGGAAAGCCCTGCCAGTTAGTGGCAATCTGTTCCTCATTAGCATAAACAGCGAGAAGTGAGAAGCAGCCGACCGCCATTAGAGTTTTCAAACCGTACCTAAGATCTGGAGTATTAAAAATGTCTTCTGAGGCCCCGTTTACACGAATGCATTACAGTTTTAAAAACGATCCACGTCCACACGGGTGTTTCAGTTAGCATTTCTGAAAAGATCTCCGTCCACACTACACCGCTGAAAACGCACATCACATGACCACACACACACTCTGGAATGCGCTGCAGCGTATGTGGACGCCTGAGCTCCAGGCAGTCAGCGGTTGCATTGAGCACAGAACCCCAGGTGAGAGCTGCGCACGTCGGACAGTTCATCAAGGATCTACCGCTGGATATCATCTCACTATAGTTGTTATAGTAATATTTAACTCATCTGGTCTCTATCTAATGACTCTTCGGTCTTTTGAATCTATCACTTGTTCTCAGGTAACGAGTTTTGGCTGAGCGCAAAGATAAGTTTATATTTTAATTTATTTAACCATGTACACTGATTCTGCACATTTTGACTGCTTGCCTTTATGTCCTATATTGTAGAAACTTATTGTGTTATTGATTGCCATTATTGATTATTAAAACTAATATTCAGCAAAAGACAGGGTATGTGTCATATTTTTCAATGAAAATGAAAGGAGGCAGTTATGTTATAGGCTCCGTTTTGTTATAAATATGCATACAGTGAAGATGACGGTCATATAAATATGCAGCTACACAACGCCTCAACATTTTTGGTGTCTGTTAAGTTGTTAATATCTAAATGAAAATAGGCAGCTCCTTATATCATGTTTTCAATTTATTGTTAAAGTGAAACAGCGTAGCCAGGGTGATGTGAATTACGTTATAAAGTACACTGATCCTTTTGAAAGAGTTACCCGTTTTACATATCAAAGTTGCGAAGTGTTGAACTCACAAGGAAGGGATGCAAGACTAAACTTTGTGTACTTGTTATTGAGAAAAAGCCCCAATCTGGTAGCGTGAATGTCTGCAGCCCTGCCTTCGTTTTCAGATGTCCCTGTTTTCCACCATCCACACTGACACAGAGCAGCAGCGTTTTAAAAAGAAAATGGCCTGTTCAGCTTTTTCAAAGTGCTCTGTTTTCAGGGCTCGAAAACTCTGGCGTAGGGTGGACTGAAGGCGTAATCATAAAAAAAGTTATGCATTTTAAAACTAAACCATATTAGTGTAAATGGGGCCTGAGCCACATCTTTTGACAGGGGTTTGTAGCTCCGCCCTCTTTTAAAAAGCTCACAATATCATTTGAATTTAAAGTGACAGTCAGCAAAATGAAACAATTTAGATCAAAGCCTAAAAGAGGCCGTTTCAAAGAGTTATAAGAAAATATTTGTGTGGTGTTTTGAGCTGAAACTTTATATAAACACTTCATCAGAGACTTTTTTTTTTTTTTTACATCTTGCAAAAAGGGGCGTAATAGGTGCCCTTCAAGTTTTAATTTCTTGTGTTGAGGGTAATGTTTTAAATTATAGCATCAGAAACTACCTCCATGTGTGCGTCTTGTGATCTAGGTAAAGACGAAACCTTAGAAATCAAATACCGTCCCAAGAAAAGCCGGGAGAAGGAAGCAGAGACAGACGGGCTCGATACCCAACCTGACACACCAGATTTCAAGTCAGACGGACGGCGAGGGTCACGAGTGAGGAATTCTGATTCATAAAAACTGCTCCCAGAATGATTGTATATTTAAAAATTATGCCGTTTGTTTACCTTGGCACTCTCTTTTTATGCTTTTGTCCACAGATTAAGCGCTCTGCTCGCATGTGTGGAGAATGTGAAGCCTGTATGCGCACAGAGGACTGCGGGCTGTGTGACTTCTGCAAAGACATGAAGAAGTTTGGAGGCCCGAATAAGATTAGACAGAAGTGTCGACTGAGGCAGTGTGAAGTGCGCGCCAGGGTGAGTTTCACATGTGTAAACTTTGCTATTATAGAAACTTATTTATTGGCATTATAGAAACTTTTTTTATAGCGCTGCAGGTTAAGTTTTGCTTTTGTAAACTGTCATTATAGAAACATATTTATTATCATTATAGAAACATATTTATAGTGCATCCGGAAAGTATTCATAGCGCTTTTTCCACATTTTTTATGTCACAGGCTGGGCCGCCGCTGGCCCTCTGACAAGTTATCGCGGATGAAAGTGAAGAACGAGGTGGGGGTGGGGGGGTGTAGTTGTGATCGCGGTTGAAATAGAAGAGCGGGGGGTTGGTGATCGCGGTTGAAAGTGAAGAGCCATATAAATGTATGGGCCCTAAGAATCATCCTAACATCCCCCCCTAGCGGCACCCCTGGTTATATCCTTAATCAAAAATGAATTTAAATTCATTTATTTCCTCAAAATTCTACACACAATACCCCATAATGACTATGTGAAAAAAAGATTTTTTGAAATTGTTGCAAATTTATTAAAAATAAAAAAGCTGAAAAATCACATGTACATCAGTATTCACAGCCTTTGCTGTGAAGCTCTAAATTGAGCTCAGGTACATTCTGTTTCCACTGATCATTTTTGAGATGTTTCAGCAGCTTAATTAGAGTTCACCTGTGCTAAATTCAATTGATTTGACATGATTTGAAAGGACATACACCTGTTTATATAAGGTCCCAGGGTTGACAGTGCATGTCAAAGCACAAACCAAGCATGAAGACAAAGGAATTGTCTGTAGACCTCCAAGAAAGGATTGTCTTGAGGCACAAGGCTGGGGAAGGTTACAGAAAATTTCTGCTGCTCTAAAAGTTCCAAAGAGCACAATGGCCTCCATCATCCGTAAGTGGAAGATGTTTGGAACCACCAAGACTCTTCCTAGAGCTGGCCGGCCATCTAAGCTGAGTGATCGAGGGAGAAGGGCCTTAGTCAAGGAGGTGATCAATAACCCTGATGGTCACTCTGTCTGAGCTCCAGTGTTCTTCTGTGGAGAGAGGAGAACCTTACAGAAGGACAACCATCTGTGCAGCAATCCACCAATCAGGCCTGTATGGTAGAGTGTATGGTAGGCTGAGGCGACGGTTCATCTTCCAGCAGGACAATGACCCAAAGCACACCGCCAAAACATCAATGGAGTAGCTTCACAACAACTCGGGGAATGTCCTTGAGTAGCCCAACCAGAGCCCAGACCTAAATCCTATTGAACATCTCTAGAGAGATCTGAAAATGGCTGGACACTGTCGCTTCCCATCCAACTTGATAGAGCTTGAGACGTACTGCAAAGAGGAATGGGCAAAAATTCCAAGACTGGTGTGCCAAGCTTGTGGCATCTGTAATTGCTGCCAAAGGTGCATTAACAAAGTATTGAGCAAAGGCTGTGAATACTAATGTACATGTGATTATTATTTATTTATTTTTTTCAGTTTTTTTTTTTTTTTAATAAATTTACAACAATTTCAAAAACTCTTTTTTTCACATTGTCATTATGGGGTATTGTATGTAGAATTTTGAGGAAATCAATGAATTTAATCCATTTTGGAATAAGGCTGTATCATAAAAAAATGAATACTTTCCGAATGCACTGTAATGCACTCTAGGGTGAGTTTTGCATATGTAAACTTTGCTATTATAGAAACATGTATATATTTCCATTATAGAAACCTATTTATTGAACACTAGGGTGAGTTTCACTTTCGTAAGTTTTGCCATTTATAGAACCGTAATTATTTAGTGCTAGGGTGATTTTCACTTTTGTAAACTTTGCCAATATCGAAAGTTGTTTATCATAAGTTCACTTTAAAGGAATAGACTCTACTCATTTAAGGTCTGATTATGTTTGATTTCTTCATATAAATGTGTGTATGAAACATTTTTCCTAAGTGATTTTGCCTAAAGTCCCAAAATATTTACTCTACCTTCTTTTTTATGGTTATACTCTACCTTTTTTTATAAGTTTATCTCTTTACATTTACTGGCACAAGGGTGGGACATGTCTTTCTGTAGGTAGTTAGATAGATGGATGGATGGATGGATGGATGGATGGATGTGCATTTTTGTTCCATATATTGTGTAATTTGAACTGAAACATGAAGACAGGGCAGAACATAGATTAGCCTGCTTTTAAAAACCAGCCAAAAGCATTTTGTTTTTATCACAGCTTTACCAGTGAGAGTGCTTGAGATCAAATGCATATACTGTAGAAATAGTGTCTTGAAGGGGCCGGGGCATGTCAGATACTAGAGAGCATTTGATTGATCAGAATATTGGATGAGAAACTAAAGTATGAGGTGGCTTCAAAAAAAATGTTGATCCATTTGGACATGAAAACTGCAAGGGAAATGTTGTCAATGTTTTGATGCACACTAGCTTATAAATATCCTTAAAACTAACATTCTGATACTAACATCTAAAACACTTTATTTTGACTGCACAGGGACTTTAACCACTGTGCATCCTATTTTTAATTGTTCTTAGAAAATGTTGCGTGTGAAGGACGAGGAGTGCTCCATGTCTAGGAGCAGAGACTATCAGGATGGCCCACTGTCTGAGGAGTACAGTGAGAATGAGCTGGAGCTGTATCAGCAGTACTGCGCGGGACAGTATGGAGATAACAGCACGGTACCTGCTTCACACTGTCATGTCACACTTTAGCAAACATCTATCTTTGTTATGCCTCTGGGCAATGTTCTTGGAAGCCCGTCATTCTGTTGTTTTTAGCTCGTCCAATACACAATCCTAAAAGTTTCTAGTGAGTATGAAGACTTTTTTTTTTTTAGCTGTTTTGGGCTGGTTCAATTTGCATAGGAGCTAACCTTTACAGTAGACGTGCTGATATTCAATGATATATTATATTGTGATAATAAGTGTTGAGGTTAACGCAATACATGTAACGCCAGTTGCATAAAAATATAACTTTAATAAGTAATGTAGCTACCCGCCGGTTATGAAACAGTCCACGCTTACCAAATACCAATGTCCATGCGTTTTATTTATTAAACACAGTGAAAACTAAAAAGATAAAAAAACAAACAAACCAAATGTTTCACACAAAAACAAATCAAAAAGACATCAAAATAAACAAATAATATACAAACAATGTTTCTTTTACCGTGTTGGCCTGCTAACCAGCAGCAGAATAATCAGCAGCATTTAACATGTGTCTGCATTGAGATCTCACTATGCTGTCCATACCAACTCTCGCAGGTTAAATCAATCAAGAAGGATCATGTGACCTCTGACTTAGGCCAACCGGAAACACAAAAATTTATAAATTAAACAAACCAATACACTTTCAAATAATGAAATGTAAAAAAAATGTAAATAAACAAAATACAAGCTGACCAATTAACGTCAGCTACAAGTAAAGTAATACGTTACTTTTAAAAATCAAGTAATAATATTTGAGTTTCATGACACAAGCTTGGTTTCCATCCACCTATTTGTATGTGCATTTTGGATGTGCGCATAAAAAAAGGTTGATGAAAACACCAAGATGTGCATACATTTAGAAAATGTGCATAAAAAAACATATGCGTATAACTGAGTAGGATAAACTTTTTATTCAATAAGAAAAAATGCGCATAAACTATGATGGAAACACTTTTACCGAACAAATTCCAGTATGTGCATTAAAAACGTCATGTGATTTTGTTATAAGAGATCATGTGATGAATAAAATTGTGTGTGAATGGACAAACCAGTAGGCTGAGCACATTGTAAAACATTTGAAATGTTGTTTTGGTCATTCTAAAATGCCTTAACCAGTTCAGTAATAGTTTTATTATATTATTTATGACCTCCAGAGGAGTCAAGAGCATCTGTGCTCTTCGTCCCATGCCTTCAAACACCACCATGCATTCATTACATGTCAGCATTTGTCTTGGATGCAAGTAACTTAAGTAAGGAAAAGATTCTCCTACCACAGTAAATTCTGTTTTTATATTTGATATTTGGCGCCGTTTAATCAGAAAGTGGCGATTTTGTTCTCTTTGACTTGTTGAATGGAAACACCGCTTTATTTGCACGTCATTTATGCGATATTTCAGTTTTGCGCATAAGGTGAATTTGCATTTTTGGATATAAACATAGCTGATGTCGATGAAAGAATGCGCTCTGTGGTGGAAGTAGTCTTAATTTTGAACGATGAAAAGGAAAAGTGGATTTTCTTAATGGACAGTGATTTTACTAATGAAAACTAATGAAAAAGTAACTCAGCAGTAACATAATGCATTTCTTACCATAAAATAGTAACTAAGTAATGCAACTAGTTACTTTTTTGCGAAGTAACTCAATATTGTAATGCATTACTTTCAAAAGTAACTTTCCTCAACACTGGTGATAATGAATATGCATGATATTGTCATCATAGGCAGTTCAAAATACAGTAAATAATTATGTATTATTTTAACTTTTATAGTGCCTTTCCATAATATTCAGATTGTTGTGTTTGTATTGGTGATGGGAGAATTGAAGCTTTTCAAAGCTTAGAAACAATTCAGCTAAATTGCTTCGCAAAATGATTCACTGTTTTGAAGCGTTTGGAATGGCACATGCTAGGGACATCTAGTGGTCAAAACCATGTACATGCAACAAAAACTCAGGCGAAACATGCATTAGAATTGACCCTTTCAAACTTATTGCAAACTTTCAACTGAAAGAGTAACCTATAGATGCTTATTTAGAATTATTATATATTAAGTGTCTGGATAATATGTGTTCTTTTATCAATTTTCAAGGCATATATATATATATATATATATATATATATATATATATATATATATATATATATATATATATATATATTTATATATATAAATATATATATATATATATATATATTTATATATATAAATATTATATATTTATATATATATAAATATTATATATATGTCACGGATTGGCCAGGCTCTTCCACCAGCCTCACGCAAAGATCACCATCACCTGAGTATTAACCACACACAGCTGCACCCAATCACTTAGTCACTATATAAGCACACACCTCACTTCACTCAGGGTCCGGTCTCGTTCCTACGAAGCGGACTCTGAGTGAAACACCTCCTGGTAATCACTAGCATTTCAACCTCAGTATATTGTACTTATCTGCTCTTTGTCTCTCCTAGTTTGTCCAGTGTTCCCGGTGTCCTGTCTGCCTTGTGTTTGTCATCAGTCTGTCTTCCCCGCAAGCCCTCTGGTGTGTGCATTCGGTCTCCCTCTGTATCAGTCATCCAGCCTGCCACCAAGGATCACCCGAACAACCAGACTTCACTCACTTCTCCTCCGTTCTCCTTGTGTGCTCAGTTGTTGTTAAATAAACATCGTTGATAATTCACTCACCTCCTTTGTCCGTCTGCTTCCCATAACAGAAGACCGGACCTCTACAATCAACAGCATGAGCACTCACGATCCCATTCAAGAGTTGGTGGACTCATTGAAGAGAGTTTTATTACCATCTACTCCACTTCCCGAAGCACCACCAGCACCGAGCACTTCTTCACCGTCCACCCACTCATCCAGTCCCATGGCTCGACCAGCGCCCTACTCTGGCGGGGCGGAGGAGTGCAATGGATTTCTTTTGCAATGTTCTCTCATATTCACCATGCAACCTGAGTTATATCCCACAGATCGGTCCAAAATCGCATTCATCATCTCCCTTCTCTCTGGATCGGCTCTTCGGTGGGCAGAAACCATTTGGCAACAGTCTGGGCCGGTAACCAGCTCCATTCAAGCATTCACCAAGTACTTTAAGGAGGTTTTTGGTCGCGCAGATGCAGAAGTAGCAGCTGGAGAACAGTTATACCATCTCAAACAGGGAGCCATGTCCACTCAGGATTATGCGCTCCGGTTCCGTACTCTGGCTGCTGCTAGCGGATGGAATGAGCGATCTCTCCTCACCACCTACCGGCTCGGACTGGAGCCCAGCCTCCGACTACAGCTAGCAGCCCTCGACGATACCTTGGGGTTGGAGAAATTCATCCAACTATCCCTCCGCTGTTCCGATCGTCTGAGGGTATACCAGCACGATCTTCCACCTGTTCCCCAAGCACTCCTCCGTTCGCCAGAGCCAGCAGTCCCTCCAGAACCTGAACCAATGATCGTGGAATCTGGTAGACTCACCATCACTGAGCGACAGAGGAGGCTGACCCGGGGTCTATGTATGTACTGTGGTGCCGAAGGACATGTCAGGCTGGACTGTCCCATTCGTCCAGCACGTCCCTTGGTGAGTGTATTCAGTTCCCCTATTGAAAAAATGCATCCTCTCACCACCGATGTCCAGTTAACTACCCCTTCTGTATCTGTTTCAGTCACGGCCCTCATCGACTCCGGGTCAGCTGGAAATTTCATCTCGTACGCCCTCTGTCGCCAGCTCCATCTTAACACCGAAGCCTCGACGCACGTCTACCAGATCCAACCCATAACCAACGCAATCCGTTCCCAGGCACGTATCCATCGCAAATGTGAACCTATCTATCTCCAAGTGGGATTGCTCCACAAGGAGGAGATCCAATTTCTGGTTCTGGAGGGTGCATCCATGGACATCATTCTAGGGCGCCCGTGGCTGGTGAAGCACGATCCCATCCTCTCTTGGGGCACAGGAGAAATAAAGAAATGGGGTGAAGACTGCAAAACCAGATGTTTTCCCGACCTACCTGTTCAACTTCAGAAACCACTTACCATCTATGTCACGTCTGTCGAAAGTCCAGTCAATAAACAATCCATTCAAATCCCGAAGATCTACTCCACATATGAAGACGTTTTTTGCCCCAAGAGAGCTTCCCAGCTACCTCCACATCGGCCATGGGACTGCGCCATAGACCTGCTGCCAGACGCTCCTATGCCCAAAGGTAGGATCTACCCGTTGTCCCTTCCGGAAACTAAGGCCATGGAGGAGTATATTCAGGAAGCACTGAGTCAGGGGTATATCCGCCAGTCCACGTCACCCGCTGCCTCAAGCTTTTTCTTTGTGGCCAAGAAGGATGGAGGGCTGCGTCCTTGTATCGATTACCGAGTTCTGAATCAAGGAACAATTAAGTTCCGGTATCCCCTTCCTCTCGTCCCTGCGGCCCTGGAACAACTCCGATCCGCCAAGATATTCACGAAGTTGGACCTCCGCAGCGCCTACAATCTGGTCAGAATACGTGAGGGGGACGAGTGGAAGACTGCGTTTGTGACCCCTACAGGGCACTACGAATACCTGGTCATGCCCTATGGTCTGGTCAACGCCCCCTCCGTATTCCAGAACTTCATTCACGAAGTCCTCCGGGAGTTCCTCCATATCTCCGTCATAGTCTACATTGATGACATCCTGATTTACTCCCGGAGTGAGGCCGAACACCGCCACCACGTTGCGGAGGTCCTACAAACCCTCAGAGACCATCAATTGTACCTCAAGGCTGAAAAATGCTCCTTCCACCTACCATCTGTTCAGTTCTTGGGGTACATTATTGATCAAAAAGGGGTTCGCATGGACGAGGGGAAGGTCACTGCCGTTGTCTCCTGGCCACAACCAACAACTATTAAAGAACTCCAACGATTTCTAGGGTTTGCCAATTTCTATAGACGATTCATCCACAACTACAGTCTCATTACCGCTCCGCTGACCAACCTACTCAAAATCACCCCAAGAAACTCTCCTGGCCTCCCGAAGCAGATGCAGCCTTCCAAACCCTCAAACAATCATTCACTCAAGCTCCACTCCTGACTCACCCAGATCCTGAAATCCCGTTCGTGGTCGAGGTAGATGCCTCGACAACTGGAGTTGGAGCCATCCTGTCACAACATCAAGGTACACCAGCATTACTCCATCCATGCGCCTATTTCTCAAGGAAGCTCAGCCCGGCGGAGAGAAACTATGACATCGGAAATCGGGAGCTATTAGCCATCAAACTTGCCCTGGAAGAATGGCGACACTGGCTGGAGGGAGCTAAACATCCTTTCCAGGTGATTACAGACCATAAGAATCTCCAGTACCTCAAAGAAGCCAAAAGACTCTGTCCTCGTCAGGCCCGATGGTCCCTGTTCTTCTCCCGATTCCAATTCTCAATATCTTACCGACCTGGGTCAAAGAACATCCGAGCGGACGCACTTTCCCGTATTTTTGATCAGCCAGAACTCATGGAGACCCCAGCCAGAATCCTCCCAGAACAGATCACGGTCTGTCCCATCACCTGGTCCGCTCCTACAGTCGTCGCCACTCCCGAATCCAGGACTCCGCCGGGCTGTCCCCCCAATCGTCGCTTCATTCCTGAAAACCAACGGGTAGATCTGATCCATTCCACCCATACATCTTTGGGCACAGGACATCCCGGGACCAACAACACCCTCTCGCTGCTATCCCAACGCTTTTGGTGGCCGCACATGGCGAGGGATGTGAGGAGATACGTTCAAGGCTGTAGAGAGTGCGCTATGTCGAAGAGTCCTCGCCATCTACCTGCAGGTAAACTCCATCCCTTGCCCATCCCAAACCGCCCCTGGTCACACCTAGGAGTTGACTTTATGACAGATCTCCCATCATCTGAAGGTAATACCTGCATTTTAGTCATTGTCGATCGATTTTCCAAATTCTGCCGTCTGATTCCCTTGAAGGGTCTGCCCACAGCCCTGGAAACCGCAGAAACCTTATTCAACCATGTCTTCCGATGCTTTGGATTGCCTGAGGACATAGTCTCGGACAGAGGACCCCAGTTCATCTCCAGACTATGGAAAGCCTTCTTCAGACTCCTAGGTGTGACCGTCAGCCTCTCGTCTGGCTATCATCCACAGACCAACGGCCAGACAGAGAGGAAAATCCAAGAAGTGGGGCGGTTCCTCAGAACATTCTGTCACGGTCATCAAAACTCCTGGAGCCAGTTTCTGGGCTGGGCGGAATACGCCCAGAATTCCCTGCGGCAACCTACCACCGGACTTACGCCATTCCAGTGTATTCTGGGCTTCCAACCTCCACTCTTTCCCTGGGATGGCGAACCTTCTGATGTCCCCGCAGTGGATTACTGGTTCCGGGAGAGCGAGAGGGTCTGGGACGATGCTCATCACCATCTCCAGAGGGCAGTTCGCAGAGCCAAGGAGGTCTCCGACAAGAGGAGGATCCCAGGTCCAAGCTATGCGCCGGGGCAGAAAGTTTGGCTCTCCACCAGAGACATCCGCTTGCGACTGCCCTCCCGAAAACTTAGTCCCAGATTTGTTGGTCCCTTCACCATCCTGGAGCAGGTCAACCCCGTCACATTTAAGTTACAGTTACCACCACAATATAGGATCCACCCCACATTCCACGTGTCACTCCTCAAACCCTTTCACGACCCTCTGATTCCTTCCACAGAGCCTGGCCATGAAGAGGAACCTCCTCCCCCACTGATGTCGGAAGTCGGATCCATTTACAAGATCAAGGACCTTCTACGGTCCCGACGTCGTGGTGGTCAGCTGGAATATCTTGTCGACTGGGAGGGATACGGTCCGGAGGAGAGATCTTGGGTCCCCAGATCAGATATATTAGATCCTGCACTTATGGAAGAGTTCCACTCCAATCACCCCGAGTTTCCAGCACCTCGTGGACGTGGTAGACCACCACGGCGTCGGAGGTATAGGCCCTCAGGAGCGGGCCCTGGGGAGGGGGGTAATGTCACGGATTGGCCAGGCTCTTCCACCAGCCTCACGCAAAGATCACCATCACCTGAGTATTAACCACACACAGCTGCACCCAATCACTTAGTCACTATATAAGCACACACCTCACTTCACTCAGGGTCCGGTCTCGTTCCTACGAAGCGGACTCTGAGTGAAACACCTCCTGGTAATCACTAGCATTTCAACCTCAGTATATTGTACTTATCTGCTCTTTGTCTCTCCTAGTTTGTCCAGTGTTCCCGGTGTCCTGTCTGCCTTGTGTTTGTCATCAGTCTGTCTTCCCCGCAAGCCCTCTGGTGTGTGCATTCGGTCTCCCTCTGTATCAGTCATCCAGCCTGCCACCAAGGATCACCCGAACAACCAGACTTCACTCACTTCTCCTCCGTTCTCCTTGTGTGCTCAGTTGTTGTTAAATAAACATCGTTGATAATTCACTCACCTCCTTTGTCCGTCTGCTTCCCATAACAATATATATATATTTTTTTTTTTCTTTTTTTATATATATATATTTAAATATATATATAATAAAGCTGTGTCATTATTGTGAATTTTATAAATTTTATTATATTACACAGATTGCCTGCCCAGAGGAGAACCATTACATTTTCAAAACATTTCGAAACCTCATTTACTGCACCAAACCTTCATCACAGCACCAAATGCTTGAAGGTTTGGATCTCCGCTGGACAAATGTGTATCTGATTAAAGGATTTTAAGTGAATCTGTTCATTGTGTCTGTAAGCTGTGGTTGGCAGTTGCAGAAATGACTGTATCTGTGTTTTCTTTGTTTTGTTTTGTTTTTACTAGGCTTGGAATAGTGATGATGATGATGGTTCATATGGAGAATCGTCTCTGAGAAAGAAAGCTGTTAAGGTCAAACACGTGAAAAGAAGAGAAAAGCGATCTGAAAAATCTGAAAAAAAGGTAAAGACTTGTTTAACCCTAGCTTAAAGTAGTCAGGAAAAGTTTCTTTTCTTCTTTTTTTATGCAACAAATTGTAAGGATAAAATGTTAGGGGAAAATGCTAGTTTAAGCCTTTTATATCTAATATAGTGTGACATATGGAGAAAATGAAGCTCACACTTGAGGAATAATATGAACAACTTTTATTCAAAGACTTTTAGTACGATAATATTTAAATGTTTTATCCTTAAAGTGTTGTAGTTTTAATTGAGGATAGGCAAAACATAAATCAACGCAATACAATCATGATTGAGAGATAAACAAATAAAGGTTTGATGGATAATATTTGTGATATACACATTTTAACATTTGGAAAAAAAAAACAATTGGCAGATATATTTTAAAGTTATGTAAATTCAGCTTGTGTATTATTGAAACTATTTAGATTATTGGATCTATTTAAAAGGCCTGCTAACTGTTCCATAATAAAGTAATAATTATCAGATGATAAGCATGTTGTTTTTTCTTCAGTTTTGCTCATTCAAATAGTTTAGAGGACTTAGAATTGTGTGTATCAAATATAATACAGTAGTCTTATAATGTCTTTCATGCGTTGCAAAAAATGTTTTTCTTAGAGTTTATTCAAATCTTTCAATCAATTTTTCTAAGCATTTTTAGACTAGTAAAAAATATGATTTTGTTTTTAGTAATGATTAAATGATTTTCCTCTTAAAAAAAGCTAAATCTTGCTGTGGGGAAATCCATTTGCGCCACCATGTGGACTTATGGGTGTGCTGGTCTAAAAAGGAGGTGTGTTAAAGCGCATTGTTGGCTCTTTGCTATTTTGAAGAACTGAAATAGACTGCGCCATTGACCAACTAAAAGCTGCTCGAAAGTCCAGCGCAGAGTGCGTTAGTTATGCGCCTATGGTGGTCCAAAACGCTTACACATTGCTTAATACACGCATATCTTTACATATGAAAAAAAATGTTAAAATGTTACAAAAATTATTATTTTGTATAAAATATAAAAACCACTGCCTGCATGCCTCCTTCACCTCGGGGGGCTTTTTCAGTTTATTCATGACAATCTGCATTTGTATAATAATAATATTATTATTATTAATAATAATATTATTATTATTATTATTATTATTATTATTATTAGTAGTAGTAGTAGTAGTAGTAGTAGTAGTAGTAGTAATATATATTATATGCATATTTATATTTGTTTTATTAAAAACAAGTTTAGATTTGTCCTGTCGGGTTTGCAGTCCTATGCATCACCATATGGGGCCTAGAAATTGGAAATGTGTTTAGATATAACTCCATTATTGTTCATTCATTTATTTGTTTGCTGGAAATTAGACCTGAATTTAGAAATGGTGGCTAATAGATGTCTTCAGTGGAGTGAGTTCCCACCATTCCCTTACTCCACGAAAGTAAAAGAGTAAAGTAAAGAGAAAGTAAAGAGGTCGAATGGAGGAGGCTCATTCTTTATCCTCGCGCTGCAGATACTCTTGCAAATGTTTTTCTCACTAGTGAAACGTTCAGTTTGTCCACTTACAAAGTCTGCCATGCAAATAGCAGATGCACCATGGTGCATCGCAACTGACTCTTAAAGGGAATGTGAAAAGAGACTAGTTGAATGCACGTTATGCTCAAAACACACCCATAACTCCTTAAGAGAATAAGCACAACCCTGTTAGACCATGCACCAGGACGCACACCGTTTTTTTCCCGTCCTTAAAATAGCAAAAGTGGATTTGTAAGTAAGAAAAGCATTTTTTGCAAAGTAGACATTTTTGGCTCATCATCGTGCTTAAAATGAAAATTAAATTGGGTCTTTGTTTTCATTCATAAGAAAGAGGAGAATAAATCTCGGAAGCACAAGCCCAAGCAGAAGCACCGTGACCGGGTGAGACACAGCGAGCGGGCAGAGGTTCGAGACAGCGGAGGAGCCAGACAGTGCCTCGGACCCGGCTGTGTGGAAGCTGCACGCGCAAACTCAAAATACTGCTCAGATGACTGCGGGATGAAGCTCGCTGCAAAGTACATCTGCAAATACTGCACTGTTGTAGAGAGCAATATACAGTTGAAGTCAAAATTATTAGCCATCTTGTGAATTTTTAAACAATTCCCAAATGATGTTTAACAGAGCAAGGAATTTTTTTAAGTATTTCCTAAAATATGAAGTCTTATTTGTTTTTTTTTCGGCTAGAATAAAAGCAGCTAATAATTCTGACTTTAATTATGTAGGAGATTACGGAGACTCTAAACATGTGTTTTTGTTTGCCCAGTCGAATCTGTGAGATTTTGCCCCAGCGGATCCAGCAGTGGCAGCAGAGCCCGTGCATCGCAGAAGAGCAGGGCAAGAAGTTTCTGGAGCGAATCCGCCGTGAGCAGCAGTTGGCTCGCATGAGGCTCACTGAGATGGAGAAACGCTTTCATGAGCTGGAGGGCATCATCGCTAAAGCCAAACAGCAGGTCGTGCAGTACGATGAAGAGGTTAGAGCCATCATTAAAAGCATGAGGTTTACCATTCTGCTGATTTGTAAATACTGCGAACACATTATAGTTTCCTGTAGGGCTGGGCGATATGATAATCTCATATCACTATATAAATCATCACATTCAATTCAATTCATCTTTATTTGTAAAGCGCTTTTACAAACTAGATTGTGTCAAAGCAGCTTAACATAGAAAATTATAGTTTAATTGAAACAGTCGAGTTTTCAGAGCAGAAATTCAGTTGAGTTTAGTTCAATTCAGTGTGGTTTAAATTGCACTGCTGAAAGTCCAAACACTGAAGAGCAAATCCATCGATGCACAGCTCCACAAGTCATAAACCAAGACAGCCAGCCAGGAACGAAACTCACCAATTGACGAAAGTGAAGGGAAAAAACTCGAGAGAAATCAGGCTCAGTTGGGCATGACCATTTCTGGCCAAACTTTTTTGTGCTGAGCTGCAGTCTAGGCACCAGAGGACAGAGAACGCTTGACATCCATCCTGGAGAAGCTGCACAAAATAAGCAATAGTGCATCATGAAATGAGATGCCTTTTATTTTGTCCATGCAATCTATATTGTCACAGTATAGAGGACGGAACCTGCAAAAACAATAAATAAATAGATATGCAAATGAATAAATAAATGAGTAAATAAATCTGTAAATTCCTGGATAAATAAAACAATAAATAAATAAATACACAGATAAATAAATAAAAGGAAAAAAATCAGCTTTCCTGTCAGCGTTTTCTTATTTCCCCCCAACATTCGTGTAGTTTATGTAATAATTTATCTGCCCGGCCACTATTAATTATTGATATATTTATTTATGCAGGAATTTGATTTTTATATTAATTTATTTGCTTATTTATTTATTTATTTATTTATTTATTTGCATATTTTATTTATTCATTGTTTATTATCACAGCATTAGGTTTCCTGAATATTGATGTTTTTCTTTCCCTGAAGGTCAACGAGGGCGATGATGACACCGATTTGCAAATCTTCTGTGTGTCCTGCAGTCATTCAGTTAACCCCAAGGTGGCGCTACGTCATATGGAAAGGTGCTATGCAAAGGTGTGTAATTATTAAAGTGTCTGTTGTAAATAATTGTAATGGACATATCTTAATTTTCATGTCTTTTTTAATAACATAGTTTTTTTCTTTTTACCTAGTATGAGAGTCAGACGTCCTTTGGCTCCATGTACCCCACACGCATAGAGGGGTAAGAAAATTTTTATGATTTAAAAATATATATACATTAATGAGATATATATAATTATTACAATGTTAGAAGTTTTTAAGTCTCTTATGCACAACAAGGCTGTATTTATTAGAAAATACAGTACAAATAGTATTAAAGTGAAATTTTATTAGAATTTAAAGAGACTCTTCTCTATATACAGTTGAAGTCAGAATTATTAGCCGCCCCGTTTATTTTTTCCCCCCAATTTCTGTTTAACAGAGAAGATTTTTCAACACATTTCTAAACAAAATAGTTTTAATAACTCATTTCTAATAACTGATTTATTTTATCTTTGCCATGATGACAGTGAATAATATTTGACTTGATACTTCTATATGGCTTAAAGTGACAATTAAAGGCTTAACTAGGTTAATTAGGTTGACTAGGCAGGTTAGGGTAATTAGGGAAGTTATTCTATAACGATGGTTTATTCTGTAGACTATCAAAAAAAGTATAGCTTAAAGGGGCTGATAATTTTTACCTTAAAATGTTTTTAAAACATTAAAAACTGCTTTTATTCTAGCTGAAATAAAACAAATCAGACTTTTCTCCAGAAGAAAAATATATTATCAGACATACTGTGAAAATTTCCTTGCTCTGTTAAATGTCATTTGGGAAATATAAAAAAGAGAAAAAAATTCAAGCATGGCATCAGCTTGATGCATTTAGGCATGTAGACATGCTCAAGACGATCTGCTGCAGTTCAAACCGAGCATCAGAATGGGGAAGAAAGGTGATTTAAGTAACTTTGAATGTGGCATGGTTGTTGGTACCAGACGGGCTGGTCTGAGTATTTCAGAAACTGCTGATCTACTGGGATTTTCACGCACAACCATCTCTAGGCTTTACAGAAAATGGTCAGAAAATAAGAAAATATCCAGTGAGTGGCAGTTCTGTGGGCGCAAATGCCTTGTTGATGCCAGAGGTCTAGAGAGAATGGCCAGACTGGTTCCAGCTGATAGAAAGGCAACAGTAACTCAAATAAGCACTCGTTACACCCTAGGTATGCAGAAGAGCATCTCTGAACACACAACATGTCTAACCCTGAGGCAGAGGGCTACAGTAGCAGAAGACCACACCGGGTGCCACTCCTGTCAGCTAAGAACGGGAAACTGAGGCTACAATTCGCACAGGCTCACTGAAATTGGACATAGAAGATTTTAAGAAACTTTGCCTGGTCTGATGAATCTCGATGGTAGGGTCAGAATTTGGCGTCAACAACATGAAAGCATGGATCCATCCTGCCTTGTATCAACGGTTAAGGCTGGTGGTGGTGGTGTAATGGTGTGGGGAACATTTTCTTGGCACACTTTGGGTCCATAAGTACCAATTGAGCTACGGGTCAATGCCACAGCAGACCTGAGTATTGTTGCTGACCATGTCCATCTCTTCATAACCACAGTGTACCCATCTTCTGATGACTACTGGATAACAGGATAACGCGCCATGTCATAAAGCGCGAATCATCTCAGACTAGTTTCTTGAACATGACAATGAGTTCACTGTAATCAAATGGCCTTCACAGTCACCAGACTCAACTCAATAGAGCACCTTTGGGATGTGGTGGAACGGGAGATTCACATCACGGATGTGCAGCCGGCAAATCTGCAGCAACTGTGTGATGCTATCATGTCAATATGAACCAAAATCTCTGAGGAATATTTCCAGTACCTTGTTGAATCTATGCCACGAAGGATTGAGGTAGTTCTGAAGGCAAAAGGGGGTCCAATCTGGAACTAGTAAGGTGTACCTAATAAAGTAGCTGGGAAATATTTTTTGAATATATTTTTAAGTCTTTAGTCCACATGATATAAATCATAAATAAGTATCCTTATTTGCTTAACAAATATTTCTCTTTATTATTAATGTTGAAAACGGCATACTATTTTTATATGTAAATCATAAAATAAATCATCTCTGTGATTAGATTGTTCACAACAGCATCTGTGAACAGCAAAATAAATCTGTTTCTTTAAATCTTAAATGTTACTTTTGATCAATTTAATGCATCCTTACTGAATAAACATCTTGATCTTCTATCTTATGTAGGGGTTGTGGTATTTTTTGACAGTATTATTTCTTCATCTTTAAAATGAGGGAGAAAAATCACTAAGGACACCATTAATGCCTTTTGAAAACCTCAAACAAAATACTAGCAAACAATATTTAATTCTCTTATCATTTCTGCTTTCTTTCTTCACGTATATAGTGCTACGCGGCTCTTCTGTGATGTTTACAATCCACAAAGTAAGACGTACTGTAAAAGACTGCAGGTCCTCTGTCCGGAGCACTCCAGAGACCCCAAGGTTATGCATTTCATACATAAGCACCTAATTTGCATAGACATCAAGGATGTTATTCCTAAATATGAATGCTTCGTGTGCAGATTCCTGCGGACGAGGTCTGTGGGTGTCCACTGGTTCGAGATGTGTTTGAACCCACCGGTGAATACTGTAGAGTGTCCAAACGCAAGTGTAACAAACACTACTGCTGGGAGAAACTCCGCAGGGCTGAAGTCGACCTGGAACGAGTGCGAGTGGTCAGTATATAAGCTCTATGGTTGCCAAGTGTCCCGTATTGGATGGGTAGTCCTATATAATTCTATTTTTGTACCCCTTCTCCTTGGCCCTTCAAACAGAGTGTGAAGGGGAAGGGCTTCAAAATTTACCCCTAAGAACTAGGACAGCACTACACATCATCATATGATATCGTGAGCTCTTGCTTCATATGAGATCAGACAATCACGACTGCTGTAGTTATTCCAGTTGTGCTATTTTTTGGTATTTCTCTTCAGGAAATCACTTGCATATATCACATTATTATAACGATATAATGTGGCAATAAGCTCGTTATTTTATTGTGCATTTACACGGTGGCCATATTCATCTATGTAAACACACAAAAAACAACATTACTATTATAGCAGACACTGTAAAAAGCTCATTCCCAGCCACTAGACATTACTGACAGGGTATTCCAGTGTCATCGAGTGACAGTATGTTGTGGGACTGCTGTACAGGAGTTGTTATTATTAGGGATTATAGAAAGCGAAACTTAGCGGTTTTTATTTTAGCGGTTTTATTTAAAGCATGACGGTAAAAAACAAACGCGGTTATGAATATATTAAAACATGTAATTGTTTGTTGTAAAAATTATAATAATGACAAAAAAATACTAATTTGTGCATCTCTTTACTTTCGGGTGCAGCCATGCTGCTGTTGTAGCTGGTGTATTCTGGGAAATGTTTTTACCCCTTGGTTTCGAATGTGGTCCTGAAAAATCTCTCTTCCCCTTAGCCCTACGCCTTTAAGCTAAAGAGAATTGGCACACCCGTACCCCTTCACGTAAACGTTTAAAACAAGGGGTAGGAGTAAGGGGAAGGGCTAAGGGGTAGAATTGGGATTGGGCCTTAATCAGTTACCCGTGTGCGCAGACATGCTGTGGAAACTCTGATGTAAACAACAGCATGGATTGCATGTATTATTGTACTAGTGTTGTCATGAGAATACCTCAGTACATTTTTAGATTGTTAGTAAACGATAAAAAAATGCTTTTATTACTAAAGCATTTAGTTTTCGTCTTGCTTCTTTTACAAAAAACTCTTAAAGGGCACCTATGATGAAAATCATCTTTTGTAAGCTTTTCAATTCAATTCACCTTTATTTGTATAGCGCTTATACAATGTAGATTGTGTCAAAGCAGCTTCACATAAAAGGTCATAGTAAATAGGAACAGTGTAGTTCAATTTGTAGTGTTTAAGTTCAGTTCAGTTTAGCTCAGTTCAGTGTGGTTTAATAATCACCACTGAGAGTCCAAACACTGAAGAGCAAATCCAATGATGCGCAGCTCTATAGATCCCGAACTATGCAAGCCAGTGGCGACAGCGGAGAGGGAAAAAAACTTCACTAAATGGCGAAAGTGAAGAAAAAAAACCTTGAGAGAAACCAGGCTCAGTTGGGCACGATCATTTTAATTTCTCCGCTGCCCAAACGTCTTGTGCAGAGCTGCAGTCTCAGTGGCGGATAGAACTGTGTGTATGTATAATGTGTCCACAGTCATACTGAAGTGATAGTAACACGATAAGTCTCCTTTTTAAATTTCGTGACGGTAAGATTGAATCCAAATCCCTCCCATTTTCAGGCCCATCGCAACGTAACATAGGAGTGCGGTTTCCCCGCCCACCGAATTCATTGACAGCCGTGTATTAACATGTCTCCGTATTAACGCATATAATCATATCCACAAGATGGACGTGTGCAAAGCAACTGGGATTAAACAATCTGTTCACCTCTCTGTGATCATCCGCACCTCAAGAATGAGTTTTACAAGTTTAAAACGTTTTTAAAACCGTGCATGTTTAGAATAAATAAAATTGCTGTAATTCATCACCAAAACCACATGTCAGTACAAATATAAAAGAAGATGCTTCAATCCTGGTTTGTGGAAGTTAAATCAGGTTTATTTTGTACATTAACGTAACGGATATTGCAGGGACGTTGCTAGACATAAAGCTCTACTGGGGCACCAAAAAAAATAAAAATAAAATAAATAAATATATAATAAATATATATATATATATATATATATATATATATATATATATATATATATATATATATATATATATATATATATATATATATATATATATATATATATATATATATATATATATATATAATTATTTTATATATTTTTTTTTTAAAGAAATATTTAGTATAAATAAAAGTATTCATGTTATTATACAATTATTATTCTAAATGATCTTAAATGTAACTGGAAAACAATGTTTAGACAAAACTGGAGTGATATGCTAAGATCATTTAAGAAATCTTTTGCATAAATATTAATTTCATTTGAATTAAATTCTATAGACAATTTAATAAAATACAAAAAAAAAGATGTTTTATTGAATTATCTGTTGTCTTAGACTTGACACATGGCAGAGAATTAGGTTTATTAAGTCTTACCTCTCTGACTCCTCATCCCTCCTTTTTGCTTCATAAAAAAAAAATCCGGAGGCATGCTTAGTAAGATCACCATCATATTGTTTAAACTTTAGTTTTGTCGACTAGCTAAACAAAACGCCGGTTTTACAACCTAGAGCGGCGCGTGACAAGTAAGTAGCCTGCTTTTTTGGCACGCATGTTAACTACCGGGACTCGCACCGGCATAAGAGCAGCGCGTGCAAGAGGCGAACACGCAGAGAGGCGCAATTTCTCTGCGCACACGCGGAGATGCGTCGGTTTGCTTTTTTATTAAACACAATGCTTTCACCAGCGTTGGTTCGGTTGCACATAGAGAATAACATCTTTATTTCGGAATTACCACTCTTAATAAATACACTTGCATATGAAGTAATCATATCTCAATGCATTTACTGGGGCACTGGAGATTTTTACTGGGCACGTGCCCCTGTAAATTGGGTCTAGCGACGCCCCTGGGATATTGTGTATCCTGTCACAAAACAGTGCAAAGCTAAATGTGTGTGTGTGTGTGCACAAACTTTGTAACTATATTGTTTGTGACTCATCGTTGCAGAAAGGCTTGAATTAACTCCACAACAAATAAATCAAATAGTCGTTGGGAAAGTTTTTACTGTAGTAAGGGAGATCTGCTTCATTCTTGTCTGTCACTGTGCTGTTTATCTACGCAAGACGCAGCAGGAGAAGCTACCCTCATCAGAGTAATAGTGACACGCACGTGGGAACGGTGGGAGGGAAGAACCAGCTCATTTGCATTAAAGGCACAGGCAACAAAAACAGCTACAATGTCATAACAGCTCAAATTCAGATTCAGAAAGGTATAATAAATAATCTGATGGTTGTTTTGAGCTGAAATTTCACAGACACTTTCTGGAGACACAAAAAAAATCTTGAAAAAGGGGTCAAATGGGTGCTCTTTAAATCAAGCAGGATTTTCTAGAAAAGTTAAAAATATTAAATAATATAAAAAAAACAATTAAATAAAAAAATATAGAAATATGGAAAAAATATAGAAATAATGTCAAAATTAATTGAGATTTCATTAAAACAAGCGAAATAATCAAAGTTTTCATTTTAAATAAGATTATTTTGCCTGTTGTAAGGAAATACTCACTAAATGTTGAGATATTATTTAAAAAAAACAAGACAATATTTTTATTTGTCAAAAATGCTTCTTGATTTAAGAATTTTTAGATATTTGGACTAAAAACAAGACAAAAACCCAAAGTAAGAAAAGCTTTTTCTGCGTGTATTACCATTTAAAAATGTTATTCTCATGAAAACTGTGATTAATTATTGCGATTTTTGAAAACTCGCGTTAAATCCCAACATAGGCTCATTCTGAAAACGTAGCCCTATATACATTTCTGGAGATCGTAAATTATGTAGCCAGAAGTACGTACGGCTGCATTTTGTTTTTAAAAACGAACGCTACGGGATGGTATGAGGCCATTCGTTTTTGTGCTACCAGCTGACCACTTACCTCCATGTGGACTGCTTTCCCGCTGTAACTAGTTTGTCCAGTAGCTCGCCATGTACATTGGCGGACTTGAGACGCAGAGAGGAGTCGACCGCAAAGACAGGGTTCGAGTCTGGTGAGGAACGGCTCCAGAAAGCGGGTAACAAAAACAAACACAGAAGCCAAAAAATAAAATAAATAACAGGGTTAGAATGTGGTAAAATCTTAAAATGTGGTAAAAATCAGGCGAGGGCTTTTCTTTTTCTAGATTGCTTTTGAAAACTGTCGGTGGAGCTTTGGGAAGGGGTTGGGCGGGTCAATCTGTGCTTTAGAAAACACTATTGGTTGGGTTTAGGGAAGTAGGAGGGTGGGTCAGTCGATTGGTCATTCAGTCAGTCGACAGTGGCCTCTAGTGGATTTACGCGAAAACAGCAGGTGCGAATGGCACTCGCGAGAGTAATTTGAGATCTTAAAAAGGGTACACAGCGGCTTCTGGTGAATTTACGCGAGAACAGTAGGCGCGAATGGCACTCGCGAGAGAAAATTGAGATCTGAGAAAGTATACACAGCCGGTGGATTTGCGAAAACAAAACCGCAAAAAAACATAGCTCTTGGTACGTATTTGCCGCTATCCAGATATGTTCATAGTGGTATGTTTTTAGAATGAGCCTGGGATGGTAAATCCTGTAACACTGCAATTAGCTAAGCCTGCAAATTAAAGGCATGCTTGTATATAGGCAATTAATTAATATATATTTATATAGACAGTTATTATATTATACAATGTTCTGTAAAGAGCCTCTAAAGTGACTTGCAAAAAATAATATTAATGAAAACTTTCACTTGCAAACATGAAACTATATCGACAGAACAGAGATAAACATCCCATAATGCAATTCACAACCGTAAATAAATGGCAAATAAAAACGGAAACTGTTCATTAACAGATTTTTTACAGTGTTTTTCTTTAATCATTTCTCCTCTTCTTTTCATCTAGTGGTACAAGTTGGATGAATTGTTTGAGCAGGAGCGCAATGTGAAAACAGCCATGACGAATCGCGCAGGTCTGATGGCGCTCATGCTGCACCAGACAATTCAACACGACCCAATTACCACTGACCTGAGAACCAGCAAAGACAGATAAGGTTACAGCCATTCATTCCCTTTCATCATCCGTTCACCTTTTTATGTATTCCCTTTGCACTTTTAACCATGAAGCCATTTTCTTTTTGATGTTACAGAGAAATGAAGAAGTCCTCCTGAAGTCGCCTCACATTTGTGAAGATTTGTTCACAGTTATTGTCTTAGCGGTTTGTCAAAAATTGATTTTATGTAGTGTTTTTGTTGTTTTTATGTAGAAATGTCTTAACATTCTTAAAGGGAAAGTTCACCTAAATATATAAATTTTGTCATCCTTTACTCACGCTTCACTTCTTAATGTTTAACACCAGTAAACGTTGACCTCCATATTTGTTTTTCTGGTAACACTTAATATTTACTACACACTATGAATCATTAATTAAGCATTAGCAAATAGTTCATTTATTATCTGTTAAGCATTAGCTCTACATTAATAGACGTAGGTAAGTTTATAAATACAGCTACAAATGTGGTATTCTTGATGACTTTTTTCTTGACGTTTATAATGCACTTAATAACTGTATTTTCATACTTTATTACTTAATAATTGTTCATTACTCAATTCAGTATTGCAATATTTACAAACCATTTGTATTTAAGAGTAGTTGGTGGCTTTTAGAATCATTCAGAATGAGTTGATAAATGATTAGTAAACTATTTGAATCAATATTTATATATTTAATATTCAGACATATAGTAATGCTTGCTATCTATGGTAATAAATGCTTTTATTAAGTCATATTCATGCAGTTTTGTGACCTAATCTAAAGTGAGGATGCTTTGTAAATCCATTATAAATGACAATTAAAGCCTCAGTATCAAATAACAATAAATGTTAGCAATCTTATCTAAAAAATAAAATTACTATAAACTTTAAAGATTTCTGAATAACTGGAGTGTTAAAATACAATTAGAAATAAACACAGTTAAATAAAATTGGATAAATCAACAGCAGTATTATATGTTTCACAGTATATCATGATACAACATTTTAAAGTTATTTAGCGATGTCTAAACTGCACAGTAATTTTATTTTACATAAGATGGCAAACTTATTTTTCATTTGATACAGTTTCAGTTGTGTATCTTCAAATTAATAGAAATGAATAAAGTCATTTATATTCTTCTTTTCTGTTTAGAATTTAACTGAGCCTTTAATAGTCATTTATAAGGGATTTACAAAGCATAAATAGTCCTCACTTTAGATTAGGTCTCAACTGGATGAAGTTGACTTAATAAATCATTTATTAACATAAAAATAACTATTAGTATATGCCTGAATAATAAGATACACGAATGTTAATTTGAATAGTTTATTTATCATTTACTTATGCATTCTGAATGATATTAAAATAGCAGCAACTATTCTTAAATAGCTAGTTTGTAAATAATGTAATACTTAAGTAATGAAAAATTAATCATTAACAAAGTATGAAAGTACAATCATTAAGCACATTATACATGTGCTTATAAATCAAGAATACAGCATTTGTAGCTGTATTTATAAACTGCTTACTAACGTCTATTAATGTAAAGCTAATGCTTAAAAGATAATGAATTCACTATTTGCTAATGCTTAATTAATGATTCATAGTGTGTAGTTATTATAAAGTGTTACAATTTTTCTTACTATGGATATCAATGGTTACCCGTTTCTAACAATCTTCTACAAAATAAGAAAGGTTTGGAACCACTTACGATTGAGTAAATAGTGATTACATTATTATTTTTGCGTGAACTATCCCTTTAAATTGATTAACTTAAGAGCAAAATGATATGATTTATTCATTTTTAATGCCAGTAAATGATGATGATGATAATAAATAAAAGAAAACTAATTTACTTTGATTAAAACAAGAAATAATATTTGACAATAGAGTAAGACAAATTGCTAAGCATTCATAAAACTAGATTAATATCATTTTGTGTCTGAAGTAATCATGCATCTTGATATTGAAGAATGTTAAAATGTTTTTACTAGAGAAGAGCAAAGATACTATGTAAGAAAGATATTTTTAGCAGTGAAACTAATTCATATACAACATTCATCATGTTTCTGTGTTCATGTAATCGTTGGCTTTATTCTTTAAATGGTGCTGTGACAATTTGTTGTGCTTATATTTTTAGATTTTTAATCTCATAATCATGTATTGTGCATTAAAAGGTAATTCAATTATATTCCTCCTTATTTCCTTAGCGCTTTTACAATGTAGATTGTGTCAAAGCAGTTTAACGTAGAAGTTCTAGTAAATTGAAACTGTGTCAGTCCAGTTTTCAGAGCAGAAATTCAGTTTAGTTCAGTTCAGTGTGGTTAAATTTCACTGCTGAAAGTCCAAACACTGAAGAGCAAATCCATCAATGTGCAGCTCCACAAGTCCCAAACTATACAAGCCAGTGGCGACAGTGATCGAGGAACAAACTTCACCATTTGACAAAAGTGAAGGAAATAAACCTCGAGAGAAACCAGGCTCACTTGGGCACGACCATTTCTCCTCTGGCCGAACTTCCTGTGAGGAGCTGCAGTCTAGGCGCCAGAGGCTGAAGAATGCTGGACGTCCATCGTGGAGAACTGCAGGTGTGAGTAGGTCACCGGCGGGTGTTCAGGCTGGCTCACAGGATCATGCGGAGAGTTGCTGGTCACTGTGGTCTTTCAGGAATCAATCAATCAGTCTCATGCACTTCATTCCTCCATGACCACCACTGAATCTGCTCAGGATACGGCCCGGTCCAGGATTATGGATACCTTGGCATAATTTTTTCACAGGTCTTGGATCGCATCAATGGCACTGCATAATCTCTAGCTATTTTAGAGAATATCCCCAGGTGGAAAAAGAGAATAAAGAAAATAATTAGCGTAGCTGCTGTTCATAGTGTATTTAAACACGATATGCAAAAATGAAGTGCTATAAAAAAAATAGTAGTTATACAAACTGACATGGAAACAAACATGTAAAGCGTATGAGTATTTCTAACAAAAATGTCGGGTGAATTAAGACAGGACAAGTGTCCTCACCTGCGTGGAGCACACTCATGCATCGTACTCGTTATGTGATGTATTGCGAGTCTGCTTTACTAAAAAAGAAAGGACTTTAATCTAGTTTTAAACTAGGAGTGTGTCTGAGCCTCGGACATTATTATGAAGGCTAATCCAGAGTTTAGGAGCCATAAATGAGAAGGCTCGATCTCCTTTAGTAGACTTTGCTGTTCTGGGTACTACCAGAAGCCCTGAGTTTTGAGATCTTAAAGAGAGAGAGTTGGATTGTAGGTAAACCCAAGAAAGACTGAATTATTATTTTGTGGCTGGTGAAATGTGTCCTTTATCTTTATATTGCATTTCTTCCTGCACAAAGGAATCATTTTAACCATTCACGTTGGTTTATTGGGTTAATAAATATATTTCTCTTTTGTTCAAATGTACCCTTTTTTATGTTATGAGATTTTACATAAGATTTACGAACGTAAATTAATTAGCAAGAAAAATTTGGTTTTTGGGACACAGTTTAAGCTCATAAACACAACTTTTCTACTTCCCGAGTTTCACGTTTAATTAGTGGCACATAACCGTGTCTCTCAGCAATATTGGGTAACAAAACTGTGTATTGTTATTATTAAAATGTTATATTAAATTAGGGGAGAATGGGGATGAAAGTAACAAAGCAATTTCCTGGAAGCCCTGACAACATTTCAGCCATTTATATAGCCATCATATAGCCATTTCAGCATGCAACCCTTGATGGTGCTGCCAAATATCACCTGATTTCGGAACCGTGTCCCACGGTTAAGTTCGAATTTACATTTTTAAGGGGAAAAAGTAAATTAGTGTAGCAGTTCTTTTTCTTATTACAAGTTGGGTTTCTCTTTTTATGTGTCACAATAATAATCAATCTACAGGTTATTTAGTGCTATAACACATTCTTAAGTTACCAATGTCTTGAGTTTTTCAGTTTAAAAGTAAATCAGGTTTAAATGGCAAGAGTTCCTGACGAAAGTAACATTTATTTATGTCCCTGATAATAGTGATACTTTATTCTTCATATTCACGTTAGAATTTGCCGTATCTGAATTCAAATGTTTTATAAAATTGCATATATTCAGTGCATATGAATATAATCTCATAATCCTGTATTGTGCATTAAAAGGTAAGCTAAAGAAAGACTGATTTATTATTTTCTAGCTGGTGAAATGTGTTATTTACCTTTAGATTGCATTTATTCTTCCACAAAGGAATCGTTAATAAATATATTTGTCTTTAGTTTAAATTTAGCCATTTGTTTACATTATGAAGATTTAAAAACGTAAATAGGCAACAATAATTTGGTTTTTGGAACAAAGTTTAGGCTCATAAACACTTTTTCTACTTCCACAATTGAAAAAAATATGATAAATTAGTCATAACATGTTTTTATTAAATTGTAACATATTTACTAAGTTTATCTTGCTCTAACTTAATTTTATAAGTTACACAAAGCTGTATTAAGTTAGTTTAATATAATTTTAAAACTGTATTTTTTTTACAGTGCAGGGTTTAATGTTTTATTTATGGAACATAACCGTTTCTCTGAGCGATATGAGGTAACTGTACAATATGTATTATTGTTATTACAATTTTTAATTAAAATTAATTAAATTACTCGGCCATAATTACGGTGCATGAGATGTGAAATGTCAAATTGGCTACTTTTGCTCTGGTCTCTGATCCACGTCGAGGGCCTGACTAGAATAACTTAAGATATTCTGAGGTAAGATTAATTATGTTTTATGAATAATCTATAATACGAATGGCGATAAAAAACACAAATAGAGATGAAAATTAAATCTATACAATCGCCAAATACAAATTAATATCTCGCTTCCTATCGGTTCTGAAGCAAAGCTAATCTGACTGTTAATCAGGCTATTTAATTTCGAGAACTGTAATAATTTATACGAAAGCAAACATTTAATAATCTCGGAAATGGACATTTGCTAAGCGACAAACTCAAGTTTGCGTTTGTATGTTTAGCATATCGTGTGTGTATATGTGCCCTAAATATACTACTTATATTTTTTATTCTAATAAAGTTTTTTTATCTAGGCTAGTGGTCGCGTTTTTGTGGGATCTAGAAACATTTCAATGTTGCGACGCGTGAGAGTGGGCGATATTTATATTGAAATTATTTATATTCTTACAAACGTATCATCAAAGAGCGTGCGAGAACCTGTTGTTATTGTAAATAGAAGCGGTGATGTTGTGCATCATTGCTTTTATCAGGAGGATTAATTTAGAGGCGAATATTTCTGCACGCTGACTGACCAAACGCTACTCCATCGCTAAATTTAATTGTTCGAAAGCTTGGGACTTCCTACGAAGCCCGAGTCCGCGCATGCGCAGTAGAATCACCGAAAGTATCGCTGATCGGGGAGAACGAGGCGCAGACGAACGGCTCGATCGAGAGCGTGAGACGCGATGAGGTAAGACTGTCAAAATACTGCCAAAATATTCGAGTGTTTGTTTTTATGCACAGCCGAATCGCGTGACTATAAAATGTAGATAACGTCATAATTAGGAGATATCGCTGTGGTGTTGATATTCGAGAGATCGGCGTGGTTTCCGTGCAGCAGAAAGCGTTCAGAAAGTCGTTTCGAGGCTGCACCGCTGAAAGCAATGGGAGTGTGGAAGGGGAGGGTCACAACACTGAAGGGGGGGCCGCTGGAGCTCATTCAGCACAGCGAAATGGACGTGCTGGAGTCGTGTAAATAAACTTATCGTGTCCTTGTAGTGTTGCACAAATAATAGGGGACGCTGGCAGTGAAATAGGCTTGTCAAACGCGCGGTTTTCGACACTATTGTTGTTAAATGTCACGACATATAAAGCGTGTTTCTGGTCGCGAGTCGGGAGCACATTCCTCCAGCAGCGAGCGAGCGAGCGAGCGATCTGTAATGGAGGCTGGCGAAAACGCGTGTCGATTTTTACGATGTGTTTACTGAGCTCGCCGATAGTTTTTATTTATGTTATCGCCTGGTGTATGGGTTAGGAGTTGCACGGGGTTGCAAACTATATTAAAACTTTAAGTTCTTAATTAGTTTATAGAGCGCTGTATTAAAATTGATCGTCTTTTCGGCTCTTTTCATAGTACCGATGACGCGTTTTTAGCACGATCAATAGGGATCGTGTCACGAGTGTAAACACTTACATTTAAAATTATTTATATTGAAATGTATGCATATTTTTAATATTTAGGTCAAACGTAATCTGTCATATTATCTCTAGTCAATTTATTAAAATACGTATTTTATAAAAAAATACAGCATTTTCACCTTTAATATTTTGCATAAGGCATCTAAATATTAAATATACACAGTTCGCTTCCTTTCTGTGTGATATTTTGTTATTAGGACACTTGTCATGCTGTCAAAACAACAGTGCCATAACCACAGTAAACACAGTAAAAACACAATGATTATTACCAAATCAAAACAAACCGTTTTAGACTCTGTTGCATCCCATTATAAAGACAACGACGAAGTTGAATTGTTGAATCGTTTTTAAACGTAAAATTTTATGAGTTTTTTTTATTGAGTTTTATTTGGTGAGAATGATTAACAAATACTTCAGCTTTTCAGTTACTTGTGGTTTATTATGATTGCACTTTTTTATATCAGCTAGTTGTTTATTTTTCAACAGTATCTATGGAGAAATCTGCTAGTTCATCTCATATTGATTTCATGACTAGATTGGAGATTTTGGTCGTTAAATTAGTCCCTTTAACCATTTGCATGAGGCATCTGATAATCTTGTATATTAAATATACACCGTTCGCTTCCGTTCTGTGTGAATTTTTGTCATTAGGACACTTGTCATGCTGTCAAAACAACAGGGCCATAATCACAGTAAACAGTACAAACACAGCGATGATTACCAAATCAGAACAAACTGTTTTAGATTCTGTTGTATCCCACGATAAGGACTGTGAAACGTTTTTTAGTTCTGTATTTTTATATCAGCGAATTCTGTTTATTTTGCAACATTATCAATAGAGAAATCTGCTATTTGTTCATCTCATTACAAATATTGTGTTGAATGACTAGATTGGAGGTTTTGGTCATTAAATTAGTACTTTAACATTGTTCATGAGGCTTCTGGTAATCTTGTATATTAAATATACACCGTTCACTTAGTTTCATTATTAGGACCTTGTCATGCTGTCAAAACAACAATGCCATAATCACAGTAAACACACTACAAACGCGATGATGATTTCCAAATCAAAACAAACTTTGAGATTGTTGCAACCTATTTTAAGGAGCGTTTTTTTTTAAACTAACTTTTTATTATGTAATTTTTTAGTTTCATTTTGGTGAGGATGATTAACAAATACTTCAGCTTTTCAGTTAATTGTGGTTTACTATGTTTGCACTGTTCTGCATTTTTTACATCAGCATGTTCTGTTTATTTAGCAACAGAATCTATGGAGAAATATGCTAGTTGTTCATCTCGTATTGCATTTCATTACTAGTTTGGAGGCTACCATGAAGAGTTTGGTCATTAAATAAGTACCTTAAACATTTTGCATGGGGTATCTGGTAATATTGTATATTAAATATACACCATTCACATTGTTTCTGTGTAAGATTTTGTTATTGGGACATCATTAGGACTCTTGTCATGCCGTCAAAAGAACAGTGTTATAACCACAGTAAACAGTACAAACACAATGATGATTATGATGATGATGATTAATGCATCGCATTATAAGGACAACAACGAAGTTTAATCGTTGAAACGTTTTTAAATGTTAACTTTTTATATATAATTTTTTTTTATTTTTCTAGTTTCATTTGGGTGAGGATGATTAACTTCAGCTTTTCAGTTAATTGTGGTTTACTATGTTTGCTCTGTTCTGCATTTTTATGTCAGAGAGTTCTGTTTATTTTGCAACAGTAACTATGGAGAAATCTGCTAGTTGTTTATCTCATATTGCGCTTCATGACTAGATTGGAGGTTTTGGTCGTTAAATAAGTACCTTTAACATTTTGCGTAAGGCATCTAGTGGTCTTCGATAATAAATAAACACTGTTCGATTAGTTTCTGTGTGAATTTTTGTTATTAGGGGTCTGTTCTTCGTACGTGGATTACTCAGTTAGCTGGATTTGTTTATTGGCGATTTGACATGATCCTGGATTGTTTCGTTCTTCTAAAATCATCTGAGACTTGTTGTCATAGCAACAGTTCTGGTAGCTCAAACCTACTTGGGAGCAGGATCATTTAATGTAAACAGGATTAGATCGGGTCGGTTCAAGCAAAGGTAATACTGAAAGTAGGTACCAAATGCTGTTATTTGCTTACAGTAGTAGTTATATACACTTGGGAAAATAGTAAATATATATATGTATATAAATATATATATTAATAAAACTTGAGCAATCTGCACTCCGAAATAAAAGTAAAAGACTGCCACCTGGTGGTTCAAAGAGAAAATTTATTGAAATGAACTTTTTAGATACAAACGTGGACATGCACAATATTCGACTTATTTAAAAAAGGATAATAATTTATGCAGTCATGCATGTGTTTTGACTGCCAAAATGCCGGTGATTTGATGCTTCGCAAAAGTTGCAGACACCTTTACCGATATCAAAGTGCTTTTCTGATGCAAAATTAATTTATACAGTTATTCGTTACGCCGATTAATAAACTTGAGTAGACCCAGGCTACTATAATAAAGAAAATCTTCTCTAAATGTAGAACTAAATACATTGATATGCATTGAAATACAGGATGAATACTCTTCTTGACACATGAGAGTAGAGCCTGCAGCTCATAACTAATGTGGAAAGTTATTGCGTATCATATTTAACAAACCGTTTACTAATAATTTGATGTAGTTTTGCTCACATGGATAATTGAATATTAATCAGATGATGTCATTGCGCTGCTGTGCCGTCAGCCAGTTGCTAATCATGATTTCGAGGATCGATAGATCTGTCCTTCACAACACACACAGCGATCTCAGATCAGTTCATCCAGACATTTTAATCTGATTCTCGAACTTGTTTGAAGAACCAAATTAGCGAGAGATCAGTTATCAAGGTTAACAGATCCAGGATCTGCCAAATCATCTTAGATCATTTAAGCGAGGTATGAAGAACGGAGCCTAGGACAGGCCATACTGTCAAAACAACAGCGCCATAATCACAGTAAACACAGTACAAACACAATGATGATTTCCAAATCAAAACAAACAATTTTAGATTCTGTTGCATCCCATTATAATTGTTGAAACGTTTTTCAAAAGTTGTTCTTATTCTTTTAAACCTTTTTTTTTTTTAAAGAATTTGAGTTTCATTTGGGTGCAATGATTAACAAACACACTGGCTTTTCAGCTAATCGTGGTTTACTATGATAGTTCTGTATTTTATATCAGCAAATTCAGTTTATTTTGCAACATTATCAATAGAGAAATCTGCTATTTGTTCATCTCATTACAAATATTGCATTTCATGAATAGATTGGAGGTTTTGGTCATTTAAATAAGTGGTTTACTATGTATGTTTGCTCTGTTCTGCATTTTTACATCAGCTAGTTCTGTTTATTTTGCAATGGTATCTATGGAGAAATATGCTAGTTGTTCATCTCGTATTGCATTTCATGACTAGTTTGGAGGTTACCATGAAGAGTTTGGTCATAAGTACTTTTAACATTTTGCATGAGGTATCTGGTAGTATTGTATATTAAATATACACTGTTTGCTTTGTATCTGTGTGAATTTTCATTATTAGGACTTTTGTCATGCTGTCAAAACAACAGCCATAATTACATTAAACACAGCGCAATCACAACAATGAGTACCAAATAAAAACAAACCATTTTAGATTCTGTTGCATCCCATTTGAATTGTTGAAACATTGTTTTTATTAATCTTTTAAACATATTATTATTGTTTTTATTTGTTAAGAATTTGAGTTTAATTTGGGTGGAATGATTAACAAATGCATTTGCTTTTCAGTTAATTGTGGTTTATTACGATTGTTATCTGGAATTCAGTTTATTTTGCAACAGTATTAATAGAGAAATCTGCAAATCTCATTACAAATATTGCGTTTCATTTCTAGATTTTAGGTTACCATAAAGAGTTTGGTCATTAAATAAGTTCCTTTAAAGTTTTGCATAAGGCATAGTTATCTTGTATATTAAATATACACCGTTTGTTTTGTTTTTGTGTGAAATTTCATTATTAGGACTCTTGTCATGCCGTCAAAACAACAGCGCCATAATCACGGTAAACACAGTACAGACACAACGATGATTACCAAATCAAAACAAACCCTTTTAGATTCTGTTGAATCCATTATAATTGTTGAAACATTCAACAGTTGTTCTTATTATTCTTTTAAACTTTTTCTTTTAAGAATTTGAGTTTCATTTGGGAGGAATAATTAACAAACACATTTGCTTTTTAACAGATTTTACTATAATTGTTCTGTATGTTTAGATCAGCGAGTTATTTTGCAACACTATCAATGGAGAAATCTGCAATTTCTTCATCTCATTACAAATATTGTGTTTCATGACTAGATTGGAGGTTACCATGAAGAGTTTTGGTCGTTAAATAACTTGCAAATCTAGTGCATACTTTGTTCCTAGTAGCAAGAATGAACTGAGAAGATTATATAGATTTTTTTCTGTTTATAAGAGATGATTGAACATATCCAACTTTGGATTTGATGTTTACAATTGCTAAACAGATTTAATGAATTCCTTGCTTAGTTGGTAAGCTTAACAAAATGTAATCATCTTGCTCAACAAACTGTATTTTGAACTATAAACAAATCCCCCTGTGATCTAGATTGGAGCTGAAACCTACAGCATGGTTAAGTTTTCTACTAAGATGCTGATTAAATCGGGGTTGTCATGTTTGTATTGCATTGTAGTAGTGTTCCCTATCTTGATCAACCTTTCAGCATTTTTGCCTCAAACATTTGATCCTAATTACTAATAATTAGTGTTTAAGGAAATGAAGTGCAAATTTGAACAGTGCCTGCTGCAGCGTAGCGTTTTCCATTGCTATAGTAATTGCGCTGCACTGCAGATATCGAATGTTCTCAGCTCATTTGTATTGACCTCTCTGCCGTCACTGCTGGGCTCGCTGCAAAAAGCATCGCCATGGCAACCGCTCGTTTCAGCCCCGTTCTATAAATATTCTGCTTCACGCTAGTCTATCGTGTTTCTGCTCGCTCGAGCAACAGCCCAATTTAATACAGGCATTTTATTTACATCGCTGCAGTGGCTGCTTTCTTATAAGCTATTGGCATGCAGCACACGATATAAGCACGTAAAATAAACCCGTAAAAAAAAAAAGACATATTCCTTGCCAGTTTTTTTAAGCAATTATGCCGATGTGTGATTTGTTTGCAGTCTATTTCAATGTCACATTTAGCATCTTAGTAAGAGAATGGACCATAATATAATTTGGTGTTTGACTTGGTTTCCCTAACATCTGTTTTTTTTTCTTCTTCACAGGATTATCATTATAATCCAAAACCAGCAAAGTCATGGATAAAACATTGGATTATTATTGACATTGAATGCGATCCAGGCTTTCTGCGACATTTTTAAAGCATTTATTTCTCTTCTGTGATCTAAATGGTCATTTTGTTTCCTGTTTAAAAATGTGAGCCTGAAGGTTGTTGGGATGACTCACGATTACTGGTCTCACAAATCTACTGATAAAATAAAGGCCCATGTGAGGCTGGAGGAGGAGATCGGATATGACGGATGAGCTGAACAAGCTATCACCTGAATCTGACATCTTGAAACCAGAAGACGCTGTGCCAGCATACTTGAACGAGATGCATCCGATTGGAGAAGACGTTGATAGTGACGTTGAGGACGACGACATGTCCTGCAAAGTGACGGTAGAGTTATTACCTGATTGGTTGAAGCCCATGGAGGAGGAGGATGTTGGTGTTGATGAGCTCATGAGCGCTGGACGAATCAACAGGAGAAAAACTAAAGAAAAACCGTATGTGCCTACTTGACTATTCTTTGTGTTTTGTTTACATGTCTGAAGGTTAAAGAGAGGACAAAAAGTCTGAGAATACATTTAATTATGTGTTTATTACAGTTTTAATTACCAAGTTGTATTTGTTGATGCTTGCTTTATTGCAAAAGTAGTCAAATATAGTACAAATGAACTAAACTGTACCGTACTGCTCAATGGAAATGAGGCCTTAGAAAACTCAATTGGGATGAAGTTGGTTTTATATTTTTACGTTCTCTTTAATAATATAATTTCAGAAAGGTATTCTTTAGAAGGTCATGATTCACTCTTAAAATAATTGCTTTGTATAGTTTTTATTTTACATTCTTTAGGTAATACAAAACACAGACGTTTCGGCACAACGCCTTCCTCAGTGTGTGACACAATCCTCTCACTCCACCCTTTTGTCCCATAGTCAATCACATTGCGTCATTATTTAGACCAGTCGTTCCTAACCCTGTTCCTGAAGGCACACCAACAGTCCACATTTTCAATCTCTCCCTAATCAAACACACCTGAATCATCTTATTATAACATCAGAAGAGACTCTAAAACCTGAAGTTAATGGGTCAGATAACGGAGACATCCAAAATGTGTACTGTTGGTGTGCCTCCAGGAACAGGATTGGGAAACACTGAGTTAGAAGGTCACACGATAATTAAAAATAATCTCATTTTCATTTCAATATACCATTTTTTTTTTTATGCCACTTTTTATTAGTTTTTTCTTGAAATAACATACAATACCATACAAATATATAAAATGTACACAAGTTCTTCACAATTTATAAATTTGTTCATCAATTTAGAAAATAAATAAATAATTCGACAACCAGTAACAAAAGTATAGATATACTAAAAATAATAGTACATAGCATAACACGATAGATACTTTCATATTTCAAGTGAGGCAATGAAAATCTCCCATGTACAGTTGAAGTCAGAATTATTAACCCCCCTAAATTATTATTCCCCCTGTATATTTTTTCCCCAATTTCTGTTAAAAGGAGAGATTTTTTTCAACACATTTCTAAACATGATAGTTTTAATAACTCATTTCTAATAACTGATTTATTTTATCTTTGCCATGATGACAGTAAATAATATTTGACTAGATATTTTTCAAGACACTTCTATACAGCTTAAAGTGACATTTAAAGGCTTAACTAGGTTAATTAGGTTAACTAGGCAGGTTAGGGTAATTAGGCAAGTTATTGTAGAATGATGGTTTGTTCTGTAGACTATCGCAAAAAAATAGCTTAAAGAGGCTAATAATATTGACCTTAAAAGGGGTTTTAAAATTTTTTAAACAGCTTTTATTCTAGCCGAAATAAAACAAATAAGACTTTCCCCAGAAGAAAAAATATTATCAGACATACTGTTAAAATTTCCTTGCTCTGTTAAACATCATTTGGGAAATATTTAAAAAAGAAAAAAGAATCAAAGGAGGGCTAATAATTCTGACATCAACTGTATCTATTTCCTTTCTGGCCAACATTTTCTCATATGCTACATTCTCAATCATGGATTCCATCCATCCATAATTTAAGTGTAGGGCATTGAATATTTTTCCAAAACCTCAGTATTATTCGTGCTGCTGTAGTAATGCTCATAGTTATAAGGAGGAACTCCTCATTTGTAATATGTGGAACCTCAGTTTTGTCACCTAAAAGGCATATCCTGGGTGAGAGAGGGATATTAAATCCCAGACGTCTACCTAATTGTCTTTACACAGATTCCCAAAAGGGTTGAATCTTTGTACAATGCCATAATGCATGAAAGTATGTACCAATCTCCTGTTTACATTTCCAGCATTTATTATCATCTACGCATCCTAGTCTAAAAAGTCTCACTGGAGTGTAATAATACCTATGAAGTATTTTATACTATATTCATTTACCTTTTGCTTCTTTTATATATTTTCCACTGGGAGAAAGAATTCTATCCCAGGTATCTTTATCTAGATCACTACTAATATCTTTTTGCCAAATCAGTCTTAAATTTTCACAGTTTTTATCACTAATCTTTGAACTAAACTTGTAAAACGTAGACACTTTTTGAAGCTGTTTTGGGAGTTTGTAAAATGTTTCCAACATATTTCTGTTCTGTACCGTGGGGGCGGTTGTTTCAAAACAGTGTCTGATTTGTAAGTATTTCCAAAAATGATCTTGTCTCTCTAATTTAAACTTTTTTTTTCTTCAAATCATCATCAGATATCAGTTTACCATTGTTAAATAAATCATTTAAAGTACATATACCACTTCTAAGCCAACGACCCCAAAATAAGGGCTTTTTTCCAATTTGGACAGGTATTATTCTGTATTGAGGAATAGTATTGAGATACGTGAGAGATTTGGCATTTCTTATGAGCCATTTTCCAGACTTCCTTAGAATCAATAAGCAATATTGGGTTGGATTGATTTTTTTTTTTAAGATTCCATCTGTAATTTGTGATAGAGCCTCTAATGGTCGGAAGGGGGAGGTGAGTTGTCTTTCTATTAATACCAGTCTATTTCAGTATTTATTATACCATAATTAACCACACAAGAAATATTTACCTTCCCCTTCAAAAACATAATTTTACAGGAAAATAGCATATCAATTATCATTGCTCACTTATTAATGTCTACATCAATGCAATGAAATTCCGACAGTCCAAAACATTAAAAAATACATTTTCATTACATTACTTGTATCATTAAAATCCACGATTCACAATATTAAAGCTAAACAACAAACCGTTAAAGACACAGAAAGGTCCAATTCCTCATTCATTCCTCTTGGTGTAAGTGATTTAAATTTATGACTCCAGAACGCTTCTCTTTGTAATAATCTTTTATTCAGATTTCCTCATCTATGTGACTCAAATACTTCTTCGATTCCTATGCATTCTAGTTGTGTAACGTCATGTCCAATGTGAAATGTCTTGCTACTGCCGAAGTTATATCTTGTCGTCGTATGTTTGATTTATGTTCACTAATTCACAACTTCAACTGACGTGATGACTTCCCTTTGTATATCTTTTGGCACGGACATTTTACCATGTAGATCACATTACGAGTAGAGCAGGTAATACAGGTTTTTATTTTTATATTTTTACCTGTTGCTGGATTCGAAAACTCTTTACACTACCAAATTCAGACAGAAAGATATTCTTTGCAAATTCTAAGTCGGGATATCATATTAGCAGCCACAGGACTATCAAAATACAAAATTGTTCACTGTCAATTCATGCTAATGTTGATTTGAAGTCATACTTGCATGCTATTTCAGAGCGACTATTCAAAGTAGTTTGGTAAACAATATTGGGAGCTTTGTCACAAGTTGTTACTGTTAAAAAAATAAACGAATGTGTGAAAATAAAATTAATTTTACCCCAATAAAAACGTATATACAATTAGAATTGCATTAATTCCTTGTGGCATAGGTTTAGCAAGATGCTGGAATGATTTCTCAGATTTTGGTCCAGCATATTCAGTTTAAGCTGGTTTGTATTGTGTTTTTACAATAATTATTGCTACTTATAATCAAAATCAGAAAGTATAAGGTGGACAGTATACACTACCTGACAAAAGTCTTGTCGTCTATCCAAGTTTTAGGAATAACAAATAATACCTTGACTTCTAGTTGATCCTTTGATATCTGAAGTGGCTAATATGAAAGGTAAAGGCCTCTAGATTACGCTTATTTTAGCAAAATAAAATATGAGACTGTAAGGTCTGGCTTAGACAAAAGTCTTGTCACTTAACAGAAATAATGTACAGTATAAAATATAAAGTCATGGTGCAGTGGAAAAAGATTTAATATTGTGTATGACTCCCATGAGCTTGGAGGACTGCATGCACCTCTGCAATGACTCAAATAACTTATGAATAAAGTCATCTGGAATGGCAAAGAAAGCGTTCTTGATCAGAGATCATCAAGATTCTTTGTATTCATCTTCAATGCCTCCTCCATCTTACCCCAGACATACTCAATAATGTTCATGTCTGGTCACTGGGCTGGCCAATCCTGGAGCACCTTGACCTTCTCAGCACAAATGTCTTGATACCTCAGGCTGTCGATGTTGCCATCTACTCTGCAGATCTCTCGCACGCCTCCATACTGAATGTAACCCCAAACCATGATTCTTCCTTCACCAAACTTGACTGATTTTTGTGTGAATCTTGGGTCCATGCAGGTTCTAATAAGTCTTCTGCAGGATTGGTGATGATTAGGATGCTGTTCAACAGATGATTCATTGGAGAAATTTACCTTCTGCCACTTTTCCAAATGAAGAAGTCAAGTTATTATTTGTTGCTCTTACACAATGCGAAGTACCCAAGCGTACATTCACACCCAGGCCTTACCTGGGTTTATAAATGATACAAAACACATACAGTCAGTGACAACTCTCATTTTCATTCTTTACCAGCACATGTAACGTTATCGTCTTGTGATGAAGTAATTTTGTCATTCCGAGTTCATAATAGTAAAACATAGCCAACAAAAATAATTAAACATGGCAGTTTGTTCATCTTTTAGGTTGCTTCACTCTCACGTTTGTCTGTTTTTGAAAGGATGTGAGAAGCACTTCAATAATCACACAATATTATGATCTCAAGTTCGTTATTTCAAATATAGACAAGCAGCAAGCTCTTTAGAGAAAGTAAACCACTCGCACTTTTAGACAGCAGGACCGACGGCACATTCTACTCTGCTCTTTTTGTTACCTTTTTACAGTGAAAACAGACTTAAAAGTGTACTGAACTGTGCCATACCATACCACTCATTGGAATCGGGCTATAATAGTGTGGCAACTTTTTTTTTTCAATCTTCTTTTGTCCAATTTTGTCGGTTTTATGATCATATTTAACAAGGCTGTCATTGGTGTGCTCTTTTTCTGCTGCTGTAGTTCATCTGCTTTAAAGTTTGCTATGTTTTCTGTTCAGAGAAACTCTTCTGCAGACGTTTGTTGGTTATTTAAGCTGCTGTATCCTTTTAGTCAGCTCAACCCTGTATGGTCATTCTCATCTGACCTCTGTCATAAAGGAATTTTGCTAGCAGATCAACATATATATATATATATATATATATATATTCTTTTTCTCAGACCATTCTTTGTAAACTCTCAAGATATTATGTGAAAATCCCAGTAGATCTGCAGTTTCTGGTATATTTGGACCAGCTGGCTTGACACCAACCACATTTAATATCTTTTTCTTTCCCTTTTTCAGTTTGAACTTTAATTGAATGCATTTAGGCCCAATCCCAATTCAATTTTTGTACCCCTTCCCCCTTCTCCTTGGCCCTTAAAACCGAGTGTGAAGAGGAAGGGCTTCAAAATTTACCCCTAAGAATTGGGACAGCACTACAACACCTGCAGACGTCATCAAATGTCATCGCGATCTCTTGCTTCATATGAGATCAGACGATCGTGACTGCTGTAGTTATTCCAGTTGCTTGATTTTTTTTGGTATTTCTCTTCAGGAAATCACTGAAGGCATGTATTATGTTATCATGTCGATCTAATGTAACAATAAGATCATAATACTGTGCATTTAACACAGTGGCCATATTCATCTATGTAAACACACAAAAACAACACTAACATTATAGCAGACACTGTAAAAAGCTCATTCCCAGCCACTAGACATTATTGACAGGGTATTCCAGTGTCATCGAGTGACAGTATGTTGTGGGACTGCTGTACAGGAGTTATTATTATGGATTATAGATCGCAAAATGTAGTGGGTTTTTTTTATTTTATTTTAGCGTTTTTTAGCTAAAAGCATGACAGTAAAACACGAATGCGGTTATGAATATATTAAAACATTTGTTTGTTTGTTGTAAGAAATTGTAATAATGACAAAAAAATACTAATTTGTGGCTCTCCTTACTTCCGGGTGTAATTATCCTGCCATTGTTGCTGGTGTATTTTGGGAAATTTTCTTACAACTTGGTTTCGAGTGTGGTCCTGAAAAATCTTCGTTCGAAGGGGTATTCACCCCTTCCCCTTAGCCTAACGCCTTCAAGCTAAAGAGAATTGGGACACCACTACACCTTCACGGGAACGCGCAAAACAAGGAGTAAGGGGAAGGGCTAAGGGGTAGAATTGGGATTGGGCCTTACTCTCATCTAAACGTCTCGTTTGTATCTTAAATCTTCGCCAGCACATGTAACCTCTGTTGGAAAGTATTTCCATCATTCCGAGATCATAATAGTCCAAAAGCTGATGGTGATAATAGGTAACATGGCGGTTTGTTCATGTTTTAGGTTGCTGAAACAATCATTTACTCTGTTTTTCCGGCTTCTCCTTTGTTTTTTCACGTGTCACTCTCACGTTTGTTTGTTTCTGACAGGATCGGATGTCAGAAGCACTTCAATAATCACGCGCACGTTATTATCATGAGCTTAAGAAGTTTGTTATTTCAAATGTAGATGCGCGGTGAGCGCAAGCGGAAAAGCAAAACCGATCACGTTTAAGACAGCCTTAAAAAACTTAAACTATAGGGCACAGGGTAGATTCTGCTCTTCTTGGCTTTGTGGCTGTTCATCAAGATAACAACAAGGTTTGTTTGAACTCGGGTCGACTATGGCTCGTTATTATATGTGTATTTTATTACGGTGTCATGTCTCGGCTGTGTATTTAAAACATGGCGGTTCCTTTGCTTTCATTCTGGCTTATGCAAGAGTGAGTGACGTATCTCTGTAAACCAATAGCGTTCAGTTGTGTGTCTAGCTCCGCCTTTTGGTACCCTTTTGTTGTGCTAGGTACCCTAGGGTACCCAAAAAGTGGTATGGTACGAGTTGCTTTTAGGTACCTTTTTGACAGTGGAAATGGCCATAAAAGTTTACCGAAGCGTACTGTACCACTCAGTGGAAATGGACCATTAGTTTACACCTATTGCCTTTAATAAATACATTGATTAGTGCTTGATCATTACAGATGGAATACATTTGGAAACGTAAACTTGTTCTGCCGTTTCATATCTTAACAAAATGTTTTTATTAGTTGCTCAAAAAGATAAAAAGTATAAATTTGTGTTAAAATAAAGAGTCTATTAAGAGTTCCTTGTAGGCTTGCTAACTTAATCTCACTCAGCAACTCCTCTAACTGAAAACAAATTCACCTATAACTCAAGATTTGAGCTTTCAAATCTTTGCCAATTTCAATATAGCCAGGATATTTTTGGTTGACCTTTTCACTCAGAATGTAATTTTATGAATTATTTAAAAAAGGATTCGTGTTCTCAGACTTTTAGACCTTTCTGAAAATAATTCTATGAACATTTACAGTCATTTGATAGCTAAAAACATGACATGACATGAAGAAATCAATATTCAGTTTTGGTTATGGCCATGCTTCTGAACATGTTCAGATATTCATACCACACATTATTCAGTTTATAAAATGGCTTTTGTGCTTGTTCTCACAGTCCGAAAGTAAAACGGGGCAGAGGTCGACCTCCCAAAAGAAGACATGGACTTACTCTAACAGATTACAAGAAAGGACTGCATGCGGATCGCACTATGAAGAAAAAGGTACTTGTTACATCTCATGAGTTTCTTAGCATTTGCATTTGGATGTACTATTGTAGTTGTGAGAAGCATGACACAAATCATATTTAAACATTTCTGAAAGTTTTACTTTTTTTTCTAAAAGAGCAAGTGAAGAACTGTTGAGCTATTTTCATATTCAGTTAAGGGCAAAATTATTATCCCTCCTGTGAAATGTTTATTCTTTTCAAATATTTTAAGTATTTCCTTTATATTTTTTTCTTCTGGAGAAAGTTTTTTTTTTTTTGTTAGATTACAGCTAGAATAAAAGCAGTTTTTAATTTAACAAATATTTTAAGGTCAAAATTATTAGCCCCCTTATGCGAATAATTTTTTTTTGGATTGTGTACAGAACAAACCATCATTATAAAATGGACTTGCCTAATTCAGGGGCGGACTTAGTGATTTAGGGGCCCAGGTATGTTTGTTATAATTCCAGGTATGGGGCCCTAACATTGAAACTCAAAACACTCTCTTTCTCGACAGATATATTTGTTTCTCTCTAGATTCGTTTTTTTTTTTTTGTAAATAAACAGCATGTTAAAATATATTTGAAGTGGAATCTTCATATTTTAAAATAAAATACAATACATTCACAAATAAAATACAAGCTCACAGACCATATACAGTTACTTAGCCATACTTTTGACTTGTGATCAGATTTTAATATTTGCATGTGCAGTAAGCAGGGCAATTTGTCAATTTGTGCCAGAACACACCGGATCCGGAACCTAATTTTACCGATCCCCCTCCTCAACCGGCCTCCTCCCCATCCGCTGTTCACTTACACTTTCTTCCGCGACACCTCTCATTCACCTCCACCTCTCTTCCACGGGGCCCAAAGCAACTGTGTACCTCGCTTATTGGTTAAGTCCACCCCTGGCCTAATTACCTTAGCTTACCAAGTTAAGCTTTTAAATGTCACTTTAAGCTGAATACTAGTGTCTTGAAAAATATCTAGGAAAATATTATGTACTGTCATCATGGCAAAGATAAAAGAAATGAGTTATTAAAACTATTATGTTTAGAAATGTGTTGAAAAAAATCTTAAACAGAAACTGGGGATAAAATATAAAAGAATTAATATTTAACAGGAGGGAAGAACATTTTTCTTAGAAAACATTTCTAAAGGTGCTGTTGACTTGAAATGTTGTTCACTCCCACATCTACATTAGCAGGAGGATGAAAATGAAATCAGAGTGGACATTTCAGCAAGACAATGATCCAAAACACATCCAAAATACTCTTAAATGCTTTCAGAGAAAGAAAAACAAGCTGTAGTATGGCCCAGCCAATCACCTGAGCTGAATCCAATATATAATACTAGTATCTTGAAAAATATCTAGTAAAATATGAAGTACTGTCATCATGGCAAAGATCAAATAAATTAGTTATTTGAAATTAGTTAAAATCTTCTCCATTAAACAGAAATTGGGGATAAAATATAAGAGAATTAATATTTAACAGGAGGGCTAATAATTCTTCAACTGTAAATCTTAAAATACATTGGTGTTTAATCTGAATGAATGCATTATTTTTTTTCTTTGTGTGTTGTTTTGGCATATATAGAGGGTTGGATCCCTAATGAATCGCAAACGTCCACATTTATCCCGAAAAGCCACTTCCGTCCCAGATCCATCCCACAAGGCTGAAGTTTTACCCAGAACCCGCCAGAGAGTCGTTCGCAGCTCAACATCCACACCTCAAAGTCCCGAACAGGTCCCAGACTCTCCAGCAGGGGACAGCAGCGCTGAATTTAACAGCCCTCCACAACTCACAAGGGTCTCGCCACCCAGTATCGACACGTCCAGACGCAGCTTCATTCACTCTCCTTCTGTAAAAGTGGGTAATGTCACCCAGCAGATAATCAGCACTGAACCTGGGAAAGATGCCTCTGAGCTGCCGCTTCGACTTTGGCTTTGTCCTTCTCTGGAGCCCATTAGCCCTACACAAACTCAGGAAATGCTCTCGGAGCAAACCGTAGGGTCACCAAATTTTCCAGAGGCTTCGCTGAATGGGACAATGACGGTGAAGGAGAGTCTTCCTTTTCTCAGGTGAACAAAGCTTAATATATTTATTTATATATATATATATATATATATATATATATATATATATATATATATATATATATATATATATATATATATATATATATATATATATATACTCTTTTTATTTCTCTTTTTTAAGGAAAAAAAATAATTACAAATAATAAATAAATGAAAATACAATAACACATTGGAACTTAAATGAACAGCTGACTGGTCACATATTTCCTTACATCATTATACAATAGGATCGGTGGCTGTGCAGGAGCAACATCTCCAGGTTGCCAACTCATTTAAAAGCCAAACTAAAAGAAGTTTAGGGGCAATAAGCCTATATAATACGGTCAGCTGCAATGCCTATTTCTCATGCGTTTTCTCACACAACTAGACTTTTGAGACATTCTAAAACACTGGATTAATGAACAAATATTCAAAGTACTAATTAAACACACACTATATGTATAATTCATAATAAATAATGTCCTGTAGTTCAGATGAGCTGGCTGTCTGTGCATTGCACTAATAGTGAACTTGACATTTGCTCTTTGTGATAAAATTGTGTTATACAGTGGGCCCAGTTCCATATTGCACATAGAAATATTGCATATAGGCTAATCGGTGCTGCCAACTATTTGCATTTTATTTGATGCATTTACTATTGCATGAAATAATAAAAAAGGAAGTGCAATCCAATAGAAAATACAGAATAAAGATCAAATTTGATAGACGGGACCCACAGAACCATCAAGATTTTGACACTCTGTTGAAGTCTGTGAAAAACAGACACCTGAGCAATGCATGCGTCTTTAAGCTGCCATCATTAAAAAAGCCTTTTATATAAAGAATTAAATATATTTCAGTAGTTCAGTACTTTCTCCTTCTGTCATTCCATTGTTATTACACAAAACTCATTTTTCAGATTTTTTGTTTTGTTTTGTAAAATTTTTGTGTTTGTATTGTTTGTGTTCTTACCAAAATTGGGTTAAATTTCATGTTAACAGCTCCTTTAGAAATATTATTCCCAGGAAACAACTGAAAGACATGTGCTAAATTTTTACCCTCACTGTAGTGTTAATCAATGACCCTGTAAATCAAATTATGACTAAAGGTGCACTAAATTTTCTTCCACCAAAAATTGTCATGGCTGAAGGAAAGAAAGGGTCGAAAAAGAATTTAAAAAAAGTGTAGAGATCTGCGCAGGACTGGGTTTTTAGTACCGCTCCCGCCAGGATTTATTCCGCACCCGACCGCTCCCGCTGTATATTCAGTCTTTTCTCACTCACTGCCTGACCGGCCTCGTTTTCTACCCAACCTGACCGTTCCTGCTAAATTTAAATCTGGTTTCCAAAATCTCACGTTAAAATTGGGCACTACCAAAAGAGAGAGATAACAAATAAAAATGTTGGTTGTGCAAAGATTGTAGGCTAAATGTCAGTTTTGTTGGCCCCTTTGTGATGAGACATGAGTGCCGCGTGACGTGCGTTGAGGTTTGTGGCTGGTGAGGCACTGACTCTTTCAAAGTCAGATTTACAAACATATCAATTTAATATATTCGCCAACTACCGATTTCATATATCACATCAGCATTCTTTCTATACACATAGCAGGTACGTATTGGGCCACAAAATGTATAGCGATTTAAAATAGGCCTCCCAAAAAACACCCAGCTGGATGCTACAGAGTCCAGACAGCCTATAACGAGTGACACAAAGCACCACGGCTGATGTGTGCACTCTCTCTCATACACACAAACACAGTGACCATGTCGGATGCGCGCGCTTGCTCTTTCTCTCGCTCGCTCTCTCTCTCTCCATCTCTCGGGAACGTTATTGTTGTATCACCCACTCCCATTCAAATTACACAAGAGTTACCGACCGCTACCGTGTTTTATTTCGGAAATGTATTCCCACGCCACAAGAAACGTGGTCGGGATTGCAGACCTCTACCACAGTGTTTCAGTTGCCGACCACAGCAGAAGAGCCACCACTGACTAGCTTGCACATGCGGTATTGTAAATGTTTATAATAGCTCAATATTTCCACCAACAACCATGCCACGTTCAAAGTCACTTAAATCAACTTTCTTCCCCATTCTGATGCTCAGTTTGAACTGCAGCACATTGTTTTGACCATGTCTACATGCCTAAATGCATTGAGTTGCTGCAATGTGATTGGCTGATTAGAAATTTGCATCAACAAGCAGTTGGACAGGTGTACCTAATAAAGTGGCCGGTGAGTGTATGTTATAATTATACGCTATGATAAAGATCAGTAACATCATACAAGCAAGACTGCACATGCAAGATTGCAAACAGTTCAACAAACTTTAAAATCAAATAATATTTAGTCATTTTTGTCTGTTTTCACTAGGGAAAATGGTTCCAAACTTTTACCCATCTCAGAGTAAGTCTGTGGTGTTTTGTTCCTGAATTAATCTGTTACTATTAGGGGCCCCAAAACGGCATGGTCCTTTAGAATTGTTCTAACTTTCCACCACCTAGTGGCGCCCCTGATTATTGAATAAATAAGCCTTTTTTTGTTTGTATTGCACACCAATACACCTGAATAATATTATCCATGACCTTCATGACTATAATAACACATCACATGTTTTCTCCTTCCCCAGTCAATGTGAAGGATGCGGGTGTCCATTTTCAGCTCAGAAGCCTGGAGACACTTTGTGCTACAGATGCAGAATTAAAAGTATGTGCATTTGTAATAATAGACTTTATTTCTGTTTAAACAAACAAGCATAATATGTTAAGATTTGTGTCATTTCTTCATTTTATGCAGACGAGAAGAAGCGGTCTCCTCCAAACATTTTGTGTAGGAAGGTATGTACATCTGAGAGACATTGTTTTCTTGCTGTGTCTAATATAAATATGTTTTTCAATGCTAAGCCTTGCTGGAAAACAAATATTATCATGTCATGTCCATATATTAAAAATGAGACATCAAGTGAAATTTAATAAATTGAATTATATACGTAGAAAGCAAATTAAATGTGAAAGTAAAATATCTAGTTTTGTCAGAGTATGGGTGAAATAAGTGCCCGCAGGGTCTTAAAAGCATTGAAAAAGTCTTACATTTGATCATCTCAATTTAAGGCCTTAAAAGCCTTGAATTTGGTATACAAAGTCTTGGATTTCGTTACAAAGGTCTTATTTTATTGATTTATTTTTGCCTTTCCTAGGATTAATACCATAACAAAATTAACTGTTACTAATGTAGGCTAATTAAAAATTCATGCAGCGTAACGTTGAGTGCACTTCGTGCTCCAAATCACAGCAGAAAGCGTGCGCACCCTTTACCTTGGTTAGAAGGCAAGTGAGTACAGAACAAGATAGTCGCTAGCCTAGTTTGTCAGCTAAAATGGGAAAGCGTCGGTTTAATTCACTGTGGCCGAGGAATCCGAATTACGTTTGGGTCAAGCCTGTGCCAGGCAATGACCGCGACGCCTACTGCGGTTGGTGCCAGAAATCTTTTAAGCTTGTGACAATGGGTGTTACGACCCTGGACTCCAATATGAGGGGTGCCAAACATACACACGGTGTGTAGTACTGCTCGTCAGCACCAGCCACCTATTGTGCAGTTCTGTGCACCGGAGACCTCTTCAGTTACAGAAACCGCTTTGGCTATCAGTAATGAAGAAATTTCGAAATTAGAAGCATTGCCACCACAGCCAAGGAATATCCTATCTTACACATCGAATGAGAACATTACAGAGGCTTTCAAAACCATGTTTCCTGACTCCGAGGTTGCAGCTACATTCTCGTGTGTAAGCAACAAAACTGCATATATTACTAAATTCGGATCGGCTTATAACTAAAGAACTGACTGCCCAGGTCAATAAGGCCAACGGGTTTGTGGTTATGTTTGACGAGAGTCTCAATAAGATGATGAAAAGTAAGCAGTTGAACCTTCATATTCGCGACTGGGTGGACGACGATTAAATATAACTGATAATTGAAATAAAATGTTTTATTTAATTCAAGTAGCCCACTTATACATAATTATTTTCTAGAGTTCAAAATTTATACAGGTTTGACATTGTTTCCCTTATTCTTCTGTGGGAATGAGTACAAAGTTGGCATTGAATTTCATTTGAAATGATATTAAAAAGGTCTTAAAAAGCCTTGAATTTCATTTGGAGGATGCTACGGGGTCCCTGGATAATGCTCATTCAGCAACTAGATGTATAAAGTGATATTATGCAAAAATGAATAAAAAATATAAACAAATATAAATATCCCGCTCGCTTTTTGAGCCTTGTCTAGCAAGTTCTTTCTTACACCCCTTTGATTGGTCAGGCGCTCAACAGAAAGGACTGTGATTGGCTCTTGCGCACTGGCGCTCTTCACAGATGAGTGACACTGATAAACTGCAGCGGCGATCATAGCTGATCCATGATAGACGCGGTGGAGAAAACTCTGCAGACACGCACTCGTGTCTGTGTCCAGAAGTATCGGTGTAACAGCCGAGAGAAGAGGAAAAGTCACGCAGTTGGTCAAATGAGCCACAGTGAGAGAGAAATGGAGTTTACTTTCATTCTCTCAATCGCAGTGAAAAAGGGGCTTCTGCTGTAAGTGTCAGTAAAAGACTGTCCAGCAAACACACACGCAGTGGATTAGTGCACAGTTTCTGCGTTTTTAAGTAGTTAGAGCATTGTAAACACTCGCATTCGCCTCCCTTGCCATATTACGCTACGGCGGCATAGCGCATTTGAGATGAATGACGTCACTACATAATAATATATTGTCCGCATGCATCCCTTCTGCATCGCGTTGCACCGAAGAACCAATTAATTTTGACACCCCTAGTATTAAGCAATGTATATGCGTTTTGGACCCGTATAGCTGCATAACGAACATGCTCTTTAAATTACAAAAACACCTGGACTTTAGACCAGTTCTTCTGTAGTTGGTCAATGGTGTCTATTTCAGTTGTCTCAAAATAGCAACGCGTCAACAGTGCGCCTTAACACACTTTTTACACCAGTACACCCATGAGTCCACAAAATGGCGCAAATGGATTTGCTATAAAACAACATGGTGCAAAATGTAAAAATGACAGTTGCACTAGTCTGAAAATAGCAACAAATCGCACCAAACATGCTTTGCGCCTTATTGTGCCAGGTGTATGATAGGACCCTTAATATGAAACATCAGTGGATTAAGCTTTAATTTTAAAGCACTTTAAAACCCCAAAGTGCTGTACAGAAGACTAAAACTTAAACTGGAGTAAAATACAATTTTAAAAATGCTTAAGAAACCTTAAAACAAATAAATAAATATGCAAAATGTCAACTTGGGGTTTAGATCCAAGATGGCGCCAGTGTGCTTCGCTTACCATCTGTCCCAAATGTCAGTTCTATACTGGTGTATGGTTACCAAACACTATTTAAACACTACGTGGAGGACGGTGGCATAATATTAAGTTTTAAAATGGCAATTAACATATTTTAAGAATATTTAAATATTTTAGATCATCGGTTTAATTTATAATGAGAAATTGCTATTGCTATTTTCAAATTTAAAACTAATGTCAGAACAAATTTTAAAACTAACAATTTTATTTGATGTCTTGTATTCATTCATTCATTCATGGTATTTTCGACTTAGTCCCTTTATTAATCAGGGGTCGCCACAACGGAACGAACCGCCAACTTATCCAGCATATGTTTTACACAGCGGATGCCCTTCCAGCTGCAACCCATAACTGGGAAACAACCAAACACTCTCATTCACACACATACACTACAGACAATTTAGCTCACCCAATTCAGCTGTAGCGCATGTCTTTGGATCTGTGGGGGAAACTGGAGCACCCAGAGGAAACCCACACTAACACGGGGAGAGCATGCAAACTCCACACAGAAATGCCAACTGACCCAGCCATGGCTCGAACCAGCGACCTTCTTGCTGTGAGGCAACAGCGCTATTCACTGAGCCACCGCGCCACCCATGTCTTGTATTATTTTTGCTTTTTTTTCTTTAATTTTATTGCCAGAGAGTCCATTTATAGCCTAAATCACTACAGTTTTGCAGTGCGCCTCTGTTTGTTTAGGTGTAGAGCTTTGGCGATACTTTTGTCTCCTAAAACTCCAACTAACCTAGTTTCTCTTTTATTTCGCTCTTACTCTACAAGCTAGAACAGATCTCATCACTTTAAATAGCAAAACAAAGTCCAGTTTATTCTTAGTTTCTAATTTTCTTTCTCTTATTTTCTTAAATGTTTCTTTTTGTTTTTATTTTTCTGATTCTGTTGAATGTAATACCTTAGTTTGTCATACTCCTTCATTTTTGTTATGTTTATTTTATGCTTTATTATTATTATTTTGAAGGTGAGGCAGGATCAATGGGAGGTTGAGAAAACAAAACATCCAAGAAAGCAAATGCTGGTAATAATAATCATTTAATGTCATTCATGCCGTCAGTGGGCTGAAATGTGAAACTACGCAAAAGCATTGCCAAAAATCATCAAGTAAGCCCTCAGTAGCCGAAATGCTTCTCACCTAAACAAAATGTCACTTCATTTTCCAGCAAAAACCGCAAAGATATGGGAAAACCGAAAATCTGGTGAGTGTTTGTGCTCATTCAAACTCATTTTTTAGTGGTGTTGAAGTTTAAGTGTGTAATTTGTTTACTAGTTAGAGATTTAGTGTTATATTAATGGAAAAAATGACTTGTTTGGTGCAAAAATGAACATCCTTTACCACTGCTGCAACCTCTCCAGTGTTGATTACCTGTGCCTAAAATACTCATTTTGGCTTTTTTGTGTGTATGTTTTAGGATATTGTGCCTGATGGTGGTGATGATGATGATGATGACTACTGGGTGAGTGAGTGCACTGCAGTGTTAAATTCAACGTCACTGTTAAAATCTCACACACAGCACAAATATTAGCCTTTTATACTTGGGACTGTACTGAATAATGATTGGCATGGGATGTTTTAACCCCATGTGGGTTAATAAATCACTTCTAATACACAAATGTCTAAGGCCCCTAAATTAATAACATGATCAAAACTGAAAAACCTGAAAACAATCTACTACATGAATGTGTCATGTAGTAGATCATGTGTCAGTGGATTGATGCTTCATTTTTCTGAAAAGACATGTTATATTTGTAGACGTTGTTGCTTTTAAAGTAATTTTTAAATATTTAAAAAAAAATAAATGTAAGAATAACCTTACAAATTAGATTCACTTAATAATCCATAATACAATTTTTTTTTATTAAGTCAAAAAGTAAATATTACATGATTTGAATCATCTCTAAGTTGTCAGTCCATTGCAGAACATATTTTAACCAAAAATAAAAACTTCAGAGGTTTAATCATAAAACAAAGCGTTTAAATATAATCTAACAAAGATATTTTACTAAATACAGGGCTTGACAATAAGGATGGCCTGGAGCCAGCGTGCGAGCCATTCGGGATAGTAGACAGGATCTTTACTGGCCCTATCGGGCCAATGCTGCCTTGTCACTAAAGTTTAATTTAGCTGCGACTGTTTGTCTGTTATATATGTGTATATATATATACACATGTGTGTATATATATATACATATATATATATATATATATATATATGTATGTATATATATATATATATATATATATATATATATGTATATATGTATATGTATATGTGTATATGTATATGTGTATATATATGTATATGTGTATATATATATATATATATATATATATATATATACATATATATATATATATATATATATATATATATATATATATATATATACATATATATATATGTACATATATACATATACAAATACATATATATATATATATATATATATATATATATATATATATATATATATATATATATATATATATATATATATACATATACATATACATATATTATTATTATTTTTTTTTTTCATCACAATTGTAACTTTTTAAATCGTCAATTGTATGTAAAAAAAAAAGTTACGCTGAATAAAAAGTGTATGTATATATACAATAATGTTTGGCTTTTGACACATAATTTAAAATATGTGGCTCAGAAATAGCTATTAACTGTTTTGGTGGGGCCAATGAAAATTTTGGTAGGGCAAGTAAAAATCTAAACCACCAATCGGGCCAGTAGAAAAAATCCTTAGCGTTGAACCCTGAAAGATAAAGTAATATTTATATGAATTTTTTGACAATAGTCTGTTATTCTGTTTTAAAAAATACTTATAAATAAGAGCAACTTTTACCAAATTGTATACTTTTGCTCAATTTGGTTCTCAATCTTCTATTCTATGCTAATATTTCTCTCCATATTCTTCTTTATTATGCGATATGTGTTATTCGCTAACTTTTGTTTTTGGTCTAAATGTTTGATAAACATCCAAAAATCAGTATTTTGACTCTGAATGAATATTTTCCTGGTTATTTCTGAACTCCTCTTCTATCTCACATGATAAAATCAGTCTTAAATCAATGGCAAACAATCATTTCTCTGTCTGCTTTTGTTTTTAGCGTTTAAAGAAGCGTAATCGGAGGATGTGCCAGCGATGTGATGCCTGCCGTCGTGATGCAGACTGTGGGAAGTGTGACTTCTGCATGGACAAGCCCAAGTTTGGTGGCAGTAACACGAAAAGGCAGAAATGTCGCTTGCGTCAGTGCAAGTTTCAGTCAAAGCTTCAATTTCGAAATGGAATGAATGTACGTATTTATATGCTCAGCATCTAATGGCATCATTTAAGCAAGGGTGGGGAAACTTTTTTCTATCAAGGGCCATTTACATTTTTGTAGCATCTTTTAGGGTCACACTAAATAATTCAACACACTGTATATATTACTACCTCTCTAATGTGATGGTTGGAACTGCCTCTCTGTGGCAAGGCCACCTAACTTTTTAAACGGTAATCCAAATTTGTTCATTGCCAAAACAACATGCTCAAACAAATCCTCACCTTTGGTAGTGCCGTGCATGGCTTACAAAGACAGCAATTCCTTGGTTGTTTCAAACTCAGCAGTACTTCCGTGCACAAAGATGGTGGGCGGTATTTGTTGTTCATTGTTTCATGGCAAGCCAGAGAGAAAAACTGGAGATTTTTTCCAGTGTCATTAAGTGTTGTTTCAATGTCTTGTGCCATATCAGTTATCATTCTGAGACAGTTCTTTGAGATAAATGCACGCTCTGGAAAAGTTTGACTTTATCTGGCACAAGCAGCTTCACAGTGGTAACAAGACACTTGTTGAATGAGGTCTGAGTTTTTTAGCTCTTAGCTTACTTACCGCAAAACTTGTACGAATAACATTCTTTGCCGAAGAGTGTTTACTTTATCCAAGCGTATTTGTCCTTGCAGCTCATTGAGATTAGCATGCTTCGAGTTGTACTGGCGCTCGAGATTGGCTTTTTTCATCACTGCAAGTGCATCCCCACAGACTAGGCACACCGGCTTGCCTTTGACTTCAACAAAAAAATAACCGTTTGTCCATATTTGTTGAAAAGCTCAACATTCTGCATCTTCTTTTCTTGGCTGTCGCCATGATTATCAGTGATGAGAACCTCAAAGGTGCATATTCCGTGTTCACGCTGACTGTTACTCTGACATGGGGACGTACATATTTTATATAATTATACAGTATCTATTATATTATATTTAAAAAATATATATATAATATATATATAAAAATATTTATTTACTTTTTTGTCAATTTGTCACAGACATTTCATGTTTTTTCTTTCCTGAGGGGTGATTATGAATTGACTGATAGGACAAATCATTTTGTCTCGTGGGCCGCATACGACTCGGAGGCTGAACGTTCATCCAAAAATGTATATTTGCTAAGGATTTATTCACCCTCAAGCTATATTTACATAAACTATTTAATAAAACAAGTTAATACATGATTAGCATAAATAAAAACAAATGTATGTATGAATGTATAAAAATGTTAATTATTTTATTGAATAATATGATCCACATGACCTGCTCTTTAGTTTTATTTAGCATATAATGTATAATAGCGGCAAAGATCAGCTGGTCCGTTTATGAGCTGACATACAAGCAATCTGCTGATGAATCGACTGATTTCCATGGCTTTAAAACGCTCCAGTGTCCCTGTATCTGTGCTTACACTCAGTAAACAACAGTGAGTTCAGTAAACTGATGAACTTTACGGCCAATCACAGTTATTTGAGTTGAGCACAAGAACACAATGTCAAATCAGCGCTGTTTAAGAACGAGCTCAACAGCGCTCAAATGTTGGTGGGAAATGGACATTTTTAAAATATCAGTGTGGATTGGTACCGAATTCTGGTATCATGAGTACCATATTCAGTATTTAGACCTCCTTAAATTTTTCACTCTTTGTTACATGGTTTTCATTTGCTAAAATCGTTCTAAAAAGTTTGTTTTTTTCCTCATTAATCTACACACAGCACCCCATATTGACAGAAAAACTGAATTGTTGACATTTTTGCGTATTTATTAAAAAAGAATTGATATATCACATGGTCTTAAATATTCAGACCCTTTGCTCAGTATTTAGTAGAAGCACCCTTTTAATCTAATACAGCCATGAGTCTTTTTGTGAAAGATGCATCGTTTTTGACACCTGAATTTGGGGATCCTCTTCCATTCCTCCTTGCAGATCCTCTCCAGTTCTGTCAGGTTGGATGGTAAATGTTGGTGGACAGCCATTTTTAGGTCTCCCCAGAGATTCTCAATTGGGTTTAAGTCAGGGCTCAGGCAGGGCCATTACTGCTAAGTACATTAATGAGGAAAAAAATGAACTTTAAATGATTTTAGCAAATGGCTGCAATGTATAATAAAGAGTGAAAAATTTAGGGGGTCTGAGTACTCTCCATACCCACTGTATATATTTTTTCTCCAGAATTATGGGATGAATATTGCTTTAATTTGTCCGTATGCCAAATACACCATTTGCAAAAGTTTTTTACAAAAGAATATTTTTGTTTCATTGTATCACACAGGGAGTGCCGACTCTTCCACCAATAAGGAAAATGATCAAATCCAATAAAATCCTCAAAATAAAGAAACGTGGGAGACCACCAAAAAAAAAATTCAAAAATGACCCATGGGAGGAGGAGGAGGATGATTATGAAGCGTCTGATAATGATGAAGATGATCAAGAATTGAGAAGTTCTGAGATGAACGGCACCCAGGTCAGAAAACACGGGAAATGGAGTTACACTTTTAAGGAAGATGAAGATGACGCGGCCTATGTTGAGGATGTGGTTGATGCCAATGTAGAAGAGGTTTCTGATTTCTACATGTTTCAGGCAGAGAATGAGATATTGCACAGCCAGTTAATAAATACTGATTAATTCTAGGCCTGTGCTGCAGTCATATGACAATAATCAATTCTCTTGAACTGTTCACTTTTTTATTATTTGCAATATGGACCAAAATGTTAAAGTGATTGTTCACCAAACAAACTCAAAATGTACCTTTGCTCACCATTTCAAGTGTTTCCAAACCCTCATAAGTTGCTTTTTTTTCTGTTAAACACAAAATGAAATATTTTGAGATATACTGTGAATATATTGAGAACAGGTAACTAATGACTTCCATAGTAGCAAATAAAATACTATGGAAGTCGATGGCTACCATTTTCCAGCATTTTTCCAAATATATCCATTCTTCAACAGAAAAAATTTGGAACAAGTAAATGATGGAGTAAATTACCTCTTTAATAGAAACAAAGTATTCAATTTCGGCATTCATTGAAAGCAATATACCTGTGTAAAATACTGGAATTTGGTTAATTATAATAATGTAAAATAATAATTAATAATGTAAAAACAAATTAAATCAATAATTAGGGTAATTTCAGTATGACAAGATTGCAGCAAAGTCTCCATCTACAGTGTAAATCAGTAAATATATATATGTATATATATTGTATTCAATTTTAGGTTATGTTTCTGAGTATCGTTTTTGCTTGTTTTCACAGGATTCTGTTATTTTGGATAATGAACGGTCAGTGATGGCGTCTAATGAGATGTACAGCAACACCTCTGGACTCAGTTCTCAGGTTAGACTTTCTATATTATTCTCATTCATTTGTTTTCTTTCTCATTCATTTATTTTTTGAATATTTAAATGGCATATTCTGACCTGATTAAAGGCGATTTAAATGTGAAGCTGTTCTTGGACATTGATTTTAAACCAATGTGAAGCTGCCGTGGAGACCAAGACTGATACACAGTGGTGTGAAAAAGTGTTTGCACCCTTACAAATGTTAGTTTTTTCCATGTTTGTCACACTTTTTAGAGTTTCAGTTTATCAAATGTAAATAATAGTCAAAGATAACACAAGTAAAGATATCATGCAGTTTTTAAATAAAGGTTTTTGTTAGGGAAAACAAAATATAAAACTACATATGGTTCATCACACTTAACTCTGGTTCATCACACAGTTAAATTGTTCTAGCCACACCCAGTCCTGATTATTGCCACACCTGTTCGTTATTAAGAAATCACTTTACAAGGACCTGCCTGACAAAGTCAGGTAGATCAAAAGATCCTCAAAAGCTAGACATCTTGCCCCAGATTCAAGGAAATTCAAAAACTAGATGTTTGTTTGAGAAACCGGCACATTTTCCCCTATAGCTCGGTTTGTTTAGGCATATGTGAAACTCGCAATCACACTCTGATCCACTCCAAAACAATCGCCTGAATGAGGTGGTCTCGGCTCGATTGAAACAAACTCTGAAACAGTTAGTTTGTAGCAAGAAAGCAATACAATTTAACGAACTAACAAACCAGGCAATATCACAGTGTATTATGGATACTGTATGTAATAGGCATATATATGGTTATATGCAGAGAGAATAATGAGTAGAGAAATCATTCCTATTGGTAAAAGTGTGCTTTATGTCAAATACAAAAGTGAAAGCATGCTGTCTAACTGAACTATAAAAAAATTTGTCCAACTCGAGTTCTGATCTATAATCGACATATGAAGAGTTCAGATGCAAAAGCCACTAAGTGCCCGTAGTCAGCACATTCAGCAATAACAGTTTGTTTGCAAAAGCCGCTAAACGCTACTTCGAATTGTTTTTAATGTAGCAGCACACTGATACGCCGGCGTTTATGAGGAGACTGTTTTATTCCGCTTTCGTTTTTGATTTTAAAAGATAAAGTTTGATGAACTGCATGAGCCTGTCCGACTGTCAGTGAATGGCAAATGAAAACGTGCCTTACCTCAAAACTTTGTGCATTAAAAGGAAAGGAAAACACGCTATTTTTATTAAAAAGAAAAATATAATATATAAAACTATACATTATTTATATTACTTCATATTACCTATACACAGATATTGATGTTTCACAATTATTTGAATCTAACAAGCTTACTTTACAATGTTTACGTTGCTCTACTTACATTAAATCTAAATCGCAAATATCAGAAATGACAACAGATTGTTAAGATTTAATTAATGTCAATTTAAATATTCTTGATTAACGCACTTGACAGGTTTCATTCATTCATTTTCCTTCTGCTTTGTCCCTGATTTATCAGAGGTTACCACAGCAGAAGGAACCGCCACTTGACAGATTGATACATTTTTAATTTTGGGTGGTTTGTGTATGTGTATTATGTTAGGAAAAATAATTTCTGATTGCATCTTTAGTGATTTTTCAACTAAATACACTGTCTTGTGCCAATAGGTGGATTTAGAGGTTTTTACTAAAACAGCACACGTGGATTTAGCTGATTTTAACACAAAAGAAAATCTACTTTGATGGTTGAAAACCATAAATTGTCTAAAATGACATCTTTAAAAAAAAAAGTAATTTTATTTACTAGCCAATAACCTTAGAATTGTCTATTAAATGAAACTTCTGAGCCTAATGATAGGAGCCTGATAGAAAATGCTCATTTACAAGAAAAGAGGTCTGATGGATTTTAGAGGGTTTTGCATCTGAACTCTTTATTTATTTATTTTACAACCCTTCAAATGAGGCTACGTATAAGAAATGCTTACCTTTTTTATATTTATATTATATTTATATTTGGTGATGGCTATATCTGTGGGTGTCACCATTCGAAAAGAAAGTGCACCGTTTTCCCAATGTCTCATTTCTCATCATCATAAATGGAAAATAATGACATATGACAGCTGAGCAGAATCCTGGAAAATAAACCAAACTCTGACCAATGTGAGGAGAGTTTACTCACACGTAGCTTGTTTTAACTATTTTGTTCCGTTTAGAAACGCTTCCATGTGAAAGCGAACCACACCAAGATTAAAAAAACAACATTTTAACAATTTTAATCCCTGTTTCAGAGCAAAACAATCCATCTACAGTTGTGAAAGCACCATAAGTTAAACTCGAATTATTAAATCCTGGATGTTTTTTATTGATGTCTGACATTAGTTTTCTGCATGTTTCACAGGGATTATACTACAATGTGTCAGGCATGCCGGTGTCATCTCATCTGATTGGCTCAGCTCCTCTGTGTAACAGCGGTGCAGTGGCTATGGGTGAGGTGATCGGCTCAGTGCCTATGGCGGACGAGATGAGCCAGAATGGTTTTCTTCAGATTGAGATGGTGCGAGTGGGATCATCTCCATCACATTACAGAGAAGAACAGCAGAACACACAACACGTGCACATGGCAGACGCTCAACAGGAGCAAACACCGGTGGTAAGTCTATGACGATACACCAAATACTCTAAACACTGCAACCTTTTTTTTTTTTTAACAAGTTATATACAACATACAACACAGTACAGTAGATCTATTACCAACAAATATGGTGACATGCTCCAAACCTCCAACCCATAGTGCCACAGGTAAACCATGAATCAAATTAAACAAACACATTGACCATTGCTTTGACAGATCACTCAGATCTTCAGTCTGGCAGGTCCAGAAACCGAAAGTGATCGAGACCCGGGCTTGATTGAGCTGTTCACGTCCCTCGGCCAGAGCGTCCTGCCGGCGCACTGGGTGTGTGTGATCGCCAAAGGCCCCGTCCTGCAGCTCCTGCAGTGCTCTAAACTCTCCACCATGGCAGACACTGTGGTCCAAATCGAGAAAGGCTTCTTCTACCAGGTCACCGTCCAGAACCAGCCTCTGCTGCTCATGCACAGCCTCTACTCTCGCCATCCCACCTGCCTGGAGAAAGTGGAGCATGTAGTGTCGCTCCTGCTGGATCTGGAAGCTCTGGGCGTTTGTCAGGGCTACCAAAACCTCCAAATGTGCTTGCCTTGGGAGCCCAAAATGTGCGTGCGAGCCGCACTATGCGATTTGCTCATTCCCAAGGACGAGGAGCATTGTGGGAAATGCTCGCAGCCGGTAGAGGGATGAGTGATGATGATTTTTCTTCCACTAACATTTATTTACTGTACTTTTCGAATGACCACAAGGTCATCCGAGAGCATCTTCCGCCAGTTTTTAAGCTTCATTCGGGCCTCTTTCCAAACCTCACCATGAATCCTCATTCAGAACGGTGCTTATTTTATCTCCTTTAGTTGACGGAAATGTAGGAAAAGTTAGCGACACAAGGAAAGATGCTTTAGGAAAAAGACTTTCAAATTATGGAGGGGTGTTTCTGCCATGAGATGACAAAGCTAGGATTTTGTTTGTTTTTTGTTTCTGGAATTCTATATCTCATACATGCATTTTTCTTGCATACATGCATCTGAAGGTTCGATGTCCTCCAGATTTTAGCTCCAACCCCAATCAGACACACCTGTGCTAGCTAATCAAGCTCTTACTAGGCCACAGGTGTCAAACAGTTCCTGGAGGACCGCAGCTCTGCACCGTTTAGTTCCAACCCTAATTTAACTAATTGAGTCCTTCAGGCTTGTTTGAAACCTGCAGGCAAGTGTGTTGAAGCAGGGTTGGAACTAAACTGTGCAGGACTGCAGCCCTCCAGGATCTGAGTTTGACACCCCTGTACTAGGCTTTTTAGAAACATCCTTGGAAGTGTGTTGAGGCAAGCTGAAGCTAAAATCTGCAGGACACCAGACCTCCAGGACCAAGTTTGAGAGCCCCTGATATAGATCATGGGTCTCAAACTTAATTCCTGGAGGGCCTTAGCTCTGCACAGCTTTGCTTCAACTCTAATCAAACACAGCTGATCCAACTAATCAAGGTGTTCAAGACTACTAGACACTTGTAGTCCTGGACCCTAATCAAACACAGCTAATCCAACTGATCAAGGTGTTCAAGACTACTAGACACTTGTAGTCCTGGACCCTAATCAAACACAGCTAATCCAACTGATCAAGGTGTTCAAGACTACTAGACACTTGTAGTCTTGAACATCTTGATTAGTTGGATGTAGAAACATCCTTGGAGGTGTGTTGAGGCAAGTTGGAGCGAAAATCTGCAGGACGCTGGCCCTCCAGGACCGAGTTTGGACACCCCTGAACTATATCATAGGTCTCAAACTCGATTCCTGGAGGGCCACAGCTCTTCACAGCTTTGCTTATAACCTAATCAAACACACCTGATCCAACTAATCTAGGTGTTCAAGACTACTAGACACTTGTGTTTGATTAGGGTTGGAGCAAATCTGTGCAGAGCTGCAGCCCTCCAGAAATCAAGTTTGAGACCTATGATCTGTATCATGGGTGCCCAAACTCGGTCCTGGAGGTTCTGCATAGTTTAGGTTCAACCCCAATCAGACACACCTGGGCTGCCTAATCAAGCTCTTACTAGGCCACAGGTGTCAAACTCAGTTCCTGGAGGGCCGGAGCTCTGCACAGTTTAGTTCCAACCCTAATTAAACACATCAAACTAATTGACTCCCTCAGGCTTGTTTGAAACCTGCAGGTAAGTGTGTTGAAGCAAGGATAGAACTAAACTGTGCAGGACTGCAGCCCTACAGAAAATGAGTTTGAGACCCATATTTTATATCTTGCCGTTCTTATTTTTATCTAAATTGCGACTTTATTTCTCATAATTGTGCATTTATAGCCTGTCGTAATTATTAGGACCTTATTCTTGCAATTTTGAGTTTATTTTATTTAACTGTTTTTTTCCCTACTCTTGTAAATTTATTAGTTCGGACTTAGAAATTCGTGTATAATTCTTGCAATTTTGTTGATGTCTTGCATTGGCTCAACACTGAGTTTTTCCTCTGTGAACCGCAACCTATTTTTTCGCAATTGTAAGTTTTATCTCGCGATTCTGATTTTATTTCTAACATTTTTTTTTCTGAATTGCTGTTTGTCTCATAATTCCATGACTGCTCCTAAATCCTGACATCCCATATTTTTTAAATTGGCAATTTAATACTCGCAATTGCATATCTATTGGCTTTATATATATAATTAGGACTTCTTTTTTTTCTCTGAGGTCTAAATTTTTTGCTCACAATAGCAAGTTTATAGGCTGCAAAATTGTATTTATATCTTGCAATTTTGAGTTTTTTATTCAACTGACAATTTTTCCTACAATTGTTCATTTATTAGTTGTCTTAAAATTCAGATATAATTCTTGCTAATTTAATTTTGTGTTGGTATCTTGCAATTCTGAATGTTTCTGTGTGAATCACAGTTAAATTTTTTGCAATTGTAAGTTTTATCTTGCGATTCTGATTTTATTTTTTTACATTAAAAAAAAAAAATCTGAATTGCTGTTTGTCTCATGACTGCTCCTAATTCCTGACATGTCATAATATTTTTTAAAATTGGCAATTTAATACTCGCAATTGCATATTTATTGACTTTATTTCTTATAATTACTACTTTTTTTTATCTGAGGTCTAAATTTTTTGCTCACAATAGCAAGTTTATAGGCTGCAAAATTGTATTTATATCTTGCAATTTTGAGTTTTTTATTCAATTGACGTTTTTTCCTACAATTGTTCATTTATTAGTTGTCTTGAAATTCGGATATAATTCTTGCAATTTTAGTTTTGTGTTGACATCTTGCATTTCTGAATGTTTCTGTGTGAATCACAGCTTAATTTTTTGCAATTGTAAGTTTTATCTTGCGATTCTGATTTTATTTTCCACAATTCTAACTCTTTTTTAGAGTTGCTGCGTTGCTGTTTGTCTCATAATTCCTCATAATTTGCTCATAATTCCTGACATCTCACAATATTTTCTGAGTTGCCAATTTATTACTTGCAATTGCATTTTTATTGGCTTTATTTCTTATAATTAAGACTATTTTTTTCTCGCAATAGTACGTTTATTTCACACAGTTGTTTATATCTTCCAATTTAAGATTTATTTCAGGAATTGTGACCATAAATCTCACAATCCTGCATTTCTAACATTTTTGCAATTCAGAATGTTTATATCCTGGCAGAAACAATCTTCCATACGAAAAACGAGAGTTTTACTGCAATCCCTTTTTATGTTTCTCTCCAGTTGGGGGGCATAAAAAAATTACATTCAGTTCTCATTCAAACTACCTCTCAATCATTTTTATAGACCAATTTTTAACCTTAAACCTCCCAGGTGCTCTTATCCAGGCTGAGTTATTGATCCATGAACGCGTTTATTGCAGTACAAAGAAAAGACCATCTTGTACTGCGTTCATTCTGGTTAGTTTAGGCTTGTACATTCAAACCTAAAGTTGCATCAACTGTACTTGAACACCAAAATCATTCAGCCTTTAGAAATCGTCTACATATTTGTTCATATTTTACACTGTATTTAATTGTTTTCACCCCAAAGCAAGCACATAGTCTTTTGTCATGTGTTTTATGTTTTCATGATGTTTTATTTTAGAATCATTGGAGTGTTTTTATGCAACAGCAGATGCGATCTGGTCTTTTGTTTGTCCTGTTGTTAATCACACCTGCTTTCGTGTGACTGAATTGTGTTGCGCGTGATGAACTGCAGCTAAAGTCAGTGCATTTCTGTGCTGTTTTGCTTATTAATCGCAGCCCACTGTAGACGCCCGAATCATTATTTAACACAGATAGGCCTTTATATGGTGTTCTGTTAAAGCAGCGCATTTAAAATGATTCGTTTTTCTTTTAGTGTAATCTTTATTTCTGCTTCTCATTCCTGGGTGATTTTAATTCAAATGGAATTGATGTGTTTATTTTGGCCTCTACCCTTGAGAGATGTGTACAAAATGAGCTGTAAAATACATAATTGTCTGAAATTATTTATAAATGGAGGATCAGAGCATCTCTGTGTTGTAAATCTTGCTCTGTTTTCGTCAGTTTAACCAACAAGGTCAGTTTTTGAAACACTGTAAAGTAGGATTTTTATGAAGGGTGGGGAAAATAAAGTTTTTCTTTCTTATATACTGATGACTGTTGTTGTTATTTTAATGTGAATCGTTTTGGTCAGTGATTTAAAGCAGTGGTTTTCAAATTTGCAATGAAAAATATATATATATATATATATATATACCACTTTTTTTTATATATACCACTATTTAATATTATGCTGATTAGGTGTTTATGCAGGGTTCCTGGCCTATTTACGCCTGATGTGAATAAATTAATATGACACTATTTGGGCAAAATGGCACTCTTGCATGAAATTGCATATTTCATGTGTTATATATTAACAAAGCTAAATTTTAGAGACTATATTTAATTGCTTAATCGTGCAGTGAATTATTTGATTGGTCTCTCAAGCAATAGTATCTTGATGCAGCCTTTATGATGCAAGCTGAGATTGCATCTCTCAGCAATTTAATGTTAAACACAATGCACTCAATGGAGTAGGTGACGTCACTGTGGGTAGGGTTAGGGGTGGGGTTAGGTGAGCCCATTGGATGCAGCACAGATTGCACTGCACCAGTTCCAGACCCCTCTCCTCTCAAGATGTGTTTTTTTGCAAAGTGACATTACTCACTCAATTATTATATTTTCAAAGTTATTATGAGGCATGCTGTTAATTTTTTTTTTTTTTTTTTTTTTTTTTGTATCGTTTTTGAGTGATTTTTGTCTGTATGTGTTTATATTTGTTGTGTCAAGATCATAGGTCTAGATTCTACTGGGGCTGCTCAAATGTAATTGCCCCTGTTGGGATTAATAAAGCTGTTAAACTATCATAACTTCTAAAACACGTTTTTATCAAAGACAACAAAATTTCAACTCGTAATACTGTCAATATTGGCTTTAGTACGGTGACAAGCTACCATTCATTTTGAAGTGTTTTCATATGGCTTCAGTTTGGTTATTTTGGGGATCCAAATAAGAACATTATTTCTAGGTTAATATGGCAACCAAAAGCTAACCTTCCCAGAATGTTGTGTAAAGAGAAACTAAGAGATTGCTTTTATTTATAACACAGGAACGTTTTATCAATGTAAAGAAAATATCCTGACTAACCAACAGAGAACGTTATGGTAACATTCTGAGAACAAATTATTCCCTGCTGGAAATATACACTCATGGGCCACTTTATTGGGTACACCTGTCCAAATGCAAATTTCTAATCAGCCAATCACATGGCAGCAATGCAACGCATTTAGGCATATAGACATGGTCAAGACAATCTGCTGCAGTTCAAACCGAGCAACAGAATGTGGAAGAAAGATGATTTTAGTGACTTTAAACGAGGCAGGGTTGTTGGTGCCAGATGGGCTGGTCTGAGTATTTCAGAAACTGCTGATCTACTGGGATTTTTCAGGCACAACCATCTCTAGGGTTTACAGAGGATAGTCCGAAAAAGAGAAAATATCCAGTGAGCGGCAGTTCTGTGGGCGCTAATGCCTTGTTGATGCCAGAGGTTAGAGGAGAAGGGCCAGACTGGTTCCAGCTGATAGAAAGGCAACTCTATAAGCAGTCGTTACAACCGAGGTCTGCAAAAAAGCATCTCTGAACACACAACACGTCCAACCTTGAGACAGATGGGCTACAGCAGCAGAAGACCACACCGGGTGCCACTCCTGTCAGCTAAGAACAGGAAACTGAGGCTACAATTCTCACAGGCTCACCAAAATTGGACAATAGAAGATTGGAAAAACGTTGCCTGGTCTGATGAGCCACATTCAGTTGGTAGGGTCAGAATTTGATGTCAACAACATGAAGGCATGGATCCATCCTGCCTTGTATTAACGGTTCAGGCTGGTGGTGTAATGGTGTAGTTAGTACTAACTGAGCATTGTGTCAACACCACAGCCTATCTGAGTATTGTTTTTGACCATGTCCATCACTTTATGACCACAGTGTACTCATCTTCTGATGGCTACTTCCAGCAGAATAACGCCCCCTGTCATAAAGTGCAAGTCATCTCAGACTGGTTTCTTGAACATGACAGTGAGTTTACTGAACTCAAATGGCCTCCACAGTCGTCAGTGCTCAATAAAACAGCACCTTTGTGATGTGGTGGAACAGGAGATTCACATCATGGATGTGCAGCCGACAAATCTGCAGCAACTGCATGATGCTATCATGTCAATATAGAGCAAAATCTCTGAGGAATTTTTCCAGTACCTTGATGAATCCATGAAGGATAAAGGCAAAAGGGGTACTAGTAAGGTGTACCTAATAAAGTGGCCAGTGAGTGGATGCTAGTCATTTTTTACAGCATAAAGTCAGTCATTTTGCTTGAACACATTATAGAGTGTTGTTATATTTGAGTTTGATATTATGCTTATTTATAACTCAGAGGGAGCGATATGTCAACATAAAGAAAATATCCTGGCTATCCCGCAGAAAACGTAATGGTGAGTAACATTCTGGGAACAAAATATTCCCTGCTGGAAATATGCTAGTCATTTTTCACAGCATAAAGTTGATTATTTAAATAAAACATATTGCATTGTCATATTTGAGTTTGACTTCCACTCATGTATCTGCATTTCAACGGTTTTCCACAAGAGGGCCTCATCCTCTTATTTTAGCGTTAGCTTGTAAACGATGCAGATCCTTAAAGATACAGTTTACCACAAAATAAAAATTCTGTCGCCATTTAATCCCCCTTGACTAGGTCCAGACTATTTTTGTTTTATTTTTTTCTGTTAAACACAAAACAACACAATAAATTTACGCGTTGGAATTTTCATTTTTGGATGAACTCTCCCTTTAGGAATGCATAGAAGAGATTATTTTCAGCTCTATTGACATCTCATTTTGACATCATGTCACACCAAAATGTCTTTTTTTGTATTTACAGTTAATCTTGAAAACACCTGCAGTCAGTTCCTATGGGTTGAAACGGAGACCAGAGAGAGAGACTCATTCATGGTGTTGCTCATTGATCCTGAATGAGTTTCTTTGTTTCCACACGGAAGTGCCAGGAAAGTGACCCAGTGGCCTTCCGTCTGATATCTGCTTCTGCATTCAGTAAATGTCTGATAAAGTCATATCCTCTTTTAGTATCTACAGTTTTAGCTCGTATATTGTGCTTTCAGTAGATCTAGCATTTGCAAATTAGAAGGCTGTCGAACACATACCAACATGTAGCCTATAATTTATATAATTTTTTAAAATATAATTTAACTTTATTCTATGGCATTTTATTGCAGCTAATTATATTATATTATACTGTATATTCATTAAATTACTTCACCATTCTGTATTAAAGGGTTAGTTTACCCAAAAATGGAAATTACCTCATCATTGCCTCTCTCTCTCTCTCTCTCTCTCTCTCTCTCTCTCTCTCTCTCTCTCTCTCTCTCTCTCTCTCTCTCCCATGTGGTTTTACAAGTTTTTTTCTCATCCGCTGAACACAAATGAAGATACTTTTAAGAAGGGTTGGCTGGTACCCATTGACTTCCATAGTAGAAAAAGAAATTAATATGGAAGTCAATGGATGTTAGCTAGCAGCATTTTTTCAGAATATATATATGTATATGTACTCTCACTGCCCACTTTAGGTACACCTGTCCAACTGCTTGTTAATTCAAATTTGTAATCAGCCAATCACATTTGCACATGTAGACATGGTCAAGACGATCTGCTGCAGTTCAAACCGAGCATCAGAATGGGGAAGAAAGATGATTTAAGTGATTTTAAACCAGGCATGGTTGTTGATACCAGACGGGCTGGTGTCAGTATTTCAGAAACTGCTGAACTACTGGGATTTTCAAGCACAACCATCTCTAGAGTTTACAGAATTTGGCGTCAACAACATGAAAGCATGGATCCATCCTGTCTTATATCAATAGTTCAGGCTGGTGGTGGTGGTGTAATGGTGTGCGGGATATTTTCTTGGCACATTTTGGGCCCATTAGTACCAACTGAGCATCGTGTCAACGCCACAGCTTACCTGAATATTGTTGCTAACCATGTCCATCCATTTATGACCACAGTGTACATATTTTCTGATGGCTACTTCTAGCAGGATAACACTCTGTAATCAAATGGCCTCCACAGTCACCAGAACTCAATCCAATAGAGCACCTTTGGGAAGTGGTGGAACAGGAGATTCTCATCATGGGTGTGCAGGCAACAAATCTGCAGCAACTGTGTGATGCTATCACGTCAATATGGAGCAAAATGTCTGAGGGATATTTTCAGTTGTTGAATCTATGCCACGAAGGATTAGAGCAGTTCTGAAGGTAAAAGGGGGTCCAACCTGGTACTAGTAAGGTGTACCTATAATAAAGTGGCCAGTGAGTGTATATATTGTGTTCAACAGAAGAAAGAAACTCAAATAGGTTTTGAACAAGTGAAGGGTGATTAAATAATGGCAGAATGTTCATTTTTGGGTGAACTACCCCTTTAATATACAGCTCTTGGATTTTGTGCAGCAGGATTCTGTGGCTGTATTGAGGACAGAAACCATTAACAAATCAAGCAGCGGTATTGAATGGGATGCTGTGATTTACCCACCGATTCATAATCTCCAGCAGAGCTTTACGGATTACGCCTGCGGTTTAACCCTTCAGACACCAGAGGAGAGTCCATCAATCACGCGATTAATATGACAGACCGTCAATCACAAATTGTAGTTTTATTGTATTGAACTTTGATCTTATTTAATTCTATTTGCAATGATTTATAATTACTGACGACGTTAATACTGCACATTTATTTTTAAATTACATTTTATGAATATTTGATTGATGTTTATAGGTTTTATTTATAGATATATAGGCTATTGGTGATATTTTTTATCATTTATAAAAATACATAGGCCTATATGTAATCTGTATTTTTAAAATAATTGCTGCAGATAGATAGACCTCACCTTTCCATCTGTGAAGAGAGGGAGAACAATGGTGATGGGTTGGACAAATGCCTTTAAAAGAGATTGTCATTTCTAATTTAACGTAATATTTTGTTTGTTTGTTTTATTGTTAAGCTGCAAAAAAAGCGGTGAGGAAATCAAGGCAGAGGAACTGTGTTTTCGGCACTGAACTCCATTGTTTTATAAATTGAATTGTTTATGCTTTCATAGTAATAACTTCATTATAAAATGTAAAAATAATAATGTTATTACAATTAATGTTTTTATTTATTTTTAAATATTTTGAAATAAATTAGCAAACTTACCCATGACAATTTTGTACCTTCGGCCCACAACCCAGTTGAGTTTGGTTTTTGGCCCTTCATAAGGAAAAGTTTGTGCTCTAGATATAGATAGAATTGTTTATATTTTTATTTCTATAATAATTTATGATATTTGTATTTATTTTGTAATATTTTACGTAACATACATTATATATTTCTTAATTCATAAAACAGTATCTATGCATATGTTTGCTATATTTGGCCATTATTTAAACTCAATGTTTACTCAATTACAATTAAAGAAGGATGCTCTGCATTTTATTAAACACAGTTCATCCGGAAAGTATTCATAGCACTTCACTTTTTCCAAATGTTTTTTATGTTACAGCCTTATTCCAAAATGGATTAAATTAATTGATTTCCTCAAAATTCTTCACACAATACCCAATAATGACAATGTGAAAAAGATCTTTTGAAATTCTTGTAAATTTATAAAAACTAAAAAACCTGAAAAATCACATGTACATCAGCATTCACAGCCTTTGCTGAATACTTTGTTGATGCACCTTTGGCAGTAAATACAGACTCAAGTCTTTTTGAATATGATGCCACAAGCTTGGCAGACCTGTCTTTGGGAATTTTTGCCCATTCCTCTTTGCAATACCTCTCAAGCTCTATCAGGTTGGATGAGTAGCGACAGTGTACAGCAATTTTCAGATCTCTCCAGAAATTTTCAATAGGATTTAGGTCTGGGCTCTGGTTGGGCCAGTCAAGGACATTCCCAGAGTTGATTGGGAAGTCACTACATTGATATTTTGGCGGTGTGCTTTGGGTCATTGTCCTGCTGAAAGATGAACCGTCGCCCCAGTCTGAGGTCAAGAGCACTCTGAAGCAGGTTTTCATTCAGGATGTCTCTGTACATTGCTGCATTCATCTTTCCCTCTGTCCTGACTAGTCTTCCAGTTCCTGCTGCTGAAAAACATCCCCACAGTATGATGCTGCCACCACCATGCTTCACTGTAGGGATGGTATTAGCCTGGTGATGAGCGGTGCCTGGTTTTCTCCAATTGTAATGCCTGGCATTCACTCCAAACAGTTCAATTTTAATCTCATCAGACCAGAGGATTTGGTTTCTTATGGTCTGAGAGTCCTTCAGATGCCTTTAGGCAAATTCCAGGCGAGGAGTGTCTTCTGTCTGGCCACTCTACCATACAGGCCTGACTGGTGGATTGCTGCACAGATGATTGTCCTTCTGTAAGGTTCTCCTCTCTCCACAGAAGAACGCTGGAGCTCAGCCAGAGTGACCATCGGGTTATTGATCACCTCCCTGACTAAGGCCCTTCCCCCCCGATCACTCAGCTTAGATGGCCGGCCAGCTCTAGGAAGAGTCTTGGTGGTTCCAAACATCTTCCACTTACGGATGATGGAGGCCACTGTGCTCATTGGAACTTTCAGAGAAGCAAAATTATTTCTGTAACCTTCCCCAGCCTTGTGCCTCGACAATCCTGTGTCGGAGGTCTACAGACAATTCCTTTGTCTTCATGCTTGGTTTGTGCTTTGACATGCACTGTCAACCCTGGGACCTTATATAGACAGGTGTATGCCTTTTCAAATCATGTCCAATCAACTGAATTTACCACAGATGAACTCCAATTCAGCTGCTGAAACATCTCAAGAATGATCAGTGGAAACAGAATGTACCTGAGCTCAATTTAGAGCTTCCCGGCAAAGGCTGAGAATACTGATGTACATGTGATTTTTCAGCTTTTTTATTTTAAATAAATTTGCAACAATTTCAAACCCCCCTTTTTTACATTGTCATTATGGGGTATTGTGTGTCTAATTTTGAGGAAATAAATTAATTTATTCCATTTTAAAATAAGGCTGTAACAAAAAAATGTGGAAAAAGTGAAGCGCTGTGAGTATTTTCCGGATGCACTGTATACTCATTTTAAAAAACAAAACATTTTCAAATTTCATATAAGTAATAAATAATATTATATAATAAAGATAATATTGCATATATCATAGATAGATAGATAGATAGATAGATAGATAGATAGATAGATAGATAGATAGATAGATAGATATTTGTATTTATTTGTAATATTTTACGTATTATGAAACCTTAAATGTGTGTGTAGTCTGAACAGTTTTTATATTTATACATTTTATCAATTCATAAAATAATATATAAATGTATATGTCTGCTATATGGCCATTATTTAAACTCAATGTTTACTCAATTACAATTAAAGTAGGATTTATTTTATTAAATACGCTCATTTAAAAAAAACTATACACTTTCAAAAGGCGTATAAATAATAAATAAATATTATGTAATAAAGATTATAATGTATATATATATATATATATATATATATATATATATATATATATATATATATATATATATGAGAGAGAGAGAGAGAGAGAGAGTTTCTATGTGGCGCTGAACGGGTTAAACCAAACGCGAGCCACTAAATGTGGAGGAATTGTGATTGGTTTGGTCTCCGTGTGTAGATCAAGCCAGGATAAAACCTCCAGCGCTTGCAGATGGAGGGTGTAGAGGGGGCTGCTGCTGTAAACACAGGGCTGTGTGCGTGTTTAATAATCAAGATGAGCTGAAAACAGACATGAGGCTCAATGAAGGACTGTAGGAGATGATGCAGAGAGACGCACGTGGACCACAGAGACTCAGGCATCCTCTCAGGTATTTCAGATGTTGTGATTGTGACCGAACAGCAAGATGGATTGCATTGAGAAGATGCTGTGTTTGCATGCAGCACATGGTCTGCAGTGCAAAACAACAAACACATCTGACAATGCAGCCCTGTTATTTACACACGTGCTTTGTGCAGAAAGCTTTGGATTGTGAACATTTTGAAGCGATGGCGATTGATGTGGCTGCTTTGTTTTTAAGTGCACTTTTAAATGTATCTTTACATTATCAGTTATGTTTACGCATTCGTTATATAATGCTGAAGAAGGTGTGAGTGTGTTTGGAGATGTCAGTGTCCTCGCCCCAGATTCATCATGCGCAGTTTCACGTCCATGCACCTCAGCGCGTTGATTGTTGAGTTAATTAATCATAGTTGGGTAGTTGTGTTTGCTTATGATGTTGTTGTGTTTGGAATAAAGTGTGAGTTGATGTGTGCGGGTTTTGGATATGGAAACGCGTGGAATGAACGCTCCGTTGCGGACACTTCTTGGGCGTGTTCAATTTTCATCCGCGCTTACTTTTCAGCGTCAATGTTTATTATGGCGCACTGTGCTGATTTGCTTCAGATAATTATTGGATGTCTGCCAGTAATTTAAACTAAACTACAGAGTCCATTCAAACCTTATACTGAATAGAATTTCAGTCATTAATGTTAATATTATTGTTCTTGTAAACTTCTATGTAGGTTAAATGTTTAGGTCTGGTTATTACAAAGTCTATTAGTTGTTCAAAAATGTAAATAATCGCGTTTCATTTTAGTTAGCCTATTGATTTTTTTTGCATCTATTTAACTGTTTTATTTCTATAATTTGCTCCTAGTTATGGGGCATTTAAGTCATCTGATTACATGCATTAAAGGTCCCGTGAAATTTAAATAAACAACTTTAGATGTTAGTTTCAGTCTGCTAGTTATAAGGATATCTACTGTGTGTTCCAAAACAGTGACAAAATTCACATTTAGAAATAATAAAACTGATGTAAACAGTTATATATATCAAAAAACTGATATATAACTTTTTTTTTTATTGTAAATATGTACAAACTTAGTACAAGAGAATACATCTCACAACAATTATGAACAAAACAAAAATAAATAAAATAAAATGAGAGAAATTATCTCAGTTAAACAAAGTATAAACAGATGCCTGGGATAAAAGTATAAATAGGTAAGATAATAATAATAATAATAATAATAATAATAATAATAATAATAAAACATTTATTCAATCATTGAAATTGACATAACGCTTCATATGTTATTTTAGCTTTTCTGTTTTTAATGTTACATAGTGTAGTACCATAATGTTTAATCTCCTTTATAAAATGTTCACAATTTGGCTTCACTTTGGCCCATTTCTTGACATGAATATGGTATTTTCCAAGTAATATTTTTAGTTGTATAAGAAAATAAGTTGTACTTTTTGAATCAATTCCATCTTGTACTAAAGCAAACATGACGTCATATAACCCAATTTGTATTAGTGTACTAAATGTCCTTGAAATAAAGTTAGAAACATCAATCCAAAATAATCTTGAGTATACACATTGAAAAAACAGATGAGTAACAGATTCTTTAACAAAACCACAAAAATCACAAGAGTTTTCTCTATCCACTTCAAACCGTTCAAGTAACTCTTTCACAGGATAAATTCTGTGTAAAATTTTTAAAGATACCTGTCTTATAAAAATGTATTTGTTAGTAACCATACTTCCACTCAATGTTTCCAAATAAAACTGATATTTACATTTACTTTAGTCATTTAGCAGACACTTTTATCCAAGTTTTATCCAGTTCTAGAAATGTGGTCAGAGAAGTTAGTTGGTCATCAATTGTTACTCCAAGGCTTTTTACCATTTTGGATGCAGTGATGGTTGCCCCATCCATCTGGATTTAAAAGTTATGGTGTAGAGTCGGGTTGGCAGAAACTTCAAGCATTTGGCAGAAACTTCATTTGGCAGAAACTTCAAGCATATAACAGGTCATTTCCACCTAAATCAATCCGCATCACCTCATACTTCAGTTTCTCATCAAATCTTGACCAATCAAATGCTCTCTAGTATCTGACATGCCCCGCCCCCTTTGAGACACTTCGTTTGCTTTTCATTTGATGAGCATGAGCTCAACCACTCTCACTGTTAGAGCTGTGATAAAACAAAACACAATTGGCTGTTTTTAAAAAGGAAGGAGCTACTCTAAATCCCGCCCTCTCCATGTTTCAGTTGAGATTGTCAAATTTCAAATAAAAATGCACATTTCAATGTTCTTCATGGGGCCTTTAAATCGTATGTCCGAGTAAACCCAATTCGCATTCACATTCTAAAAGCTGTTTACATTCGCACAAATGTTTCTCCCAAATTTTGAACAAAACATCTGCGCATGCGCTCCGTGGTGCTATAGTTTGTGTTTTTTAAATCAAAGATAGTCACTAAGTTAACAATCTGAACAAATAGCTTTCTATGTCAAAAGCACTTTTAGTAAGCATTTGGTAAATATTTAGTCATCCCCAGTAACCAGTTTGTAATTCAAAATGCTTAAAGAAATAGGAGCCTGTTCGTGAGACATTAAACATTTGTAAATATGTTCCACATCACCATTGAACATGTGCTGAAAATATTTTGAAATCAGAAGATTCTAGGATATTTAGCTTACTTGGTTCCTTTTTATCAGGAATCCACTACTGCTTCCACAATTGTAGTTGTATTGATCAAGATATTTACATTTTAGGCTTTCCAATCTTTTTATCAGTCCAGTTACCAAAGGCCCAGAGATATTTAATGTTATATTGTCACTCAAAAATGAAAATTGGGCAACACGATGGCGCAGTGGGTAGTGCTGTCGCCTCACAGGAAGAAGATCGCTGGTTCGAGCCCCGGCTGGGTCAGTTGGCATTTCTGTGTGGAGTTTGCATGTTTTCCTTGTGTTGGTGTGGGTTTCATCCGGGTGCTTCGGTTTTCCCCACAAGTCCAAAGACGTGTGGTACAGGTGAGTTGAATAAACTAAATTGGCAGGAGTGTATGTGTGTGAATGCACGAGTGTATGGGTGTTTCTCAGTGCTGGGTTGCTGCTGGAAGGACATCTGCTGTATAAAACATGCCAGAATAGTTGGTGGTTCATTCCGCTGTGGCGACCCCTGATTATTAAAGGGACTATACGCCAAATGAAAAATAAAAATTCAGTCATCAATTAATGATGTATGACTTGTTTCAAACCATTTTTTTGTTCTGTTGAACACAAAAAGATGATATTTTAAAATAGGAAAAACAAATACTATGGAAAACACTGGTTAACAGATTCCAGCATTCTTCTGAGTATCTTCTTTTGTGTTAATTTACTGTTCAACAGAACAAAAAAACTCAAACTGCTTTGAAAAACGTCAAGGGTGAGTAAAAAGGATTGAATTCTCATTTTTGGGTGAACTACGCCTTTAAAGCAGATTTAAAGAATGAACCTGGCTAAAGCATTATTTCTAAGAGTTTGAAACAATTTGCTAAAATGAATGTTCAATTCAATTCACCTTTATTTGTATAGCGCTTATACAATGTAGATTGTGTCAAAGCAGCTTCAGATAAAAGGTCACAGTAAATAGGAACAGTGTAGTTCAGTTTGTAGTGTTTAAGTTCAGTTCAGTTTAGCTCAGTTCAGTGTGGTTTAATAATCACTACTGAGAGTCCAAACAGCGAAGAGCAAATCCAATGATGCGCAGCTCTACAGATCCCAAACCATGCAAGCTAGTGGTGACAGCGGAGAGGGAAAAAAAACTTCACTAAATGGCGAAGTGAAGAAAAAAACCTTGAGAGAAACCAGGCTCAGTTGGGTACGACCATTTTAATTTCTCCGCTGGCCAAACGTCTTGTGCAGAGCTGCAGTCTCAGTGGCGGAGGCTGGAAGCTGGCCTCAGCAAGACTCGTCTGTCTCTGGAGCGTCACAGGAATCAGTCTCATGTTCTCCACTCTTCCATGACCATCACAGTAGCTGCTCAGGATACGGCCTGGTCCAGGATATGGAAACCTTGGGATCATCTCGTCGTTGGTCTTGGATCGAATCAGTGACTCTGCATAGTCTGAGGGCCTCGGGAAGAGTGTCCCCAGGTGGAAAAGGAGAATAAAGAAAATAATTAGCGTAGCTGCTGTTCATAGTGTATATAAACAAGATGCAGAACCTGTGTGGGAACCCGCTAAGTGGTGCAGTGAGTGTATGCTTTACTAGGTAAAAGGTAAAAGTTCGCATCTGCTTATAAATGCGTTTGGCCTTTTTTTTTTCAGATTATTTAGTTTTGAACAATATAATTGAGAGGGTTAAATGGACCTTACATTACCTTGCAAGGACTGCAATTTGTGCCTGGAAAGAGTTTAAAGTTACTCACTCAAAGCTTATGCACTTATTTGTGAAAATATTCATTCACTCATTTCACATCTACTTAGTCCCTTATTTATCAAGGGTCGCCACAGCGGAATGAACAGCCAACTATTACAGCATGTTTTACTCAGCAGATGTCCTTCCAGCTGCAACCCAGTACTGGGAAACACCCATGCACTTCTGCATTCACACACACACTCATACACTATAGCCAATTTTCTTATACCAATTCACCTATAGTGCATGCCTTTGGGAGGGGGGGGATCCGTCCCCCTCACTTTTAGAGACAGACCATTTAGAAACAGGTGATTAATAATTATATGAACGTATAATCTCATACAGCTGTCCCCCCCACTTTTAAAATATCCACTACATCCATGCGCATCTACACCTGATGTTTCTTGTAGATATATACTACACTCTTATGACACAGTAAACACAGGCTCCTATTGTATAAATATTTGAAGTCCCTCTCTCTCAGATCTTTAAAACACTGTCATGTGAATGTAATAATATCACTTAACGTCTTATACATTATGACTCGCTGCTTTACTCTTGGAGTCAAGGAGCCAAAATCTTAGCCTATTATCCTCTTTACAGATCATAAGTGTAATCACAGGATTACACAGAACGGAGAGAAAGAGAGCAGCTCTGAGTGTGCAAACTGGGTTATGCTGCTGTAGGGGTAAAAAGGTCTCCCTGAATATAATTCAGCCAACCTATATTAAAAGGAGCGCTCACCACTAATCTGTCTCTTCCTAGCCTTATGAGAGGGTGTGTGTGTGGATTTGTGTAGTTGGCAAAGCGATTATGTGGGCCAAGCATGTGGGTGAGGTCTGGCAGAGGTCTCGAGGATGTGCATTTTTGTTAGGATGTGTTATAGGGTGCGGATTATACATTGACGGCATGAACTTTTCCGGTAATGCTAGATTGTGTAACACATGCTTCAGTAAACCAAATTTATATATTTCAATTTCAATTAAATTTATTTAAAGGGTAACGCCTTGAGATGTAATGTCTCGCTATCAAGGGGTCCCATGACAATATGACAGTGACAAAAGCAAAACCGAAAAATAAAATGTACTATTACAAACACAGGAGCTTTTCCAAACCCCACCAACCCCTTCCATTGCTATCACAAATAATCTTAAAGAGCCCATATTATGGGTTTTTGAAAATGCTCTTCCATGTAGTGTGTCACACAGCTCTAAGTGAAGTGAAATATCCAGCTAAGGCTTAAATCTGAAAGTGTACAGTGTTTAAAACTATTGATTCATCTATAAAAGAGTCGACTCATAGTGCTTCAAACGAGTCGTCTTGATAACGAGTTATTAGGTGTTTCGCGATGACGCAGCTACGAAACACAAGTAGTTGGGCTCGCAAACCCGGGAGATTTGAAACCTGCGGCCCCGCCCACTAACAGAAAAAAAGTCTCACACACACACAGAGACACACACAGACACCGGTCGAATGAAGTCACGCTGTGCAGATGGATATTATGGACCGTCTAATCAAAGATGAAACATCAGCAATATAGCCCAGCCTTGAGCAGTTCTGAGTGCTTCTGGAAACTATATGCTTTCAAAGAAGACTTATTCAGTTTGTTAAAGGAAGGATCAGTATAGACTGTCAGAACATGGATCAGTGGATCATGGATCATTTTCTACCCCCATTTCACAAGTGTAAGTAAGTGCGATTAAAATTATTGCCTCGTTTACTCTAGCTTGCAAATTATATATTCAGTTGTGTTTTGTTACTTGTAACTGCGTGTACTGTATCAGGTTAACTCTTTATATTCCCATATCGCGTGTAAAGCCACGTTGAAAACGCGACGCGTGCCGCTTTGATTACGGATCGTCAGCTGTTTACACACATGCAACGGACAAGTTTCAAAATATTTCAGCTCAATATTATTGTCTCCTCGTGTGTGTAACGCACGGGTATTCGCGGATATAACTGAGCGCCGCTCCTCTATGGACGCGCCGGCCCTGTGTGTGTGTGTGTGTGTGTGTGTGTGTGTCCTCGTGTGTGTAACGCACGGGTATTCGTGGATATAACTGAGCGCCGCGCCCTCTCTATTCAGCCGGTCCTCTATGGACGCGCAGGCCCTGTGTGTGTGTGTGTGCGTGTGTGTGTGTGTGTGTGAAAAGAGCAAGAAGACTGTGACCTCCTCGCCAGTTCTTGGACTTTTTGCTCAATAAAATAGTTAGTCGTCAGTATTTTCTAGTCCATCGTCTGTGTTTACATTCACCCACTGGCAGCCAAAATCCACTATGAAGCGTGTGTGCACTGTGACTACTTTTATATTGTAGATTAGCAGCTGGGCATTTCACTCTCGCGCTGAAGCCTTGTCCGTGTCGACCAATCGCAGCAGGCTGTCATTGGTCCAATCAGCGCAGATTAGCTTCGCGCTAAAGAAGGGTTTGGGAACAAATGAATCGCTGAACGATTCATATGGGAGTCGCTGGGATAATTAGGTAAAAATAAATGCATATTATAAGACCATTAAAGTGTTGTTTGACCTTGCATGCATATTAGACTGTTGTTGGAGACCCTTACAACCTAAATATGACCCTATTTCATGTATAATATGGGCTCTTTAAATAATAATGAATCAAAGAGCAATAAATAAACTTAGCCAGGAGAGAACTACTAATATATATATATATAAATGAGCAATATCACACGAGTAGCAGTGTGATATGGCTGTATATCGGCACTGGTATGAGGCGTGCATTGGCTCGAGGCCGCAGACCGAGTGCCTTAGTGTCTCACCAAGGACGATATACAGCCATATCGCACTGCTACTAGTGTAAAGCCTCCTTTCCACTGCAAACGACAAGCGACAGACCTGAAGTCATTCATTTCCAATGGAGAGTAACCAAGGAACTGCGTAGAGTTCCGATCATCTCCGTATGCGGAAAATTCGGATCCGAATTGAGCTACGGATCCGTTGACATATTTGAAGTCCTGCAACTAGACCATATGCGACCGGCCGACCAGATGTGATGTATTTCAGTGTTGTCCAAGCAGGTCCGTGTGCGCGAGATGAGAAATAGGAGTTTTTCGTTAATTTTTTAATCAGAAAACACCAATACAGCTCAATACACCAATCAGATTTTTTATTATACCTTTCTGAATGTTGAGATTTTCAGCTCTGAACATTATGTAGCTGTTTATGTTGCCTGTGCCTTTAATGCAAATGAGCTAGTTCTCCCCGCCCACTGTTCCCATGTCCCTGTCTGGGTGTGCCTCATCTCCTGCTGTGTCAGATAAACAGCCTAGTGACAGACATGAAGGAAGCAGATCTCATGGTGAGAAATACTACAGTAAGAACTTTCCCAATGATTATTTGATGTATTTGTTGCGGAGTTAATTCAAGCCTTTCTGCAACGATGAGTCATATGAAATGTCATTACACAGTTCACCCACACATACACACACACACACACACACACACACACACACACACACACACACACACACACACACACACACACACACAGCGCATTCGTCTAACTTTGCACTGCTTTTGCACAGCAAATATTACAAGATACAGGTTAATATTGCTGCTGTATTGATATTAGGGGTGTCAAAATTAATTGTTTCTTCGACACAATGCAGATGTGGACAATTCGATATTGGTTCAGTAATAGATCATAGCCGGTTATTATGTACTGACATATATACTATATTGCGGTAGCTTACTTTGGCATGGGAGGCAAGCGCGAGTAATTAAAATGCTCCAACTACTTAAAAACGCAGGTGCAGTCTGGCACAGTATGGCTGCCGTCGCGTCTTCCAGGTGGATGTGTGAAGCGCTTTGAGTGTCCAGAAAAGTGCTTTATAAATGTAAGGAATTATTACTATTATTATTATTTATACATTTTAATAAAAGAATTCTTGTGCTGTAAAGTAAAATATAAAATTGTGTTTGGAAAGCATCGTCGATGCACCGAGATATCGAATTGGACCGAATCGATGGCATGATAATCGTAATCAAACTGTGAGACCAATGTAGGTTCACACCTCTAATGGATATCCGGTATGTTAATGTACAAAATAAACCTGATTTAACATCCACAAACCAGAATTGAAGCATCTTTTTTATAATTGTCCTGACATCCGGCTGTGGTGATTTTACCGTCTTTAACTTACTATTACAAACTTGCACTGTTTTAAAAACATTTTAAACTTGTACAACTCATTCTTGATCACATTTGATGATGATTAATAATCACAGAGAGCTGAACAGATCTTTTAATCCCAGTAGCTTTGCAGACGCCATGTCTTGTTCATATGATTATACGCGTTACGTGTGAATACACAGCTGTCAATCAATTCGGTGGGCAGGAAAACCACACTCTTATGTCATGTTGTGGTCGGCCTCAAAATGGGAGGGATTTGGATCCAATTTTTACATCAGGAAATAAAGAAAAGAAGCTTGTTGTGTTTGTCACTCCAGTATGACACACTATACCTACACACAGTTCTGTCCAAACAGCGTTTTCATCATAGGTGCCCTTTAACCCTTTTAGTCTTGTGAAAACTAACTAACTCTATTGGCACTCTAGACCTGCAGGTTTCAGACTGCTGAATGAATATATTTGCATAGACTGATCCATTAAAGGGGTGGTAAATGTATATTTATTTAATATTTTTAATTATTAATATTATTGCTTAAAATTCAGATCAGAGCAAACTATTTCTCACTAATTAAATGGCCGACCCACTCACACAGCTTGTTTTGATGTCTTTCAGGGGTGATCAAGCATTAATTAGGGTGGTCAAACCCCCCTGTAATTAGCACCATTGTTATATGGTGTATGTTTGGCCACTGAGAATGCTGTGTAGTGAATGCTGGAAAATTTAAAGGACAGGTGCATTTGCAAAAATGGGGCATTTATATTGGGCCTTATGGGACGTTAGAGGCCAGATGAGGAAACGAGGACAAGAATAGACTAGATTCTACATTCTCTGAAGATAAACGTTGATACTTGCCTGTGCACATCTCTCAGGCACAATGATAACATGTTCGGTGTGGTTTCCAGGGTGTTGCTATGTCTATTGCTAGACTATTCTGGACTATTCTTCCACTTCTAATTCTAACAGAGTGATTCGTTTCTGAATCTCCATTATGAACGACTCGTGTGAACCATCGATATCCCTGCATCTCAGTGTACATACAGTAAGTAAGTAAAGGTTTATTTATATAGCACCTTTCCCAGACATTGAGTCACAAAGTGATTTACAATAAGAGAAAACAAGTAAAAGAACACATGACAATAAAAGAAAACCTGTTAAAACGTATTAAAACAAGTTTAAAATCCAAATACAGAAACACTAATAATGTTGATTAAAAGTTTGACCAAAAAGATGCATCTTTAAATGCTTTTTAAAAAGTTCAACTGATCCCAGAGTTCTCAGTGCCATAGGGAGAGAGTTCCAGAGCCGTGGGCCACTACACAGAAGGCACAGTCACCTTTAGTCTTAAGCTGAGTTCTGGGAATGGCTAAAAGTTCTTTGCCAGAAGACCTCAGAGACCGGCTACATGAGTGACTGCGTAAAGTGTGGTTTATTTATAAACTAATTTCGAGAGGATCACGTGCCTATGATCAACACGGCTGGCTCCTCATTAGCTTCGTAATCTGACCCATTAGACGATTACAGAAGCATTATAAATAACCAGAGTTTTTCACTCCAGTTTTCTTCGTCTTGAAGCTCCCCCCCCCTTCCACCCCTACTTCCTCCTCCTTTTCTGATAGGGCGACACGGTGGCCCAGTGGCTAACACTGTTGCCTCACAGCAAGAACACCGCTGGTCTAACCTCTTATTGAGCTGGTTGGTGTTTCTGTGCAGAGATTGCATGTTCTCCCTGTGTTTGCGTGGGTTTCCCCCGGGTTCCCCGGTTTCCTCCCACCGTCCAAAATCAAACCATAGCCAATCGACTAAACCAATTATCACCTAAAACAACTTTAGTTTACACTTCTGACACGACGACAAGCAGGGGAGTTCTCGAGACCTACCTGAGCTCGAACTTCCCTCTCGCCCTTCTAACAGGAGGGAGCCCCGGGCTCGAGGATATTACGAGCTCAGGGCTCTGTCCCGGGACAGCATGCCAAATATGCTTTATTGATTATCAGCTAAGGGTGAACTCTTGAAAGAGTATACGGGGTGCTTGACCATGCAGAGCTCTATATGTAATGACCAGAATCTTAAAATTTACTCTAAAACTAATAGGAAGCCAGTGAAGTGCCTTAAGCACAAGAGTAATGTGTGACCTCCTACTGGTGTTAGTTAAAAGCCTCGCCGCTGCATTCTGCACAACTTGCAATCGATCCATAGAAGATTTGTTCAGACAAGTGAACAGAACATTACAATAATCCAATCGTGAAGAGACAAAGGCATGGACAAGCATCTCCATCTCTTTCTTTGACACAATATCTCTGATTTTTGCGATGTTCCTCAGATGAAAAAAGCATGTACAAACAACTGACTTGGCATGGCTATTAAAACACAGAGGTTGATCAAAGATGGCACCCAGATTTCTAATATCACTGCAATTTGAAGATGGCAAACCCCCAAAAACTTGCCTGATCATTGCGGTGATGCTATCTGGAGCAAAAATCAACATTTCTGTTTTATCAGGGTTCAGTTGCAGAAAATTGTTTGCTATCCATTTGTTATTGGAGACTAAACAATCCTGCAATAGAGAGCGTTTGTCTATACTGTCAGGGCTAAAAGAAAAGTATAATTGTACATCATCTTCTTAGCAATGGTAAGATATAACTTTAAAACTACTAATAATCTTGCTGAGAGGGAGCATATATAAATTAAAAAGAAGAGGGCCTAGGACCGAACCTTGAGGCACACCACAGGACAGAGGAACAGAGTCTGACATATGAGTTCCTATGGACACAGAAAAACTCCTGTCAGCAAAATAGGAGGTTAACCAACCCAGAGCTGGCCCAGTAATGCCTACAAGAGAATGCAGCCTCTTAATTAAAGTGCAGTGATCGACAGTATCAAACGCTGCACTAAGATCAGACAGTATTCACCCTTTCTGATCTAAATGGTAAATAACATTTGTAATAATCAATAATTTATGGTGGACAGTATGCACATTAAGGAGCAGGTTATGTTAGGCACCCTTATAAGCAGTGACGGAAAGAGTACTGAAAAATCATACTCAAGTAAAAGTACCATTACTTGCCTAAAAATGTAGTGCGAGTAGAGTAAAAGTATCAGTTGTCAATATTACTCAAAGTATGAGTAAAAAGTAGCTATTTCAAAAGTACTCAAGAGTAGTGAGTATTATGCTGTTAAAAACTGATGCGTTTACATGTAATTTGTGGATGTGTGTAAACGTAACATTCTGTAGTGCATCTAGTTATTGCCCAGCAGGCACACAAAATCATAAGACGTTATTATTAGGTTAGATTTAGGTTGCGATGTCAGGTGACCAAAATTTAGCATCTAGCCAGCGTCTAAGGACGTTATTTTGATATCCAATAATGACGTATTTGGTCGATTTTAGGTTTTTAGAAAGTGACCAAAATCCAACGTCGACCCAACATCTAAAAGCAACATCATATTATTCATCAGGTATGGCAACCAAAATCCAACTTCTAATAAATGTCAATTGCAGTAACGTCCACACAACGTCAAGCTGTGACATCATTAGACATTGATATTTGGTTGTTTTGGGTTGGACGTTGGACATTGACTTTTGCCTGACGTTGGGTTTTGACGTCAACTCTATTTTCATTTCCAAACAAAATGCAACATCTCCATGACATTGGGGTACAACGTCAATCTGACATCATGTTGACGTCTTGTGTCTGCTGGGTGTTTAAGGCCATTTCGGTCTTCATGCATCTAAACAGTCTCTCAGTTAATGCGTGTAAAGACTTTGGACATCTTCTTGGACACTGAATACTTCTGAACAGTTTTCTGCAGTTGTAAAGCTCTCATTTCCTGAGGTAGTTCACTATGATGTGATTTACCTTCTATGTGTGATTTGATTTGACTCGAAGGACTGATTTTTCTAATCCCCATAGACAAGAAAAAATAAAGTAGTGACTGCAGGTTGAAGGAAGGTAGTGGAGTAAAAGTACAGATACAGCACTAAAAATGTACTCAGGGGAAAGTAAAAGTTGACATTTTTAAAAATACTTAGAAAATTACAATTCCTGAAGAAAAATTACTCAATACAGTAATTTGAGTGTTTGTAATTAGTTACTGTACACCACTGCTTATAAGTTACTTCAAAAACTAGCCGTTACTTCACTTAGTCGACAATAATACAAGTTTCTGGCACCACAGCATCTTGTTGTCATATTTTATTTACATTGTTTGCTGATTTTATTCAACAAAACTGTCTTAAGCCTAGTATTTAGTGTGAGTTGGTGCTACTTTATGATCAATGCAGTAAGTGACAGTATTATCATCAATAACGTTACTTGTTGAGCACAAAAGTTCATAACATGCAAAAACGTAACAAAAGAAATCTTACCTATAAAATGTTCTGCATTTATGCTTTGTTTACTTTGTTTGTTCATTACTACACCCGTATGCAGCGTTGAAGTCCAGCATCTTCACATTGGCTTGAGTGGTTGAATGACTGTTGACCTGTGAGCACTGTACCAATATGGTGGCACTATTGAGGCATGCTCAGGATCCCTATTGGATATCTAGTGTATATATCTATGTGAGTGATTACATGGGTGTTGCTACTGTATGTCACTGACTGAATGTCCCATTTAGTTGGCAGAGTGTTGCTATATCCTTGATCTGGGAGGTTGCTGGGCTGTTTCTAATTGTGGTTGTTGTACAGATCAAATCCCTAACCCTGAAAGAAAAAAGAACAGTTCAAAAGAGTATTTAGACAGATAAAGAAAAGTTAATAGCACAGTTCAGAGTTTGCGTGCCGAGTATAATTAGAGCAGTCTTTAACCTCTCATTGTCTAATTAGACATTCAGAGCAGAGCGGCTCGTTTTACTGGCGGCTCAGGGAATGTTTTCAGCACAGTCTAAATCAAAGTCGCCTCTATCCCAGGCTCATCCCTTTCTCAGCCAACACACAGGCCAGGATGTGCTATAGGAAAATATGTGGGTTGTGTTGTGCATAATAAAGAGTTTTCTAAAGTGAAGATGCACAGAAAAAGTATAAACTACAAGGGCACTGAGGACTTTCAAGAAACCCAAGCCCAAACGCAGCCACCAAAGATGTAGTACTTTTACCAGTGATGGAAATACAGTTGTTGAAGTCAGAATTATTAGCCCCTCTGTTTATTTTTTTCACAATTTCTGTTTAAGGGAAAGAACAGTTTTTTTCAACACGTTTCTAAACATACTAGTTTTAATAACTCATTTCTGATAACTGATTTATTTTATCTTTGCCATGATGACAGTAAATAATATTTGACTAGATATTTTTCAAGACACTTCTACACAGCTTAAAGTGACTTTTAAAGGATTAACTAGGTTAATTAGGTTAACTAGGCAGGTTAGGGTAATTAGGCAAGTCATTCTATAACGATGTTTTGTTCTGTATCAATCAAAATTGATTATCGAAAATATATATAGCTTATAATAATTTTGACCCTTAAAATGGTTTCAAGAAACTAAAAACTGCTTTTATTCTAGCCGAAACAAAACAAATAAGACTTTCTCCAGAAGAAAAAATATTATCAGACATACTGTGAAAATTTCTTTGCTTTGTTCAACATAATTTGGGACATATTTAAAGTAAAAGCACTTATTCAACACTAAGGGCGTACTCACACAAGGTACAGTTGCCTTGAACCATGCCAAAACTCAGATGTCCCCCCTCCCCTCTTCCCCAACGGCCTGCACTCACACTGCATTTTGCCTTCCGAACCTGGACACGTTTACATCATCGACGATGCGCCTGTTCAGTTTAACAGAAAGAGAAGCGCTCTCGCTCTGCACAGCAGGCATCATTGCTTTAGTTATATCATTTTGTATTATTTTTAGTCGTTTGGGATGCAGTGACACACAGTCAAATATTTTGCCGAACAGATCCACAACTTTTGATGCTCAAAAATTATCATAAAGTCCTCGTGCGGCAGGTGTTAGGAGGTTTACTGGAGGCGAGCTGATGTGCAGCGAAGGATTTGCGTCTTTAATAAACTATGACAGTTCGCGTTCATTGAAAAGTAAGAACGATTAATAAATCCATATGAAACTGTCTCTTAAAAGTGACGTCGTGTCTTCAGTTTTGGGCTCAAGGGTGCTCACACTACAAGCGTACCGTGCCTAAGCCCAACTGAACTGCACTCTGGCAGACCTCTTTCCAACCAGGCCAGGGCTGACCAACTAAACTGCAACTGGGACCGATTCGAAGCACACACACTTATAAAAAAACCCCAAAAAAACAGGAAATGCGCCTGGGTACAATTCGGATAGCTTAGCGTGACTGCACCCTAAAAATGTACTCAAGTAAAAGTAAAAAAAAAAAAGAAGTAAAAGTACACATTTTTAAAATGACCTAGTAAAGTGCAATTCCTGAGAAAAAACTCCTCTGTTAAAGTCATTTGAGTATTTGTAATTCCTTACTTTACAGCACTGACTTTTACCCGCCGGCACGCTCAAGAGGTTTGGGGTGATAAGCACGTCGCAGCGACAGGGTGTCAGTGGCGGAGCTGGGTCAACACTCAGTCTGCGTCTCTCGCTCTGGGCTCAGATTAATGAGTTTGTAATCACTCTCATGTCAGAAGGATGCTGGTGCCCTGGAGGCTTTTGGACTGGAATTCATTGTGCTGAGCCTCACGCTGCGCTGCTGCAGCTCTGTTATTGAAATATGAAGGCTTATGAGCGATCCCAAAAGAAAAGAACACCCAAATCCCACAAAGGTCATGAAGAGAATTACACAAATATTTGCCATACCTTCCGAAGAACAATAAATACACCTTAGGTCTACCGTCTGCATGAGAGAGAGAGAGAGAGAGAGAGGGCGAGAGAGAGAGGGTTATGGTAATATAAAACAGGCAAGCGGACAGTATGAAAGCAGGTCACATTGAACAGAATGTAGATTATCAGTTTGAGAAAATCATATTAGTATTTCAAGTTGTTAACGTGGTGGTGGACGATGCTTATGAATTAGGCATTAGCTGTGTTTCCATCCACCTATTTTTATGCACATTCTGGAATATGTAAATGCCAAGATGCAAATAAATGTGCATAAAATAACTTGTGCACAACTGAGTAACTTTTATTCAATAAGAAAATATATGCATAAACTATGATGGGAACACATCTGCCAAATAAATTCCAGCATATTGTGCATCAAAAAAGTAATGTGGTTTTGTTTTAACAGGTCATGTGATGATCAAAATAGGCATGATGGAACGGCATTAAAGTCCGCAAGAATCAAATGAAGCTGCGACCTTTTATTTTTTCATATATGCTTATTTCACGCGGCCGCCATTTTAAAGAACGAAAGCGAGGCTGCGGTGAGAAGAAACCCAGAAGTATAGGACCAGCACTGTAAACATTGCAAAAACATGCTGTGTACTACAAACCTCCAACTGTTGCTGCGATTTCAAAATGCAGAAATGGTGTAAACACTTTAAAATCATTCAGTTAAGTTTAGTTTAAGTGATTAAAAGCATATTAGACTTTAAACAAAATCACAATCTCTTTAAGAGTGTCCTCCTAGGCTTCAGTTCATGGCACCAGGTAAACACCATGGGTACGCTTCCCTGCTTTAGCCCATGTAACCCGGTGGGCGATAAAACGATGCAGTCCTCTGTAGCACAACATGTAATAGTGTTGTCCCAGTACAGTACAGTCCATTTCTCGCTAACATTCAAGCGCAGCTGAGCACGTTCTTAAACAGCTGATTTGCCATTGTGTTCTCCAGTACTCAACAGAAATGACTGATTGGACGTGAAGGTCATCAGTTCACCGCTCGCAAACACAGATACACGGACAGCGCTTTAAAGCCACGAAGATCTGTCGATTCATCAAGCGGATCGCTCGTCTGTGTTTGCACTCGGTAAACATCATGAAATGCGGTGAAGTGATGACCTTCACGGCCAATCACGGTCATTTCTGTTGAGCATGTGAACACAAGGCCAAATTAACAGTGTTTAAGAACGCCATCAACTCAACAGTGCCTTAAACGTTAGCGGGGATTGGACGTTTTTTAAAAATTTCAGTACTGAAATTTTGTATCGTGACAAGTCTAATATAGTGAAAGATTTAGATAAATGCCATCTAAAATGTCTGTTTGGGAAAGAAAACGTTAGCTAACTAGTGCCATTTCCCTTAACTTAGCTAAAAAAAGGTCCAATATCCCTTTTTATTTTCACTATTCATTCCGAGAACGGACCTTCAGGTCACTCAGAAGGCGGTGAAAGTATAAATTTGTGTCACTTTCTCTTCGCTGATAAGATATACAGCCAGGTACACAACATTCCTGTGTGACTCAGGCGATACTTCCGGGTTTCTTCCCACCGCAGCTTCGATTTCGCTATTTAAAATGGCAGCCGTGTGAAATCAGTTTATTGTGATGCAGTTCCTAGAGAAACAGAATATTAAATGTGAAAACAGTGGGCGTGGCTTGTTTTCTCTACTGCGAGCTGATTGGATGTAGTAAAGTAGGCATTTCATTCAGAAAGATTAGGAAAGAGTTTGGTTTAGAGAGTTATTACAACCTAACAGACTCACCATTTCTATTTGTTGTGAAAGCTGACAGTTGGAGGTGCGTGGTTAAGTCTGTTAGCCACACCCAGTACCTCAGACAGACGTAATCTGAGAATTTAACTGAATTTAACAGGAAGTGCATTTCGTTTTTTTTTTTTATTAATAACAACTTCATTTTTCTTTTTGATATTTGGCTCCAGTTTATCAGGAAGTAACGATTTTGTTCTCTTTGACTAAATGGGTTGGAAACTGCTTTATTCACAAATGTTTTATGCAATATTTCTGTTTTGCACATTCATATCTTTGCATGGAAACATGATATACGTTTAAGACATGATTAAGTCAGGGTAAATGGCTTGCTTGCTTATATATTTATGCATTCGTTCATTAATTAGTTTGTTCAATTCTCACATATATTAATTTGCATAATTGTTTGTTTGAAGCCATACTTGACCCAAATTTTTTAATTACATATTTATTACACAATTTAAAATATTGTTAGAAGATATGTATGTACATTTCTGGTATATACAGCTTAAGACTTATAAATTCTCAATTTCTATGAATTTAAAGGCGTTTATATAAAGGTCTGATAACATTTTTCTTTTCTTTTTTTTTTGTCAAATTTCCAATAATAATGTTGTAAATTCAAGCGCTGTTTTCTGTATTTTTCATAAAATGACGCTGGTCAGAAAAAACAAATTTGTTGAGATTGAAAGATCATTCTGAAAACGTAGCCCTAAATACATTTCTGGAGATCGCGAATTATGTAGCCAGAAGCATGTATGGCTGCATTTAGTCTTTAAAAAAAAACACTACAGTATGTGGGAGTATGAAGCCGTTCCTTTTCACGCTTACCAGCTGACCTATTACCTCCGTATGGTCAGCTTTCGCGATGTTACCAGTTTGTCCAGTAGCTCGCCATGTCCATCGGCGGACTTGAGATGCAGAGAGGAGTTTGTCATAATGACAGGGTTCAAGTCTGGCGAAGAACGGTTCCAGAAAGCGGGTAACAAAAACAGAAACCAAAAAATAAAATGAATAAGTAAATAACAGGGTGAGAATGTGGTAAAATCTAGAAAAAGTGGTAAAAATCCTTTTTCTGGATTGCTTCTAAAACTGTGAGTTGGGTTTAGGAAATTGGGTGTGCGGGTCAGTTGGTAGCCTCTGGTGGATTTAAGTAAAAACAATACGCGCTAATGGCACTCGTGAAAGAAATTTGAGCTCTGAAAAAGCATACACAGCGGCCTCTGCTGGATTTACGCAAGAACAACAGACGCTAATGACACTGATGAAAGAAATTTGAGGTCTGAAAAAGCATACACAGCGGCCTCTGCTGGATTTACGCAAGAACAACAGACGCTAATGACACTGATGAAAGAAATTTGAGCTCTGAAAAAGCATACACAGCGGCCTCTGCTGGATTTACGCAAGAACAACAGACGCTAATGGCACTTGTGAAAGAAATTTGAGATCTGAAAATGCATACACAGCGGCCTCTGGTGGATTTACGCAAGAACAACAGTCGCTAATGGCACTCGTGAAAGAAATTTGAGATCTGAAAATGCGTACACAGCGCCCTTTGTTAGATTTGGTTATTTCACTAAATATTGCTTTCTAAACTCTTCTGAAATAAAATGTAAATATTCTATTAAATGTTTAGCCAAGAACATATCTTGAAATATTTCAATTGACAAAAATAATACAGCCTTGTTTTCATTAAAATAACCCCAATATCTTAATCTGGTAACCTTGGTTTCTCTTCTGGTAATATGGTTTCTGTTTGAGACTGTGCTAACATACATGAATATCAATGCTGTGAGATAAATTTTTTGTAAACATGCTGTGCAATCTCCTTTAAATTGCTTGCCTTTAAGTTACTTAACCTAATTGCATTTACATTCCGTCTTGTTAGACTGTACTTATGCTATGTTAACTGTGATGTCAACAGTTGTTTTATTTGTCTCCCTGGAAAACTACAGAAAAAAATAATAAAATTACGATGAACTCAGTATTTTTTGAAGCTCATCTCCCCCTGTAATCTTAAATCAGAGTAGCTTCCTCTCTTTTTAATGACATCTCTTCTCTGATTGGTGTTCAACCTGTCAATCACACAAAATTCACCAATAGGAAACCATTCAATCAATTCCAAATGGACAAAATCAAGCCCCGCCCTACATTTGTTTTAACTCGAAAAGCTGTTTCATTAGGACAAACGTCACAATAGAAAGCCGTTCTATGAAGTTTGAATGCATCATCACAGGGCAGTATCAATATTTTAATGACGATACAGTATATGTAGGTGTGAATTGTACTTTTTAAAAAGTCACCTAATGTAGTATGAAAGCTACAAGACAGGACCTGTTGTCTAAATGCTGTTTTGGGATCAGCTGATGTTTGTGTGTGTTGTAGAGTTTAGACGATTAGTGGCTTTCGGGGGCTTTTCACACGTTCCTCTGAGCATTAACTCCTGGAAGGACAGAGCAAAACCTGCCACTTAACTCAATCTGTTTGGGTTACAGCAGGCCTACATTACACTAAAGCTTAATGATGGTCATGTTCACTGGTTAGCACTGTCGCCTCACAGCACGAAGGTCACTGGTTCGAGTCCCGGCTGGGTCAGTTGGCATTTCTGTGTTCAAGTGAAAACATTTCAACATACAAATTGATGTTTAATTGAGTAGTGATGGCTCAGGTCACAGTGGTTTGTGTTTCTTTTAAATTCCTCCTGCTTTGCACTTAAAGGATAGCAAGAGTCCCTCTGGAGTAATCCTGTGACTGATTGCCGTGGTAGACACAAACTGATTCCTGCATCTCTCCTGAAAGCCTCATGGGACTGAAAGAAGGGAGATGTTCAAAGAAATCACCCGACTGAGGCAAATTGAGGAGACTGTTTTGACGGCGGTGTGGCCAATGGCTACGACGGCTCAGAGGGATTTAAAGTGACCTGTCGCAACTCTAGAAAAAGATGGACTTCGGGAACAGACATCCTCAAATGCTGCTTTCTGAGCAGATTCATTTGGCATTTTTGCATGTTTTTCGCCAACCTGAGTGCCTCGTTGCTGTGGGGAACATGAATTAAATCTCGTTGGTTAATAATAATAACAAATAAATAGATGCAGTTTATGCGTCAGATCAGGGTGTGCATTTACTGATGCATGTCAATCAGAAAGACATTAAAGTTGCGTCCCAACGTTTACATTATGCACTTTGTTACCAACAGAATTCAAACCTTTCCAAAACAATGTTTAATAGTTTCTAATGAAAGAAACAAATCCATAAACTAACAAATAGTTTCTGTCATAGGTACAACGACATTCACAATCATGAGCCGGCATAGTCATCTAAGCTAATGTGCGCTAGAGGGAAACGAGATCACGACACCAACCTCAGTTATACCGTCGATCAAAATGATGTAAGTACTTTGATTACTTATGTGTTACATACTATCCAACTTGGTCTTGATGGCAAATTTTCTACCAAAATGACTGTGGTCTCTCTGTTTACAAATCTGTTGCCATTCAAGTGGTTTCCGTCATTGGATTTGCATTTGATTGGTTAAGGCAGGTCATCTGTGAAACTTTGTTGACAATCAGAAAATATATATTGCACAAGAGTTGACCTTAAAATGTTTTTTTTTTATTTAAAACTGCTTATATTCAAGCTGAAATAAAATAGATAAAACTTTATCCAGAAGAAAAAATATTATAGGAAATACTGTAAAAATTCCTTTCTCTGTTAAACATAATTTGAGAAATATTAGAAAAAAAAACAAATTTTGACTTTAACTATATCTGAGCGGCCATGAATTTGACCCCTGTGGTTTAGTGCGGGCATCTGGATGAGAGTCAGTCACCCAAACAGCATGGTCACAGGCTGGATCCGCCCTCTCTGTGCCAGCACCTCCGGGGTGAAAGGTTATTGGCTGCGCAGGCAGAGCTGCCAGCCTGCGATATGCCACTATTTTTAGTAGGGGATTTTTGGCGTTGTTGCCATGCAGCGGTTGGACTCGGCTCCAGTGTGTTTCTCCAGCTCATTGTGCAGTTTAGCTTGGTGAATGTCGAACTGTGACGGATCTCTAAGCTTCACTCGAGCAGAAAAATGTAGGTCATATTATAAAGCAAACACCTAGAGAGGCAGACAGAGACTGTGGCTGCGAGGCATTGAAAGCTACTCCAGCATGCACATTTTAAAGATGTTTCGCTAACTCGTGGTTGGCTGGCTGGCGGATGAGCGTCTGCAGGCAGCCAGTGATGGAGCGGTGGGTGTGACTGTAGCGGGGCAAGAAAAAGCTCACAAAAGCATTGCGCTGGTGTCAAGGACAGGCAGTCTGACGGAGCAGGAATGAACACAGTTTAATAAAGCACTCAGAAATCAGATGGAGTAAAAAGCATACAAAAAAGAAGCATACACAGTGGATAGAGTGCTCAGCATAAATGAGTATTGAGTGAAGATTTTTATGCATTTCCCAGTGAATATTACCTATATTTTTGGTGCATTTAAACAGTTTTATTAAACAATTATATCCATTTAAATAAGAGTTTGGTCACCTAACATCTTTAGGAATAGAAAGTCAAACTACAACATTTCAAGTAAATTTAATGTTAATTTTTTACTTATTTTCCCCTGATTTTTCCTGTTCATTCATTCATTTTCTTTTCGACTTAGTCCCTTTACTAATCTGGGGTCGCCACAGCGGAATGAACCGCCAACTTATCCAGCATATGTTTTACAGAAGGAATGCCCTTCCAGCTGCAAACCATCACTGGGAAACATCCATACACACTCATTCACACACATACACTACAGACAATTTAGCTCAACATTTTAATTTGGGTGTTATTTTTGGCTTTTTTGTTAGATTAGTTTTAGTTTTGTCTTGGGTACTGATTAATCTAATGTACACCCACTGGCTACTTTATTAGGAACACCTGTTCATTAATGCAAATTTATAATCAGCCAATCACATGGCAGCAACTCAATGCATTTAAGCATGTAAACATGGTCAAGACGATCTGCTGCAGTTCAAACCGAGCATCAGAATGGGGAAGAAAGGTGATTTAGGTGACTTTAATGGTTGTTGATTGGGGTATTTTAGAAACTGCTGATCTACTGGGATTTTCACACACAATAGAATCAGAATCAGAATCAGAAAGAGCTTTATTGCCAGGTATGTTCACACATACGAGGAATTTGTTTTCGTGACAGCTTCTACAGTGCAACAGGATTACAGAGACAGGACAAAAACAGATAATAAATATATTAAAAAAAAATAGAAGTAGTGAATGCACTACTACTTAAAAAGAGAAAATATCCAGTGAGCGGCAGTTCTGTGAGTGTAAATGCCTTGTTGATGCCAGAGGTCAGAGGAGAATGACCGGACTGGTTCCAGCTGATGGAAAGACAACAGTAACTCAAATAATCACTTGTTACAACCAAGATATGCAGAAGAGCATCTCTGAATGCACAACACGTCCAACCTTGAGGCGGATGGGCTACAGAAGCAGAAGAACAGACCGAGTGCCACTCCTGTCAGCTAAGAACAGGAAACTGAGGCTACAATTGGCACAGGCTCACAAGAGAAGATTGGAAAAACGTTGCCTAGTCCGATGAGTCTCAAATTCTGCTGCGACCTTCAGATGGTAGGGTCAGAATTTAGTGTCAACAACATGAAAGCATGGATCCATCCTGCCTGGTATCAACGGTTTAGGTTGGTGGTGGTGGTGTAATGGTACACTTTTGGCCCATTAGTACCAATTGAGCATCGTGTCAACGCCACAGCCTACCTGAGTATTGTTGCTGACCATTTCCATCACTTTATGACCACAGTGTACCCATCTTCTAATGGCTACCTCCAGCAGGATAATGCGCCATGTTATAAAGCGCGAACATCTCAGACTGGTTTCTTGAACATGGCAATGGGTTCACTGTACTCAAATGGCCTCCACAGTCACCAGACTCAATCCAATAGAGCATCTTTGGGATGTGGTGGAACGGGAGATTCGCATCATGGATGTGCAGCCGACAAATCGGCAGCAACTGCGTGATGGTATCATGTCAATATGGAGCAAAATCTCTGAGGAATATTTCCAGCACCTTGTTGAATCTATGCCACTAAGGATAAAGGCAATTATGAAGGCAAAATTGAGTCAAACCTGATACTAGTAAGGTGTACCTAATAAAGTGGCCGGTAAGTGTATCTACACAAATATATTGTTGTAAAGCATCGTATAGAAATATTAATTTAAAAGGCAGATATCAGTTGTGTTAATCGTATGTATGTAAATCATCTAAATTACAAGGGTATATGGAAGTGTAATTATACATATATATATATATATATATATATATATATATATATATATATATATATATATATATATATATATATATATATATATATTTATATATACATACATACAGTTGAAGTCAGAATGATTAGCCCCCGTTTTTTATTTTTTCCCCAATTTCTGCTTAACGGATGGAAGATTTTTCTGAAGATTTTTCATTTCTAAACACAATAGTTTAATAACTCATTTCTAAAAACTGATTTATTTTATCTTTGCCATGATTACAGTAAATAATATTTGACTAGATATTTTTCAAGACACTTCTATACAGCTTAAAGTGACATTTACAGGCTTAACTAGTTTGTTCTGTAGACTATCGGAAAAAAATATAGCTTAACGGGGTCAATAATTTTGACGCTAAAATGGATTTGAAAAAAGTAAAAACTGCTTTTTATTCTAGCCAAAATAAAACAAATAAGACTTTCTCCAAAAGAAAAATTATCAGACATACTGTGAACATTTCCTTGCTCTGTTAAACATCATTTGAGGAAAAAAAAATAATAATAAATAAATAAATATATATATATATATATATATATATATATATATATATATATATATATATATATATATATATATATATATATTATTTTATTTATTTAATAATATTTATTTATTATTATTTATCCTATTTGTAATTTTATTTGTATGTAATTATATTTTATATATATGTAGAGAAGTTTCAAATACTCAAATACAAATCAGGTTACAGTTACAAGATTTCATGTTCATGTGTGTGTGTGTGTATTTGTATATTTATTAATAATAATGTATATTACAATAATATGTTGAATGTAAAATTGATATGTAGTTATTTGTTATATAATAATGCTCTATTTAAATGTAATTCTTTATATATATATATATATGTATGTATGTATGTATGTATGTATGTGTGTGTGTGTGTGTATGTGTGCGAGTATGAATGTATATTTTATAACAAATTATTACATTCTTATTTATTAATTATGAAGAAAGTGATTGATTAATACTATGCTATTGCTAAATGTAACTACCCGCCGGTTATTAAAACAGTCCACGCTTTCCAAATACTGATGTACATTACGTTTTTATTTATTAAACATCGTGAAAACTAAAAAAGGCAAACAAAATTTCACACAACATAAGAATATACAAACAATATTTCTTTATCACGTTGACCTAATGATCAACAGTAGAATAATCAGGAGCATTTAACATGCGTCTGCATTGAGGTCTCACCATGCTGTCTATGCCAATTCTCGCAGGTTAAATTAATTAGGGAGGATCGCATGATGTCCGCCTCGAACAACCCAACCGGAAATAAGGAAATTCATAAAGTAAACAAACACCAATACACATTTAAATAATAAAATACGAAAAACAACAAATATAAACAAAATACAAGCTGACTGATTAGCTGAATCTTGCTGAAATACTGTACAGATGAATGTTGCGTGTCTGCACATAATTCCTTTAAAACAATGGTTTTAAGATTTTAAAGCTCATCTTTGTGGCATTGTAGTATTCGCATGCAAACAGGATTATCTGTCTGTTGTTGTGTATTTCTAAATTAATTTTTCCTTTTTTTTTCTCCATTTAAAAGCTTATTTAACTTTAATTATTTTTACAAATTAATTAAGTTCTTCTCTCTAGCCGCAGCGTGTTGCTGTAAAAGATTAATTATGAGTGATTAATTTCTCCTGGCACATGTTGTGTAGAGTGTGGAGATTGTGAAGTAGTGTTGGAGTGAAGACAGGTGGTGGTCTATTTTTAAAACGCCCTCCCGAGCACCTTCTGATTTTAGGATTGTTCACACCTTTATGAAGTGCTGCAGTCAGGCTGTTGTATTGCCTCTTCTGGCCACAGGCGGCGCGCCAGTGTTTAAAACAAACACATTTAGTCTAGATCAGGGGTGCCCACATTTTTTCATATGCAGAGCCAAAAACCAAATATCATTGAGAGCCGTGGGCTGAAGGTAAATATACCAAACTATTTTACATTAAAGTTGCCATGGGTAATTTCCTTGTTTATTTCATAAGATTTAAAATAAATCAAAAAACATCGTTGAATCGTAATAACCAATGCAGTATAACTTTTTAAATGATAACTAATTGGAATAAAAACATAAACAATCACATTTATAACAGTGAAGCAGAATCTGCTTTTGACTTGGTTTGCTCACCAAAGTCTCTGCATTGTCCTCTATCCTGCGAGTGACCGTACGTACATTCTAAACTAAATTACAGCATTTAAATTGAAACATTTAATTCATCAGCTCAGTTCGCTTTTTTATTGCTTAACAATAAAACAAACAAATAAAAGGTTACGTTAAGTTTGAAATGACAGTCCCTAAACCATTCCTATCATTCTCCCTCTCTTCTCAGATTGGATGACGGGCCAAATCAAAGGTTACCAAGGGCCAACTTTGGCCTGGGGACCCTAGTTTGGCCATCTCTACTTCCAGGTGCATCTACATTTGTTTGCACAATTCCAGACCATAGTATTGTCCATGAAACAAATATTAGAGGTGGGAATTAGCACTAATGTCATTTTGGTTTTATATTTTTTGATATTTCAGTCACAATATTTTTTAAAAACAAAAAGGAACGCACTACTAATGTACTGTATAGTGGTCTGGTTTACTTTGTAGTCCTCAGCAAGGTGATCTAAATCTACAGAGCACACTTATTTAAGTTTTAGTTTAAAGTTTGGAGTTTGGGTTTTGTCAAACAGAAATTAATACATTTAAGTGTGTGTGTGTGTGTGTGTGTGTGTGTGTGTGTGTGTGTATGTATAACATAAGTAGCACTACCAGTGTTAGGGAAAGTTACTTTTGAAAGTAATGCGTTACAATATTGTGTTACTCCCCCAAAAAAGTAACTAGTTGCGTTTGTTGTTGTTTTTTTTATGCAAAGTTATGCGTTACGTTATACTTTTGAGTTAACTGCCAGAGGCTTGATGTTTTTCAGAAATTGCAGGGTTTTTTTAAAAATAGAGAAGCTCTGCATTTAACGACACTCTACATAACGTACACCTTCATTTACCTTTAAAAAAACAAAATAAAAAAATATTGTTAATAATGTTTCCTTCTGAGAAATTCCTGACGCTACACATGCCGTATACACAGATTAATGAAAGTTGAAAGCAATGTCTTTGCTACTTTTGTATTTTTGTCTTATAAGTTCAGTAAAATCACTGTCTGTTGAGACTATAATCCCCTTTTCTTCCACGTGTTAAAAAATATTGAGAATATCTCCATCACAGAAATGTAAAGCTCTGCCATCTTGGTTTCTCTCCGTTCTGGCAGGAAGCTCATTCTCTCATTGTGGGTGATTCAATGTGATTGCGCTAATTTAAATTCAGTAAGCTATTTTTTAAAGCATTTTAAAAGCAAATTAATTAATCTAAAAAGTAACTTAAGTTACATTTTTTTTAAAGTAACTCAAATATTATTACTTAATTTTTTTAAGTAATGCATTTGTAATGTGATGGACACTAACAACTTAGTTGAGGATCCAAAGGCAGGTTTATTACACAGAGATGATCAGGCAAGCAACAATCAACATAGGGACAAACAGATGTACACAGGGAATCCAGAGTTGTGATCAAAAAACAGGCAAATAGTCAGTCCCAATGTAAACAATAAACAAACAAAACAAAGATCGGTACACGGTCGTAATGTTCACAAAAGTATATCAAGACTCAGTAAAGATGTGTGTGTGCGCTGCATTTAAAGTCCGTGTAATCAGTTCATGAGCGGCTCTCAGCCATGAGTGTGTGAAATCAACGGAATCCGAAACAGGTGCGTGTGAGCGGTGCATGACTGGATCTGTAGTCCATACAATGCCGGATTTGTAGACCCTTAGCGATCTGCGTGTTTACCAGCAATCTGCCAGGATTAGATCGCTGGTGATTGTGACAGCGTTACTTTACTCTTTAAAATCATATTATTACGTAACTCTCGTTACTTGTAACGCGTTACCCCCAACACTAAGTACTACATACAGTATATTTCATATGAACATTTTAAAATTAGTAGTGTATATATAGTGCTACTTATTCTAAAATCTTCATAATATTTAAATTTATATGGGTGGTGCAGTGAGCCAGCGCTGTCACCTCACAGCAAGATGGTCGCTGGTTTGAGTCCTGACTGGGTCAGTTGGCATTTCTTTGTGGAGTTTGATTTGTTCTTCCAGTGTTGCCGTGGGTTTCCTCCGGGTGCTCTAAAGTCCAAAGACATGCGGTATAGGTGAATTCAGTAAGCTTAATTGTCCATAGTGTATGTGTGTGAATGAGAGTGCATGTATGTTTCCCAATGATGGGTTGCAGCTGAAAGGGCATCTGCTGCGTAAAACATATGCTGGATAAGTTGGTGGTTCATTCCGCTGTGGCGACCCCTAATTAATAAAGGGATTAAGCCGAAAAAAGAATGAATGATTGAACAATATGAATGAAAATGAATGAAATATATATATATATATATATATATATATATATATATATATATATATATATACATACATACATACATACATACATACATACATACATACATACATACATACATACATACATACATACATACATACATACATACATACATATATATATATATACATATATTCCTTTTTCCGTTTTCTTTTAATTAACATTTAAAATAAATTTTTAATTCATAATTTTAAATGATCATTTTAATTTTTTTTGTTATTTTTAATAAAGTAATAATTTGAGTAATTTTATAATACCAAAATATCTTATTCTTATTCTTAGTTGGCGGTTCGTTCTGCTGTGGTAACCGCAGATAAATAGAGAGACTAAGCCAAAGGAAAATGAATGAATAAATATATTATATTATTTATTTATTTTATTTTATTTTTATCTCATATATATTCCCCCCACCATTTTCAGTGCTGTGACCTACCTTGAGCTTTTTTTACTGCACTGCAGCACTTCATTCTGTCTTTGGCTGTAGTTTAATATGTCTCTGCTTTATGAGGTTGTTCATATATTGTAATCTGTCCATTCTTGGCAGACCTGATGCTGCATAGATCCATCACAGAATGAAAAGCCTCAAACCCCGTTACTAAAATCTGACCTGCCTTCTGTTTTAATGAAGTTTCACAGATGATCTGCCAATATTGTTCATTCTGAATGTATTGGTATATCTCATTGAAATAATGAAAGCATAGTAATTTTATACTCTTATTTCAAATCACAATCATATAGGGTTTTCTTTTAAAGGGCACCTATGAGGCAAAATCAACTTTTGAAAGCTATTTGGACATAAATGTGGGTAGATAGTGTGTCCGCAGTCATATTGGAGTGATATAAACACAACAATTCTCTTTTTTATTGTTTATTTCCTGACATTAAAATAGGATCCAAATCCCAGCGATTTTGAGACTTACTGCACCATGATGTAGCAGTGTAGTTTTTCCGCCAGTATTGATTGATAGGCGCCTATTACCATGTCTAGGTATTAACTCATATAACCATGTCTACAAGACAGGATTTGCAAAGAAACTGGGGTTAAATGATCTGTTTTAAATTTCTGTATTCAAACTGCACTTCAAGAAGCAGTAAGTGCTACACTTGGTATTTTGTCTAGCATAGATCTCAATCTCTACTCCTGGAGGGCCGCAGCTCTGCACCGTTTTGCTCTAACCATAATCAAATGCAGCTGATCCAGGTAATCAAGGTGGCCAAGACTACTAGACACTACTAGATCAGCTGTGTTTGATTAGGGTTGTAAAACTGTGTAGAGCTGCGGTCCTCCAGGGATTGAGTTTAAGGCCCATGTTGTATAACCTTTTGAACTATACTTGTTGAACTATATAATTTATAAAACTGGAATTAAAAGATCTGTTCCGACTCTCTGTGATCAAACTGCACTTCAAGAACCAGTAAGTGCTACACTTGGCATATTTATAGCCTTTTGAGCTATACTTTTTGAGCTACGTAATTCATAACCACTGAAATCAGATGCATAATGTACACAACTATAAATGAGGATGCGTCAATCACGCAACAGGAGTCCAGGTTTGTGGATGCTAAATCAGGTTTATTTTGTACAGTAATTTAGATATTATGGATATTTATACTGCAGCGTATATTTACCTCTTTTGTGGGCATCCTGTCACGTTGTCATCCGGTCATGCCATGAGTAGATGAGCAAATGCGCGCATGTTTGTGTGTGCGCTCAGGGAATGTTGTAATGGTGTCTGTGACTGTAGGTCTCCGTTTTATTGTGTCTTGAGTTGAGTTGAGTTCTGTCTTTTTGCTGTGTTTATCCTGACATCAAACCATGGTTATCCTTCTCTGAAACTTTTTTTTTTTTTTTAACGCGCAGGCACAAAAACAGCTACTTTTTCCTCTGAACCAAAACATTAAAGGTCCTATGTAATTAAAATAAAGTTTTTTAGATGTGAGTTTTAGTATTGTTCGTTTTTAAGATATCTATAAGCTAGTGTGCTCCAAAACACTGACAAAATTCGCGTTTAGAAGATATAAAACTGATATAAACATGTAAAGCTTGTAGTTTGTCACTTCCGTCTGAATGGATCAATGTTTTATTCATGTCACCTCATGCTACAGTTTCTCATCAAATCATAACCAATCAAATGCTCTCTAGTATCTGACATGCCCCGCCCCCCCCCTTCATTTGATGTGCTTGAGCTCAACCACTCACAGTGGCAGAGCTGTGATAAAAACAAAACACTATTGGCTGTTTTTTAAAAAAATGGGAGGAGCTGCACTATGTCCCACCCTCTCTTTGTGTTTCGGTTGAGATTACGCCAAAAATCTAATAAAAATGCACATTTTAAAGCACTTCACTGGACCTTTTAATGATAAATAAAAGATCTGATGGATAATTTAACCTGAAACTTCACAGACACATTTTGTGAAAGCCCCAAATTGTAGCACTTAATGCTTGCTAAGGTGTTTTCGCTGATAAAAAACACCCTAAACTAGACTTATTGCATTTGTTTATGTTTTTCCTTTTTTTTTTCCCAGGTTTTGGTCGTTGACTCTTATATAATCCTCAGTGCTTTTGATATGAAGCCATACGAATCGTTTTTTTTTTCCCTGCTGATGCCCTTTAAGCTCTTCTGAAGACTGTGGGAACTGCAGGTCTTGACAAGTTGAAAGAGCGCAGAAGTGTTTGGGTTATTTTTCTTCAGCTTCGTTTATCACTGCTTCCCTCATGAGCCGCAGCTGTTCTGCCCTCTGAAGCACACAAATACAAGCGGATTGGGATTAAAGCAGGTGGTTTGGCCATTTCACCCCATCAAGGTGCATAAGAAACATTCAAAAAAAGGCTAATGTCTTTGAAAAGTCCAGCGGTTCCTCATGAAAGGCCGATGTTGAATTATGTGAACGCTTAAGATGGTTGTTTCCAAACATTAGACTTTAAAATGCCAGTCCGCATCAAGAGTGATTACCGTATTAGTGTCCACAGCAATGCATAATTATGTTCTGTTTGTTATAAGCGCACATTGCTATTACATTTTCTTTCACTTCAATGCTCAAGCTTTTTAAGGCAGGTTTAATTCTGATTGGTTGTCAGTAACCTGTTTCCATTTGCAGGTTTGCACAAAACTTTTTTTTTTTTTGTGATATTTTTTAAATGGGGTGACGCAGTAGGCAGTGCTGTTTCCTCACTGCAAGAAGGTCGCTGGTTCGAGCCTCAGCTGGGTCAGTTATCGTTTCTGTATGGAGTTTGCATGTTCTCCCTTCGTTTGCGTGGGTTTCCTCTGGGTGCTCCGGTATCCCCAACAGTCCAAAGACATGCGGTACAGGTAAATTGGGAAGGCTAAATTGTCCGTAGTGTATGAGTGTGAATGAGTGTGTGTATGGATGTTTCCCAGAGATGGGTTGCAGCTGGAAGGGCATCCGCTGAAACATATGCTGGATAAGTTGGCGGTTCATTCCGCTGTGGCGACCCCAGATTAATAAAGGGATTAAGCCGAAAAGAAAATGAATGAATTTTCTAAATGTTGATTAAAGGTGCTGTATGTAAGTTTTTGACTCTTCTAAAGCATAAAAATGCCATATGTTTGCAGATATTTCAGAAACATGCTAAGTGAGCATACTTGTTTTCCTGAAAAACAGTTATTCTCCTTTGGAAATGTGTTTGTGACTGAATTTCAGTCTTTATTTTGGTCTCTATAACCTGCCCACTGCCAGTTTACCCAATTATTTTTCAGCACCCGAGTTGGCAGAAAACACAGCATATTTAAATTCAGTCTTGAAGGCTGCATCAGTGTAGCTGGGTGCAAAAACTTGACCTCTGGAAGACAGAAACAGCCTTCGAAATGAGATGCAGATTTATTATATAAATCCTCATGAGGTGGGTTTTAATTCGCAAATAATATAATTAATTACCAATGTAATGCGTTGTAAGGTTTGATCATCAGGCATACTCACTCTTGTTTGCGTCATCAATCTGGTAACCTGCATGTGCCTCGAGTTGATGGAAGAAGGGCCTTTTTAAAAAAAAAATATCTCCAATATTTTAAATTTGGACGGCAATACACAGTTCAGCCACAATGTCACTCCTACATACTGCTCCTTTAAAAACTATTGAAAAACCCCATTGTTTTCATTTATCAATGCATTTAAAGCATTACCATGTAGCAGTGCGATATGGCTGTATATTGGCACTGGAGGGAGGCATGCGTTGTCTCACCAATGACCGCCATTTCGCACTGCTACAAGTGTGATATTGCGTTTATACAATCGTTTGACGGCATAACCGTGTGTATAAAAAATGAAAATCAAACACAAAGCCCCCCCCCTTTAGTTTTTATTCTTTTTTAAATATTTCCCAAATGATGTTTAACAGAGCAAAGAAATGTACACAGTATGTCTGAAAATATTTTTTTCCTTCGGGAGAAAGTCTTATTTGTTTTATTTTGGCTAGAATAAAAGCAATTTTTAATTTTTCTAAATTATTAGCCCCTTTAAATTATAGAAAATAATCAAAATTATTAACCCCTTTAAGCTATATTTTTTTCGATTAGTCTACAGAACAAACCATCATTATACAATTGTGACGGTTGTCATAACTTGCCTAATTACCCTAACCTGCCTAGTTAACCTATATCTAGTCAAATATTATTTACTGTCATCATGGCAAAGATTAAATAAATCAGTTATTAGAAATGAGTTATTAAAACTATTATGTTTAGAAATGTGTTGAAAAAATGTTCTCTCTGTTAAACAGAAATTGGGAAAAAAAATAAACAGGGGGGCTAATAATTCGGACTTAAACTGTACCATGTGTAAAAAAAAAAAGTATTTCAGTCAAAATGAGATGACTTGTGTATCCTAATATGTGATTTTCGTGATATGGCCGAGCCCTTACGTGATCTGTTCTGCAGTCTGGAGATGCGAGTTGATAAGTTGTCTCTGCAGCAGCGGGTGGTGGAGGGTTGAGAGTGTTTGGGGGGGTTTTTCTGCTTGGCAACTGGCGCCCCTCCCGCTCGGACTGAAGGAGCGAAGCAGTGAGTTCATGCTGTTTGAAGCTCCGCTCGAGAGCCGGAGCGAGAGATTCTTCCAGGGCAGTGGGACAGCGCATCAAATAATAATCAAAACACTTATGAGAAATAGCCTAGTCTGTGGCTAAGGCTGCTGTGGTGCTTTAATCAGAGGAAATTAATATATTCTAACAGTCTCCGTGTGAATCACATCGGAAGTTTCTATTGTGCCTGAGCAGAAATGCTGGTTCTGAACTAGTTTTGCTCATCATCATGACCCAGATTTGGCGGAAATGTGGCCTAAAACAGTACCAAGATCAGAATAAGACTTGAAAATGTATTTTAATATCTTAAACTGCTGATTGAAAGTGTAATTGAAGTCAGAATATTTAATATTGTTAATACAACGTTTTACCAAATGCTTATGCTAGCTTAATTATGAATTACAGTATATTTTTTTATAAAAACCTAATATATTTGTTTATATATAAAAATAAAACACACTCATATGTTTAATAGATTTTTTAATGGATTTACAAACATTCTTATCACTATTTTATTAATATTTTTAATTTGTCAAATGTAAGATTTTTTCTGTTTATTTTTACTTATTATTATTTTAATTTAATTATATTTTATTTTATTAAGTTTTTATTTTAATTAATTTTTTTATTTTATTTTTAATTTTAATTAAATTTTTTATTTTATTTCATTTTTATTTTTTAATTACGAAATTTTTATTTATTTAAATGTTATATTTGTATTATTAATATTTTAGTTATTATTCATTCATTCATTTTCGCAGCAGATGCCCTTCCAGCTGCAACCCATCACTGGGAAACACCCATACACTCTCATTCACACACATACACTACGGCCAATTCACCAATACCACATGTCTTTGGACTTGTGGGGGAAACTGGAGCACCCGAAGGAAACCTACGCCAACACGAGGAGAACATGCAAACTCCACACAGAAATGGCAACTGACCCAGCCACGACTGGATCTAGCGACCTTCTTGCTGTGAGGCAACAGCGCTACCCACTGTGCCACTGCACTGCCTTAGTTGTTCTTCTTGTTCTTCTTTTTCTTCTTCTTCTTCTTCTTCTTCTTCTTCTTCTTCCTCTTATTATTATTATTATTTATTATTCTTATTATTCTTCTTCTTATCATTGTAATGATTAGTAGTGTTAATATAATTATTATTTTAATGGATTTACTTAAAGTTTTATTATAAAGAGTTATTTTATTTATATTTTTATTTTGTCAAATTTAAGTATGTTTATTTTTATTTATTTTTAATAATAAATAATGAATATTTTTATTCATTGTTATTTTAATTTAATTATATTTAATTTTATTAAATTATTTTTTTATTTAATTAAATTATATTTTATTTTATATTTGTTATTTTATTTATTCTATTTTTAGTATTTTATTTTATTCTTTTTATTTAATCAAAAAGTAAAAAAATATTTATATTTTCTATTTGTATTATTAATATTTTAGTTATTATTATTATTATTATTATTATTATTATTAATATTAATTATTATTTTAATGCATTTACTTAAATCTTTAGCACTTTCAGAGTTGACAGTTATTTTATTTATAATATTAATTTGTCAAATTTAAGGTTTTTTTCCTTATTTTTCATTTATTGTTATTTTATTTTAATTATATTTAATTTTATTTAATAAAATGTTTTATTTAATTTAATTTTGTTTTATTCTTTAATTGAAATAAATGTATAGGTACTTTGTATAATTAATATTTTAATTATTATTATAGTTATAATTATTATTTTAATGCAATTACTTTTTATCACTTTACAGTTCTTTGTTATTTTATTTGTATTTTTAATTTGTCAAATTTAAGATTTTTTTCTGTTTATTTTTATTTATTATTATTTTAATTTGGTTATATTAAATTTTTATTAATTAACTTTATTTTATTTTATTTACTTAATTTTATTGTTATTTATTTATTATTTTTATTTAATTACAAAATAAATAATTTTATTTATATGTTATATTTGAATTATTAATGTTTGTTGTTATTGTGGTCATTATTATTATTATTATTATGTAATTTTTAAATAAATAATATTTTAACATTTACTTTTTGGGGAATAATGCAGCACTGTTCCCAAACATTTTCTTTTCAAAGAAAACTGACCTGTGACTCATTTTTGGGTCATGGCCATTAGAAAATATATGGTCTATAGGATGTGCACACACACACACACACACACACACACACACACACACACCACACTCATAGACTTGGAAGGGTGTGTGTTTGTGTTCAGTTGCAGGGCAGGCAGTTCATCAAGTTTTCATGACTTGAACAGGAAGTAGAGGAAGTTTTGCCCAGTGGATGTTCATTTGGCCGTGTGTTTCTCTGCCATTCAGTGTGGAGCAGCGTCCTGTTTTGGACTTTTACACCAGAGACACCACAATCACTCACACGAGGCCTGAACTCAAAACCATACTCTCAGAAATAAAAGTACAAATGCTGTCACTGGAGCAGTGCATTTCAAAATTTGTACCTAAAAGTAAATATAATAATAGTGTACATATTAGGGGCGTCACGGTGGCACAGTGGGTTGCACGATTACCTCACAGCAAGAAGGTCGCTGGTTTGAGCCTCGGCTGGGTCAATTGGCATTTCTGTGTGAAATTTGCATGTTCTCCCCATTTTGGCGTAGGTTTCCTCCGGGTGCTCCGGTTTCCCACACAAGTCCAAAGACATGCGATACAGGTGAATTGGGTAAGCTAAAATTGTCCGTAGTGTATGTGTGTGTATGAGAGTGTATGGGTGTTTCCCAGTAATGGGTTGCAGCTGGAAGGGCATCCGCTGCGTAAAACATATGCTGAATAAGTTAGCGGTTCATTCCGCTCTGGCGACCCAGATTTAAAAAGGGACTAAGCCAAAAAGAAAATAAATGAATGAATGTACATATTAGTACCTAAAGTGTAACTTTAGAAGAGCCGCAGTAGCAGCATTTGTGCATTTATTTCTAAATATACTCGGGTGTGTAGTATATAATAATATACAATCTTGATGTGGGAAGTGTTCTTTACCACCAGGAGCACCGAATTACATTGTTTTCTGCCTGAGGTAATGATGTTGAGCTGTTGTTGTGGTTGGCAGAGTGTTGCTATGCATTTTCGTCCACCAGAGGGCAGCGTTCCTACGTAAAAAAAATCAACAAGAAAAGTAATACACATTTCCTAAATATCAACATAGGCTTATTCTGAAAATGTAGCCCTATATATATATATCACTGGAGATCATGAATTATGTAGCCAGAAGTACGTATGGCTGCATTTCGTCTTTCAAACAAACACGGGGCGGTATGACGCCGTTCCTTTTCGCCCTTACCAGCTGACCGCTTACCTTTTTTTATGGACGACTTTCCCGCTGTTACCAGTTTGTCCAGTTAGCTTGCCTTGTACGATGGCGGAATATAGAGTTGAGCATGACGACGGGGTTCGAGTCTGGCGAAGAACGGTTCCAGAAAGCGGGTAAGATGTAAACAGAAGCCAAAAAATACAATAAACAAGTAAATAACAGGGTGAGAATGTGGTAAAATCTGAAAACATGGCAAAAATCAGGTGAGGGCTTTTCTTTTTCTGGATTGCTTTATAAAACTGTCGGTTGGGTTTAGGGAATTGGGTGAGCGGGTCAGTCGGTGCTTTTGAAAACACTGTTGGTTGGGTTTAGGGAATTGGGTGAGCGGGTCAGTCGTTGCTTTTGAAAACACCATTGGTTGGGTTTAAGGAAGTGGGTGTGCGAGTTAGTCAGTGCTTTTGAAAACACTATTGGTTGGGTTTAGGGGAGGAGGAGGGTGGGACAGTTGATGGGTTGGTCATTCAGTGGACAGCGGCCTCTGGTGGATTTACGTGAGAACAGTAGACGTGAATGGTACTTGCGAGATCAATTTGAGATCTCAAAAAATACACAGCGACCTCTGGTGGATTCACAAAAACAGAAACTGAAAAAAAATTGTAGCTCCTGGCACATATTTGGCGCTCTCCAGAAAGGTGTATAGAGGTATGTTTTCAGAATGAGCCTTGGTTGATAAAGGGCACCTAGGTTACCCCTTTTTTCAGATTTAATATGAGTCTTGTGTGTCTCCAGAATGTGTCTGTAAAGTTTCAGCTCAAAACACCCATCAGAATTTTTATTATACCTATTATAAGTTTCTCTTTTATACATTTTTGCACCAGGTGGCGGTTTTGTTGTACTGTTCCTTTAAGGCTAGTCCTTCCCACCCACTGTTTCTACATGCGTTTCTGCGTGCCTTTAATCTCCTCCCTCGGCTGTGTCAGACAACAGACAGACTTAAAGGAAGCAGATCTCATGTAGCGTTTGTGAGAAATACTACAGTAAGAACTTTACCAATGAGTTTTTGAGTTCACGTGCGCACACATAGATACACACACACACACACACAGACAGACAGCATGCGCATTTAGCTTTGCAGTCTTTTTGCATGCAAATGTGGCAGGATACAGGTTAATCTCCACTGCTGTATGAACATCTGTTATGTTAATGTACAAAATAAACCTGATTTAACATCCACAAACCGGGATTGAAGCGTCTTCTTTTATAATTGTTCTGACACGCGGCTGTGCTGATGAAGTAAATCGCTGTAATTCATTACACACATGCTTCGTTTTAAAACATTTTAAACTTGTAAAACTCACTCTTGATCATGTTTGATGATGATTGATGATCCTAGCGAACTGAACAGACCTTTTATTCCCGGTTGCTTTGCGCTCGCCCTGTCTTGTTGATATGAATATACACGTGACTACCAGGACATGTTAATACGCAGCTGTCAATCAATTCTGTGGGCGGTGGGACCGCACTCCTACGTCAAGTTGCGATCGGTGTGAAAACCGCTCCAATTGGTCCACCGTTTTTATGTTGTTACATTGAAAAAAAAGTACTGGGTGTGCTTATATCACCCCAATATGACGGTCTATACACTATACCTACAAACATGTCTGTCCAAACAGCTTGAAAAGTAGATTTTTCACCATAGGTGCCCTTTAATACTGATCGATATAGAAAAAGTAAATGTGCCTTTTTCTTTAAATATATATTACATTAAAATAGTTTTATATCTATTATTAGCATAATGTACTTTGATTTATATGTAAATATTGATTTATAAATATGTACACTGACTTAAAACATCAAATAAAATGTTTTTAAGGTTTAAAAATTGTAATTTTATGTAACTGATGAAATAAACAAAATTTTATTTGATTTGACTTAAAGATTTATGGCATTTATTACAGTGTAAGGGATGATGTACATCCAGGAGGGCTGTTTTATAAGACTGAGCCTTATTCAGAAAACAACCGACTAGATGTACATTACTTGCACAAAAATAAACTATTAGACACAAAACATTGATCTGAGCAGTAATTATTTACTAACCCTTTATTAAACATAAAGCAGTGTTTCTTAACCACATTCCCAAAAGACCACCAACTCTGCACATTTTCCGCGTCTCTGTAACCAAACACACCCGATTCAGAACATCAGCTCATTAGCAGAGACTGAAAGACCTGTAATGGGTGTGACAGACAAGGGAGACATCCAAAACATGCACTGTTTTTGGTTCTCCAGGAACGTGGTTGAGAAACACTGATAAAAAGCATGCCGAAAGAAAAATGGCTGAATTATTATTAATAATGAATTATTATTCAGTCACACGATGGTGCCAAACAGTCATGTACAGTGAAGTGACAAATAAGCATATATATATATATATATATATATATATATATATATATATATATATATATATATATATATATATATATATATATATATATATATATATATATATATAGTGAATTGTACTAAATATATTCACTCATTCATTTTTCTTTGGCTTAGTCCCTTTATTCATTAGGGGTCGCCACAGCGGAATGAACTGCCAATGAATGCCCTTCCAGCTACTACTCAGTACTGGGAAACATCCATACACACACATACACTAGGGCCAATTTAGTTTTTCCAATTCACCTATTGCGCATCTGATTGGACTGTGGGGGAAACCGGAGCACCCGGAGGAAACCCAAAATTAAAACTGTTACCAAAAAACCTTTAAGATTCCCTACCTATAGATCCTTGTAGACTTATCAGTGATCAGAGACATCATCTGCTATGACCACACTGATAAATCCAGCCCTCGTCCCACTGAGAGCCTGAAGCGCTGGATTAGTGTAAAGGAGCATTTAGAGTTTGATCTGTGGAGCTTTTTTTCCCCCGGATTACTCCTGGAGAGGTTTTAGAGTAAGAAAGATGGGGAGGAGAGCTAGCCAACTGGCACAGAACTAAAAGAGCAGCATTAAATATGTCAGGATCAGCTGTTACTCTGAGATCTGCCTCCTACGAGCCGCTGGCCGCTGTTAAACTATTGTTTCAGAGCCCGTAAATCTTCTGCGCTCCTGTGAAAAGCACAGACATCAAAGAGCTTGAATCTTCTCAAAAACACAGCATGAAAACATTTTATATATATATATTTATAGAGAGCGAGAGAGAGAGAGAGAGAGAGAGAGAGAGAGAGAGAGTCTATGCTTGGATCTCAGTGTAGCACTGTATGAATAATTAAAAGGATGGTCCACTACAATATCATATTTGAAACTTTAGTCGATGTGTAATGTAGCTGTGTGAACATAAACAACATCTCTGAATGTAAGGCGCTTAAAGTTCAATGCAAAGGGAGACATCAGATTTTACAGTTAGCTTAGCAAATCCTACAGCGAACAGACAAAGTTTGGGGACTACAAAAAAATACATCCGGGTTAATGATGTCATAAACCCTTCAGGTTACACAGAGACACCCTGCGTAGTGAAAGGGCGTGGCCAGAGGCGCTGTAATGTTATAACAGAGATACTGCTTGGTGATGTGGAGCTGATCTGCGAATCACAGAACTTTATGTTAGCCGACCAATCAGAGCCTCTTGAAGGCGGGTCTTCAGAGGAACTAGGAAATATGACAGTGGTTTTCATGTTTCTTCATTTCTCCTACCTTGTCAGATTGTCCTACCTCCCATTCAAAAAGTAGGTAGCACATTTTTATGCACAATATGCTACCCATCAGATTTTGCTACCAGTGTAAATTTTAATGTGGAGTAGTGTGATATGAAGCTGTAATATCGCCCTAATCTACTTAATCCTTAACCCCAACCTCAGAACCCTTCAAATACAGTGTTGGTAGCATAATCTGATGGGTAGGATCAAATGTCAGGACTCCTGTTTATCTCAAGGAAATGTGCAAGAAGGATGTTAATATGCACAGAAATGTACACAGCGGTCTCTGGTGAATTTATGAGAAATGGCATGCGTGAGAAAACATGGCACGGTAACATATTTGAGACTGTCAAAAATGTACACGACACCCTCTAGTGGATTTGTTACACCAAAAACTGCAAGAATACAAAGTGCAGGGTACATGTTTTTTCAGTTCTCAAAAATGTAGTCCTGGGCACATATTTCTAATGAGCCTGAGTTGCAGAAATCACGGAGGAAATGTAGATGTTGTGGGTGGTTTTCATCAAATCATTATGAAATTTCTATTTATATTTCTTTAAAAAATTTTATCATAAACCCTTCAGGTTACGCGCATTCATCACGCCCGCACATCAAAAGGGCGTGGCCAGAGGTGCTGCAATGTTATAGTAGAGAAAGCTAAATGGCGTCCAAACGCTGCTATTTCCACAGAGCTTGTTCTGTTTCTGTATTTAGACTTCCAAGGGACACGACACGAAGACAGAAGTGCTTACAGTTTAATTTTAATTATGTTCCAGAGAATTTTAAAAAAGATATAGCCAACATCTGACAAAGGACAGCTTCCAGAATCTCTCCCAGTTCAGTTCTGGATTTGGCTAAAAACTCCTTCAACCATAATAGAAGAAGCTGTGGATTGTGAGCCACAACCTGTAAGTTTTTTATTTGTTAAAATTGATCTATTACATGCTAAGTTATTAACGCTAACAGTATGTTGTAGCGAGGATGTAAACAGGGATGTAAACAATGGGAAATGCTGTTTGACATCATTAACAATTTAGCTACAAATTCATATTTATCCGCCAAACCCCTGTAAACACCCAGTCTTTACCAGCGAAGCAGTGTCTCTCTTTGCAGCAGCTTTTCCTGCATTCTACATCTCAAATAATGGCAGCTACTCTAACTGACAGTATTTACAAGCAGAGGCACAGTGCATGCTAGTAGAGGCGTGACAATTCTCCCAGTCACAAGGAGCCGTTCAGCGAATCACAGCACATTATGTTGGCTGACCAATCAGAGCCTCTTGAGGGGAGGCCTTTGGAGGAACTAGGAAATATTCGTTTAATATTTGAATTAGTATTCGAAAATATTCAGAAATGTTCGTATTAGTTGTCGTCTTGTTAGTTGAGTAGCTGAATACAAAGTAAGATGTATGAAAAAATAACCTGATTTTCTACAAGTGAAGCATGAGCACACATTGCTTTGCATCTTATAAACACAACCAAGCCTTAAAAATACGCTCTGGACCACCCCTTTAAATCATTAAATATTTTTATATTTTACATTATACAATGTCAGATTTACTTTTTATGTGTAAAAATTTATTTATACATAATCTTCTACGCTCTTATGAAAAACTGTTAAAAATGTGTTGCATGAATGCATGAATATACAACTTTTATTTATAGTCTGTTCTAAGAACTCAGTGTACCACTGTATGAATAAATAAAGTCCTTTACACATCATTATGGTTGTAGATTTAAAAGTTATAATAAGCAGTTTGTATGAGCGGCACTCTGGTTTTGAGTTTGTCATTCAGTGCCAGCGCTCACTGAAACCCTCTTCTCTTTGGCTGAAAATCTGGGTTTTATGTAGGGTTCAGCTGCCGGGTTTCAGGTCTCTCCCTTTGGCTGCGTTTGTGCTCTTGGTTAATGGAAAACACCTGTGCATTTTGGGAGGGGTTTATGTCACGATTTGTTAAACAGATGGCAAACATCTCAAACATCTCCCTTTAGATGTTCCGGTCACCACAGCTCATTCAGTCACTGCCAAACTTTCTCTTCCATCTTAAATGAACTTCTGCTTCTCTTACGATGGACAAAATCGTTCATGTTTTCCCTGTTTTCAAGATGTCAGTTTTATTTGTGTGTATATATAGTGAAATGTGATGCAGGGATTAATAGGAAATTCAATTTATGGTTATTTACCGTATATATTAAAGGGATAGTTTAATAAAATACAATTCTGTTTTATAATGTTTATGTTTATAATAGTTTTAATTACTCACTTCTAATAACTGATTTCTTTTATTTTTGCCATGATGACAGTAAATAATATTTTACTAGACACTTCTATACAGCTTAAAGTGACATTTAAAGGCTTAACTAGGTTAATTAGGTTAACTAGGCAGGTTAGGGTAATTAGGCAAGTTATTGTATAACGATGGTTTGTTCTGTAAACTATCGAAAAAAAATATATATATAGCTTAAAGAGACTAATAATATTGATATATATTTTTTGATAATATTTTTAAAAAATTAAAAACTGCTTTTATTCTAGCCGAAATAAAACAAATAAGATTTCTCCAGAAGAAAAAATATTATCAGACATACTGTGAAAATTCCCTTGCTCTGTTAAACATCATTTATAATAATATTTTAAATATTTAATATAAATAATATTTATTTGGATGAGATTTGCAATATATTATATATGCATTTTTAAACAGTCAATATTTTAAGTTTATCAGTTTACAGTCTTAAACCACGATTTGCTAATTATTTTTGCTAATTTAAGGCAGGGATATTATAGTTAACTAAAACTTAGAGAATAAAATCAAATAAAATTCAATAAAAAATTTCATATATAATACTAAAACAACTAAAACTGAAATATAAAAAAAAATTATAATTAAACTAAAACCTTAAATAAAATAAAAATAAGAAAAAATCTAATAAAAACATAATTAAATATGAATAACATATTTTTAAAAAAACTATAATGCTATATTAATATATAAGTCCTCAATCTTTTTTTCTCAAGAAAAAACTTATATATTAATATAGCATTATAGTTTTTTTAAAATATGTTATTCATATTTAATTATGTTTTTATTAGATTTTTTCTTATTTTTATTTTATTTAAGGTTTTTGTTTAATTATTAGTCTATATTTCAGTGTATATATGTATGTATGTATATACAGTATGTATGTATGTATGCATGTATGTATGTATGTATGTATGTATGTATGTATGTATGTATGTATGTATGTATGTATGTATGTATGTATATATATATATATATATATATATATATATATATATATATATATATATATATATATATATATATAATATATAATATAAATATGATATATTTAGACAGCAACGACTGAAATTTTTATTAAAAATTTTACAAAATAATTCTGTACTAATTATGTGTACAAGATGAATCATCAGTATTTTTCCACAAAAGAATTAAAATGCATGTTAATTTGTGACTAGTTTCCTGCATGCTTCAAATAAAAATGAAAAATATGCAAAAAAGCAAAGAATCATGCAGCTGAAATATTATTAAACTTACTAAACTAAAAATAATACTTATTCTACTTTGTGCAGGGTGACTCATCAATATTTTTACACAATAACAATATATTATGAATTAATTTATGAGTACATTATATTGTCTCCAAACATACAGACAATCATATACTGTATGCTGCATTAGTTGGAGCTTGTCCGCCTGTAGAGTGAGATGTAGATTGGAATTGTAGGCTGTGGTTAATAGGATGAGCTCAGAGCAGACTCTCAGCGGTGTGATATTGTTGTTCTCTGTCTGTGGAGTGATTGATGAAGCGGACAGGGGTCTCTGCTCTCTGCAGGGTTTCTCCAGCCGCTGGGAGAATGTTCTTCTAGAGAATTCCAGGAAGGCAGGAGATGCACTTTGTTCTGATCTCCAGCTGAACTTCCCCTCATTGAAATCTTTGCACTCAAATTAAACTGATGTAAATCCCAGATGACGAGACACTTTGGGTTCAGAAGCCCCACACTGACCACACTCTTGAAAACTCTGGGTTGTTTTAACCCAACACTGGAAAAATGGCTATGATTTTGGTTCATTATTTTTTTTTATTATACATTAAAAGTCTGTATCCTGCTAACAGTAGGTTTTTTTAAAGAACTTTAAGAAAGCTTACTGTGTTAGCAGGATACTGATTTTGAAGAAAGCTAAAAACCTATAACCACTGACTTGTATAGTAGGAAAAACAAATACTATAGAAGTCAATGGTTACAGGTCTCCAGCTTCAAAATATCTTGTTTTGTGTTTAATAAAGAAAAGAAGCTCATTAAAGTGTGCAAGTAAAAAGGTGAGTAAATGATGACAGAACTTTATTTTTGGGTGAACTATAGCCCTTTTATATACACGGTAAATAACCGTAATTTTGCAGAATTCCCTGAAACGCACTCCAGTTTTTATATTTTTTAATAGTTATTTTCAAGCACTTATTCATCAGTGATGTACATTTGAGTTTTATGTTACATCTAATTTTGATAAACAGTGTTTATTGCGTTACTTCAATTTCATGTGTGTTACCATGATGGTGTTTGTTATAGTTGTGTGAATGACACTAAGCACATTGACTAAACACTTATTTTAGATTCAATGTGTATTTTGTTTTCGATGTGTACAGTTAAATTCTAAATTATCCGCTCTCTTGTGATTTTTATTTCATTTTATTTATTTATTTATTTATTTTTTCTTCAAATATTTCCTAAATGAGGATTTACAGAGCAAGGAATTTTTCACAGTATTTCCTGTAATATTTTTTCTTCTGGAGAAAGTCTTATTTGTTTTATTTCGGCTGGAATAAAAGATGTTTTAATTGATTTAAAACCATTTTTAATAGCCCCCTTAAGCAATATTTTTTTGGATTGTCTATAGAACATACCATTGTTATACAAATGACTTTCCTAATTATCCTAACTTGCCTACACTGTAAAAAAAAATCCATAATTTTACGCTTAATGTTCGGCAGCTGGGGTGCCAGAAATAAACCATAAAATAACGGCTGTTAAATTACAGAAATTTACTGTAAAATAATGGACATTAAATTACAGAAATTTCCTTAAATTAAAAAATTTCAGGTAAATTTCTGTAATTTAACTGTTAATTTACAGTAAATTTCTGTAATTTAACGGCCGTTATTTTATGGTTTATTTCAGGTACCCCAGCTGCCTGAAATTAACCATAAAATTACAGATTTTTTTTACAGTGTAGTTTAGCCTTTAAATGTCACTTTAATCTGAATACTAGTATCTTGAAAATATCTCGTAAAATATTATTTACTTTCATCATGGCAAAGATAAAAGAAATCAGTTAATAGAAATCAGTTATTAAATCTATTGTGTTTAGAAATGTGTTGAAAAAATATATTTTTCTCCATTAAACAGAAATTGCGGAAACAATATACACACTGTAATAAAATACTGGTTGCCTCAAATTTTTAAGCGGAATCAAATTAACCTCATAAGTCATTTGAACATGTTATATTAAGCTGACTTAAAACAACTTGGGTAACTTATAAAATTAAGCTAGAACATGATTAATAAGTAACAATTAACTGAAAACATATGCTGTCGCGACTAATTGATCATATCATTTTATACAGTGCAGGCGGACTAATAATTCTTACTTTCTGACTGTACACTGTAAAGCAATTCGTTGACTTTATAAAATTGAGTAAACTTGTTGCCTTAACATGATGAAAATACACTGACGAAGAAGAAAAAAAAACCTTCGCTACTTCTTTTATCCTGTTTATTTAATAAATTATTGAGTGACCTTCTTTGGTACTTGTCATTTAAAGAAATTTGGTCACAGCACCAAGCTTTTCTGGTAGATTTACAGTAGCTTAAAATAAATAAATTAACCATGTGCATAACTGTCAGCTTAAATTAAATCAGCTTAACAGTTCTAAGTAGCAACAGGTTTACTCACTTTTCAAGTAAAGTTAACTTGTCACTTTAAAAAGCATTAGGTTTACTCTCTTTTTAAATAAAGCAATCTCTTTTTACATTTATATTTATTTTACAATTATCGTTCATTAAATTATTTTCCTTCGGCTTGGTTCCTAATTTATCAAAGATCACCCCAGTGGAATGAACTGCCAACTATTTCGGCATATGTTTTACACAGCAGTTGCCCTTCCAGCCGCAATCCAGTGCTGGGAAACACCTATACACTCTTATTCACACACGCACTCATACACCATGGACAATTTTGTTTCCCCAATTCACCTATACCCGTATGTCTTTGGACTGTGAGGGAAGCCGAAGCAGCCAGAGGAAACCCACGCCTACATGGGGAGAACATTCAAACGCACACAGAAATACCAACTGACCCACACGGGACTCGAACCAGCGACCTTCTTGCTGTGAGGTGACAGTGCTAACCTATAAGCCACTTATTTTACATTAAAATAAATATTTTTCTCATTGATAATAAGAAACACACTGACTCTGAGCACCATTTGGTAAAGGACCTTGTTACGCAATTGAGAAATCAGCTACAACTCAACACGTCTGCTGTTAATGTTCCTGAACTGTGAATTTCACAAGTCAGTGATGAGCTCCCGGCATTGCCACAATAAAAAACAAATGAAGTAAACATTTTCAGTCCAATTTTATTTATATTTAATAACTGTTTTGATCATGAGAAAACCTGTATATGCACAGTCAATATTTTTAAATAATTTATTATTATTATTATTAATTTATTTATTTTTTGTGAGAAGGTTTTCTGGTTTTATCCTTATTTTTTACCACAGTAAAAAATTATAAGGTCATGGCAACATATGTGTTTTTTTACTTCTTTAACTCATGCAAACAGTTAAATTGCAACTATATGTTTTTAAAAGTTTCATTTAACCCAATTAAACTAGACAAGAATTTAGAATACGAGAAAGTATTTGGGTCAACTGAGAAATTAAAAAAAATATTGTTATTAATAATATATTATTCATTCATTCATTTTCCTTTAGCTTAGTCCCTTATTTATCAGGGGTCGCCACAGTGGATTGAACCGCCATCTATTCCAGCATGTTTTACATATATAATAATAATAATAATAATAATAATGATAATGATAATAATGATAATAATAAGCAAATGCACAGTTCTTAGCAAGGTCATTCATCCATTAATTTTCCTTTCGACTTTATTAAGCTGGGGTCGCCACAGCGGAATGAACCGCCAACTTATCCAGCACATGTTTTACGCAGTGGATGCCCTTCCAGCTGCAACCCATCACTGGGAAACATCCATACACTCTCATTCACACACATACACTACGGCCAATTTAGCTTATTCAATTCACCTATAGCACATGTCTTTGGACTGTGGGGGAAACCGGAGCGCCTGGAGGAAACCCACGCCAACACGGGGAGAACATGCAAACTCCACACAGAAATGCCAACTGACCCAGCCAGGGCTTGAACCAGCAACCATCTTGCTGTGAGGCGATTGTGCTACCCACAATATTTTCTACTTATAATATGAAAATATTCCTTCTATCAGGTGCCGTTGCTTTTATTTAGAACACGATTTAAATCACCCGCTTCTGTCCTCAATCTGGCAACCTGCGCTTGCGTTTGTTTTGATCCAGGAGTGCAATACCTAGTTCAACCATTGGGTGTCAAACTTACATACTGTACCTTTAATGCAATGTTAGGTCAAATATGGACAAACCCAAGGTTGGGTTAATTTTTTTTATTAAATTTAAATGGTATTAAAATGACAAGGGTTGGGTTTGTCCATATTTGACCCAACATTCACTGTAAAAAAAAATATCCGTAAAATTTACAAGCTGTGTTTGCAGGAACGTTCTCATTGAAACCATAAAATAAACGTGAAAATTTTACGGTAATCTTCCATGTTTCTTTAATTAACGTTGTTTGAAGTGCTTATATCTACACATTGTCACACAGAAAAAAAACATAACGGTGAAAAGAAAGTCACGTGATGAACCAATGCTCGTCACAAACAACTTATACTAATATATTGCAAAGTTGTTGCTTCATTTTTTTTGGTGCAAATTTATAACATGATTCCACATAGTTTTCATGTTTCTCTCCAATTATCATGTGTAATACGAGCCTGCTCAACTGAAAGGATCGAGCTGTTGTTTGATGTAGATGACATCCTTTACATCTGAATAGAAATCCTGTTTTAAAGCCAATTGGTTTGCAAATGAAGGCACAGCTCTGTCCCTCTGGGAAACTGAAGGTAGTCGAAACATGTCTCAGTTTTCCGCACCTCGATCACCATGAGGCCGCTGCTCCACTTTCTTTAAGACGTCTCTGAATCCTCCAGAGTCGCCAGTAATTTAAACACAGATCCCGGAGAAAAGCACAACAGCTGCCTTACAGACATGTAATATGAAAGCGGATGTGAAAGTATTTACAGATATTATACAGATCTACAGTGGCTTAGTGGTTAGCACTGTCACCTTCCAGCAAGAAGGTCGCTGGTTCGAGTCCCGGCATGGGTCAATTTCACATTTCTGTATGGAGTTTGCATGTTCTCCCCGTGTTGGCGTGGGTTTCCTCTAGGTGCTCTGGTTTCCTCCAAAGACATGCTAAAGGTGAATTGGATGAGCTAAATTGGTCGTAGTGTGTTTGTGAGAATGAGTGTGTATGGGTGTTTTCCAGTACTGAGTTGCAGCTGGAAGGGTATCCGCTGTGTAAAACATAATCTGGATAGTTGGCGGTTCATTCCGCTGTGGTGACCCCTGATAAATAAAGGGACTAAGCTGAAGGAAAATGAATGAATGAATGAATGTACAAATCTTATTTTTGTTTTATCGCATGTATTTTTATTTAGCTAAAGGGGTAGTTCATGCAAAAATAAAAATTTCCTTATCGTTTACTCACACTTGAGGGTTTTTTTATGTTGATTACAAAAGAAGATATTCTGAAGAATGTTGGGGAAAAGCAGACACGGATATCCATAGTAGGAACACAAAATAATGAAAATCAATAGCTTTTTTAAACAACATTCTACTAAATATCTTCTTTTGTGTTCAACAGAAAAAAGAAACTAGGAGGATGAATAGACTAAATGATGACGGAATTGATCTATTTTCCAACTCTTTTCCAATCTCTTTTTCTCTTTAAACAAAGAAATAAATAAGTTTAATAAATATTGAGCTGAAATCCCAAATCCCTGTGAATATTTAAAAAACTTAAATTAAATTAAATAACTTAAATAAATAAATAAATAAATATTATTTTATTTTTTTTTATTTCAGTTTAATAATTTTAATTTTAATCCAGTGTAATTTAATTCAAGTGTAATTTAATTCAAGCTAAATAACTTTATTCAATGCAGCCTATGAAAGACGAGAGCTGGAGATCTGTTTAAAGAAAAGAAATATGTCAGCGTGTGAATATATATTGCAGAAATTCTTTTTGTTTTATCCCACATGTGAATTTATTAGTTAGCTAAAGGGTAGTTCACGCAAAAATGAAAATTTCCTGATCATTTACTAGAGTGGTTCGTGACTTTTTATGAATTTTTTTCTTCTGTTAAACACATAACAAGATATCCTGAAGATTGCTGGAAAAATACTATGAAATACTTAGAAAATCAATGGCTTTTTTTTACAACATTCTTCTAAATACCTTCTTTTGTGTACAATGGAAAAAAGAAACTTGGAGGATGAATAGACTAAATGATGACAGAGTTTTCATTTATTTTTTGGGGGTGAACTATCCATTTAAACAGAATCAAAAAAAGTTTAACAAAGACTGACCTGAAATCACAGCGAGTATTTAAAAAACATAAATAAAATTAATTAACTTTATTAAATAAAAAATAAAATAATAATAAAATAAATAATATTTTAATCAGTTTAATAACTGTAGTCTTAGGAAAGTGAAGTTAACAATTTTAATCCAGTATAATTTAATTCAAGCTAAATAACTTTAATCAAAGCAGCCTGTGAAAGACGAGAGTTCTGTTTAAAGAAAAGAAATATGTCAGTATATATATATACACAGTGCTCAGCATATGTAAGTACACCCCATTTTGAAAATGAATATTTGTATCAATTTCTCAGTGAATATGGGCAATGTATTTTGCTGCATTTAAACAAAGCAGATTTATTAAACAGATATATTTATTAAAGTAATATTTTAGTCACCAAACATATTTAGAAATTTAAAGATAATACAATTAAATTCAAGCAAAATACTGCAATTTTTTTATTATTAAAAATTTTTCCTCTTTTGATTCTCTTGATATTCTGAAGAATGCTGGAAAAATGACTATGAAATACTAAGAACATCAATGGCGTTTTTTTTACAACATTCTTCTAAATATCTTCTTTTGTGTTCAACAGAAAAAAGAAACTTGTGGGATAAATGGACTAAATCAGGGGTGCTCAGCCCTGTTCCTGAGTTCTACCTTTCTGCAGAATTTAGCTCCAACCCTAATCAAACACAACTAAACCAACTTGAAGCACTTGGTAATTAAAATCATGTGTGTTTGATCAAGGTTGCAGCTGAAATCTGCAGGAAAGTAGATCTCCAGGAACAGGATTGGGCCACCCATAGGCTAAATGATGACAGAGTTTTTATCATTTTTTTGGGTGACCTATCCCTTTAAACAAAGAGTCAATCAAGTTTAACAAAGATCGACCTGAAATCCCAAATCACAACAATAAATATTTTTTTTAATAAACCAATGAATAAAGATTTTTTTATAAGTTATTTATGTTATTCAGTTTAATAACTGTAGTATGATCAGTCAAAGGAAAGTAATCCTTTAACCCCATGTAATTTAAGACCTTAAATCAATGCAGTCTCTGAAAGAGGAGAGCTGGAGATCAATTTGAAGTAAAAATATTTATTTATTTATTTATTTATTTATTTATGTATTTTTAACATGGATGCTTTCCTTATTAATATTAATTTATTATTTTGCTGTTGCTTGGTAACTTTCTCGCAGCGTCCTGTTAGATAATCTTATGAAATATTCATAGTTCTATCCAATGCAACAGGAGGATTCCCTTGCTCCTAGAGCCCGCCTACTAACTGGTACCTTTCAACCAATCAGATCGTCTTGCGGGGTGGACGTGTTGTGTTACGTAATTAATATTCATAAGCCGAGCCTTTAAGTCTCCCGCTGCGCGTCTGTTTGGTTGTGTCCGCTGGAGTGCGCGGAGTTCAGAGCGAAAGGCTGCTCTGAAAAGTCAATGGATTTGAATGCCTCAGCACTGGACTGTTGGATCATCATTCAAACTGTTATAAATGCGTCAATTGAGTGATTTCAAAACTGACATTTTGTTTTTGCGGCTCCTTAAGGAATGCGGTTACCGGCTTTACCTCAGCTGATAAGGATAATTTAACGTTACTGACGCGTGATTGACTGTAAACAAACTGACGCGCCTTTAAACGTGTGCGAAAGGATTAAACATTTACTTTGACAGGTAAGAATTGTTTTAAACAATTACATTTTAACAATTACATTTTTTAACAAATATGCCATGACAATGATCTAATTATCATATTTTTGTATATGTACTATAGCAGAACTGCTAATTAAGTTAGTCTTACGAGGTGATGTAAATATCTTCTGATATATCGTGACTATATGACTACTGTACCGATAACAGTTGTTGTAATATTTGTTTTCGCTGATTTATAAACCCGTAGGGAGGTAAACTTTAGTAGTTTATATTTAGTTTTTAATTATGAACGATTATATTTTTATTGTTGTATTTCCTTTCTGTATTTTTGCCTGCTGTATAGTGTTTTTGAAGCCCACTATAGTAAAGGACTTGAAATAATCTGTTGTGGTAATTTCATAGTTGCTTTGATAATACAACAACTAAAGTAATACAAGTTTTTTCTACAATTCTACGGTATAGTACTCTACAATACATCATGAACCACAGTTTACTGTAGTAAAAACTAAAGTATACTACAGTATTTACTACAGGCTATTAGGTTACTACAGTTAATACTGCATTATGCTGTAGCATTCATTAAAGAAAGTGTTGTAAATATTATAATATATGAGCAATTCCAGCGTTTTGGATGTGACATTTGCAGTAAAATTTCAAAACAAATTCACATAGAAAGTAGATAATAACATTATATTGAAACATCTGTTTATGTTTTCTAAAACAGCTAACCACAGAGTTATGCGAGCAGGAAAATATCAATCTGTACATTTTTTAAAATATTTTAAATGTGGAAAATAATCATGCGTTATGGATGTGACAAAAAAGTCAGTGAGTTTACAGTCATACAACATACTTTTTAGAAATTCTGTGAGTTAAACTGCACAACCCAAATAAAACAATGCTAATAAAAAGGATGAGTTGTCTCTCTATAGAACAAAAATCATTGATTTTATTTTATTGGACATTTTTGAATTAATAAGTAAAAAGCTCTGTTATGGATGTGAAATTGCCACTTGTGTGACTTTTGTAAATCAAATATAATTGTTTGAAAACAATGACAGAAAATACACAAAAACGCAGAAACTGTTTTGCTATTTTGGCGAATACATAATAATAAAAAAATAATTGTACATTTGTATGGAATTGCTCATATACAGTATAAGTGTATATAATGCACTTTACTATAGTATTGTTAAAAACACTGTAGCATATACTATAAATTACAATAGTATTTCATTCCTGTGGGCTTGTAATTATTATAGTAATGAAAACCTGGTGTGGTTTGAGCAATGTATGTCTGTAGTACATGTGAATAATCACATTAAAAAGCAAAGTATTGAAAGATGTAGGTCAAAATATTGAAGGATTGTCAGAAGGTTTCTATGTTTGCATAGATGTGAGCTCCGGATACATCTGTACGAGACCATTAGGATGCTGAAAATCCTGCCCTTCGGGGAAGAGGATGTGATGACAGGATTATTATTTAATTTATCAGGTGCTCGGCCCTATTGTGTTGAGTCTGTTGGACTAGTTTGACGTTGGCCGACACTAACAAGACCTTATGGGACTTGGACTTTCACACAATGACCATTTCGTGTAGTAGAATTTGCTCACCGGTTTCAGGGTGGTTATTTTGTGCATATACTGAGGTAAAGTTGGTTAAATGTTTAGTGACAACTTTTGACACGGTTCCTATATTGTTTACCATGCTACTTTGAATATTGTCAAAAATAGCATGCAAGTATGACTTCAAAACAACATTAGCACCATTTAATTGACTGTGAACAATGCTGTACGTCTTTGGCTGCTAATTTGACTTCCCTATTTAGAGTTTGCAAAGATTACTTTTCTGAAAATATAATATTAAGGAGAAAGTCCGAATGTGAAAATGTGAACTTTACCCCAATTATGCATACAGTGCTCAGCATGAGTACACCCCATTTTGAAAATGAATATTTTTATACATTTCTCAGTGAATATGGGTAATATATATATATATATATATATATATATATATATATATATATATATATATATATATATATATATATATATATATATATATATATATATATATATATATATTAGTGCATTTGAAACAAAACAGATTTATTAAACAGATATATTTATTCAAATAATATTTCAGTCACAGAACACCTTTTGAAATGAAAAAAATAATACATTTAAATTCATGTAAAATATTGCTGAAATAATATTGCAAACTACAACATTTCTACAAAAATTTATACATTTTTGTTTCTCTTTGCTATTTTTGAAATTTTGTATATTTTAACATAAATTTGGGCTACTAATTTTTAAACTATTATTATAAGTTATTTTGTTAGATTAGCTCCAGATTTGGCTTCAGTAAACTAAAGTATATGCACAAATATATTGTTACGCATCCTATTGAAAATTTTAATTTAAATGAGAGATCTCTGGGGGGTGTACTCGTATGCTGAGCACTGTATGTGTGTTTAGTATGCAGTGATCCTTCTTGAAGAAGATTAATTGTTGAGTAGATGTGTTAAACTTTGGACTACAGTGCTTTTGCAAATATCGATCAGCTGACTTCATCTTATCATTGAGGTGATTTGTGGCTATCTTTTGTTTTTTTTTGCAAGAATATTGACTGGTTTAATCTTATGTTTTAGCTGCTCTAAGCTGTAAACAACATTGGGGTGCAGTTAGTTTTCGCACATTCAGATTTTCAACTACTTAATATAATTTTAGAAAAGTATTCTTTGCAAATTCTTAATCAGAGATGCCCAAACTAGGGCACGTGGGCCACAGTTGGAACACGGTAACCTTTCATTTGCCTCACCATCCCATCTGAGAAGAGAAGGCGAATGATAGGGAACGTTGGCCTAATTTTAAGGGACCATTGGATAGTAATTTTAAACTTAACGTAACATTTTTTGTTTGTTTGTTTTATTTTTGGGCTCCAAAAAAGCAAACTGCTATTAAATGTTTTAATAAAGTTGTAAATGAATCAGATTTTTCAAAATGTAAATACTGTCTCTCGACGTATAGAGGACAATGCACAAAACATGGCTCGCAAATCAATGCAAAGGTTGACTTTTGTATTCAGCATTGAATTCCATTGTGGAATATATATTACACAACAGTTCTGTCTGGTTCTTGTATCTGATTGGCTGGTAGCCGTGAGATATTCTGATATTCTAATTTTTCCTTATCGCAAACACAACAGCAGTCTGATAGTTATTGTGACGCTTTTTTCGGGGTTAATTATTGTGATATCCTGATTGCAACAGAGAAATACTGTAGACTGTAACATTGTAAGAAGAAATCTCTGTAGACTGATGGCATTTCATGTCAAGTTCAGATTTATAATCTTTAAAATGTCAGTAAAATCATCTGTTTTGTCATCACTTTATGCATTACGCTTGAGAATCATTCAAACACTAACTCTAAAGTGACGTTGGTGAATTAGTAACGGCTTTTGATGTTCTGACGTCAGCTGCAGTTGTGTATGAATGGCGGAAGAAAGTAGTTCCTAATACAAAAGATTCTCTGTGTTTTTATTTCTTATATACAAGTAAGTATGTGTCGTCGAACTGTTGTATAAATGCAATATCACACTCGTAGAACTGCTACTCGTGTGATATTGCTTTTATATATATATATATATATATATATATATATATATATATATATATATATATATATATATATATATATATATATATATATATATATATATATATATATATATTTTTTTTTTTTTTTTTTTTTTTTAATTATTTATTTATTTATTTTTGTTATGCTGTCTTAGTTCATAAAGAAATATTTTTGTTTTTAAATATTAGGAAAATAAATAGGAAATTACTCATAAGCAACTTTAATGTAATACAGTTTGCTATATTTACTTCTGGCCCATATTTATATTTTGGCCTTTCATAAGAAAATGTTTGGGCACCCCTTTTCAAAATAATAATGTTATTTATGATGAGCTCTTCTCAAACTCAAATAGGGAAATCATATTAGTAGCCCATGATGACTACCAAAGTACAACATTGTTCACAGTTAATGAAATTGTGCTAATGTTGTTTTAAAGTCATTTGATGTGATTTTAGACCGAATATTAAACATACTGAACACCTAAACATACTGTATATAATATTCAGGTCTGGACTCTGTGGAGGCCATTTCATGACTGTCTTTGTTATATCAGCTGTTTTCTCTCCAAATATGATTTCATTACATTAGCAGTGTGTTTGCGATCAATATCATGCTGAAAAATTGAGCTGGGTCAGTTGGCATTTCTGTGTGGAGTTTGAATGTTCTCCCTCTGTTCGTGTGGGTTTCCTCCGGGTGCTCCCGTTTCCCCTACAGTCCAAACACATGGGCTATAGGTAAGCTAAATTGTCTGTAGTGCAGGTGTGTGAGTGAGAGTGTGTGGGTGTTTCCCAGTACTGGGTTGCAGCTGAAAGGCACCCACTGTGTAAAACTTATGCTGGATAAGTTGGCGGTTCATTCTGCTGTGGCGACCCCTGATTAATAAAGGGACTAAGTTGAAAACAAAATGAATGTATTTCAACAAATTCAGCATGTTTTTCCTAATTTCATAATGAAAATATAATAGGAGTACAACTCTTGTTTTGCTTGTTGTTGATTTATCATATGTATATTTAGCAAAGTGGGCAGCATCTGGCTCAGTGGTTAGCACTCACAGCAAGAAGGTTGCTGGTTGGAGTCCTGGCTGGGTCAGTTAGAATTTCTGTGTGGAGTTTGCATGGGTTTCCCCCGGGTGCTCCGGTTCTCCCAACAGTCCAAAGACATGCACTATAGGTGAATTGGGTAAATTAAATTATCCATAGTGTATGAGTGCGGGTTGCAGTTGGAAGGGCATCCGCTGCGTGAAACATATATTCTTGAGTAGTTGGTGGTTCATTCTGCTGTGGCAAGCTCTGAAACAGAGACTAAACCGAAGGAAAATTAATAAATGAATGGAGAGTTTTACTGTTTTAAAACGAACTTTGTTTTTCATTTAAAGGTGAAAATGTTAAAATTAAAGCTCATTAAACTCAATATGTAGCTTTTGCATTTTTTAAAAGTATACTTTTATACATAAATAATACCCTGATTAATATACAGTTGGTTTTATATAGTTATAATAAACAAAAAAAAGCATTTAATTTTTATCCGATTAATAAAAAAAAAATGGTTGGCCAACTAATTGATTATCAAAACAGTGTTAGTGGTTTATTATATATATCAAGAAATGGCAATGGAGATGTTTGTGATCCTTTTGTATTTCAAAATTATTTTCCAATCAATTTAGTTCTGGTTATTTGATGTTTTAAGCAAGTATTGAGTTTTTAAAGTGTTTTTTTATGTTTCCTCTATTTCAGTATATTACATTGCATCTTATTGGTTAATAATGGCTTTCTTTAGTCAGATATTTTTCGGTAATGACCACAGAATCGTTAGTTGCAGGCCTAGTCACAACAATCACAAGCTGTTTTAAAACACTGAGTTAGTTACTAATATACTCATAACAGTACATCATGATCATTAAAATGTATTAGACTTCTTAAATTCTGCTTTACTGTTTTATTGAATGCAAAAGTCAGAATGTGAGAATAATATAAAACCAAATTTACTTCAATGTAAGAAAGAGGCATTCTGGTTGCTTAAAACGGTGTGTTTGGAAGTCGTAACTCCAGGGGAAAGATCTGCCTGTGGAGTTTGAGTTGACTTTGCCTGGAGTGTAACTTGGAGAGTTTATTGTTGCTTTGTGTTGAAGGAGATTATTGAAGTGTTTGAAGAGCTACCTGAAAACCAGCCCCCTGTCTGTGTCACATCCAGACGCTCTGCAAACTGATAACCTCTCCAATCCAGGAATAGTCAGTTCGTTAAAAACAAGACCTACAGTATAACAAAGCTGTGATTTGTAAGGCTTTAATCGATCAGGTTAATGAATAGAATGAGCTTTCTGCAATGTGACATAAAGTTCATTAACTTTCTGTTCACTTTCTTGTTTTAAGTAAGTGCTGTTTTGTATTTTTGTGTCTACAAAGACCTGTGATGGAAATGACTTTTAAAAAAAACAAAACAAAGATTAATCTGACAATGACCCCATGACCTATAAAAGCGTCTGACTGTCAACACATGACACAAAGATTATTCTTTTTATTTTTTTATTAGTAGTGCTTTTGCCAAGTCAAGCCTCGGGATTACTATTTTGTGCAGGCAGAGATTTAAATAAACCCCATGATTTGAATGAAATGAAACTTCTGTGCATGGAGTCGAGAAGGTTTTTGTTTCTAATTTCTATTATAATATTTTGTTAATCTGGCAAGTTGTCAAATCTGAAAAAAAAATTAAATCTCTAAATGACAATATTTTTGTTTATATTTGATGTATATATGTACACGGTAGGCCTGCACAATATATCGTTTCAGCATCGATATCGCTATTTGCACACCCGCAGTAGTCACATCGCAAGATATGCAATGTTGAGTCAGAATTATAATTACTGTATTTAGCTACTGTATTGTTTCTAGTCCAACTTTCTACATTCATTAAAATTATTTTATTTCCCTCTCTGGCAGATCATTTCACTTGTTTTAAAAACTCTTAATTTTGACTTATATCTTTTCAAGTTGGAAACTAAAAAAAATTTGTACTTGATATTTTGACTAAAAAGAGACAAAGGATGGTAAAAAAAGCATTTTTTGCCTTGTGATTATTCAATTTCTGTACCGGAATACTGTTAGGCCCCCAGAAAACTATCAAATAGTGCTATTCAAACTATCTTGTGGAACCGTATTCATATCGCACTATATATCACAGAAAAATAAAATATCGCAATATCAGATTCTTCCAATATCGTGCAGCCCTAGAACATATATCTACATATATCTATATAACATATATAGTATATCTTGTCTAAATATGATGTTTTGTTTGTATTATATACAATAGGGATATGTACAATTTAATAATATGCCAAAATATAAATATGCGTGTGTGTGTTTATTTATTTTTATTTTGCAACATTCAAATATTTATTATTAATATGTTATTATACAAATTAAAAAAATATATAAAACAAATCATAACTGAAATCAAAACACATTTAGAATCAATTGTCAACATCTGGAAAACATTTCAAAATAACAATATATTCATACATTTTTATGTATGCATATATGTTTTTATGTATATAAACAGTACATATAACGATTCTATATTGTTCTTATTATTTTTATTATATAAAAATATGCAATGTATTAAAAAAACAATTTAATAATATATAGAAACATATGTATTACACTACAAAGAATTATTTGTAATAATTGCGTGTTAACACATATTTATTTGTATGTGATTATTAAAATATTTTAAATGTAATAATTTAATAAGTCAAAACGCAAAAGAAAAAAAAAATTTTATATATTGTATGATAATAATAATAATAATAATAATAACAATAATAATATGTGAATAGATTCTATACTATTTTTATGCTAGAAAAATATAAGTATATAAAATACATATTTTAACATGCATACATAATTATAATTCATTCATTCATTCTATGACAGAGCATGCAAACTCCACATAGAAACGGCAACTGATCTATCCAGGACTTGAACCAGTAACCTTCTTGCTGTGAGGTGACAGTGCTAACCACTAAGCCACCGTGTTGTATTAAAATAGAAAAATATAGATATGTGCCTGCATGTGTGTTTATTTATTTATTTATATTTTGCAATAAATGTAACCATGTAATCATACCTCAACATCATTTATTAACATTTGGAAAAGAAAACATATTAAATCGATTCACAATATATTTATAAATGGTTATGTTTAGATATATATGTAACAGTATATAGAACAACTTCAATATTATTATTTATTAATATTATTCTTATTATGGGTGGCGCAGTGGGAAGCGCTATCGCCTTACAACAAGAAGGTCGCTGGTTCGAAGCTCGGCTGGGTCAGTTGGCATTTCTGTGTGGAGTTTGCATGTTCTTTCGCAATGAGTTCCTCGGGGTGTTTCGGTTCCCCCCACAGTCACATGACATGTGCTATAGGTGAACTGGGTAAGCTAAATTGGCCGTAGTGTATGTGTCTATGTCCTGGTCCTCCAGATTGGGGGTTGAGCAATGGGCTAAAGACCCACCTCGTAAAAATTTGATGTTGCGAAACCCCAACATGGTGCGGCTAAATATCAACTTTGATATATCATTGTTATTATATAAATAAATATACAATGTAACAATATAAAAATGTATATAATAATAATGTATAGAAACATGTTACAGTATGTATACGGTTTAATACTTATTTGATATGAAAACTTTATTGATAATGATGATAATGATGATTAGCCTTTATTTGTCACAACACTGTTACATGCAGTGAAATTGGACCCCTCTGACCATACACAAACATCACACATTTAAGAGAAAGACAGGTCAGTCGAAAGGGTAGCATAGGAAATACGATACATTGGGGAAAAAGAATAATTATAATATATTACAATAAGAATAGCAAATCAACAATTATTTATTTATATATGATTATTAAGTCATATTTGAAATCAAAACACTAGTGAAACCTATTGTCAACATCTGTTCTGTACTGTTAATTATTTTGTGTGTAGTATTTATATAATAATTCTAAAATACATGTTTTACAATATTTATTACATGCATTAAATACATTAATGTTTGGTAATAATTACATTCATTCATACATTTTCTTTTCGGCTTAGTCCCTTTATTTATCTGGGGTCGCCAGAGTTATCCAGCATATGTTTTTTTACGCAGCGGATGCCCTTCCAGCTGCAACCCATCACTGGGAAACATCCATACATACTCATTCACACACATACACTAAGGACAATTTAGCTTACCCAATTCACCTGTATCGCCTGTCTTTAGAGTTGTGGGGGAAACAGGAGCACCTGGTGGAAACCCACGTGAACACGGGTAGAAATCCCCACAGAAATGCCAACTGACCCAGCCGGGGCTCGAACCAGCAACCTTCTTGCTGTGAGGTGATTGTGCACTGCACCACCGGTGCGGCCCAGTTATAATTACATAGTAAAAATATTTATTGTTAATGTAACTTTTTCAAAACATTTTTAAAACCACGTCATACCATCTTCATAACTACCACCTTATCCAAGCACTGCAGCTGTATACTTTTTATTGATGTTCAGTTTTGCCTCATTGCCACCCTCATGTTGAGCTCAGCTTGCAGTCAGCACATGTGTTGCGCATAAGAAGCAGCTGTGAGCCGCACCTCTGGGTTTATGGGTCAAAGTCAGGATGCCAAGACAACAGTGTCCACCCCCCACCCCCCCTAAATCAGCTGCTTGCTGGATTGCAGACAAATGTGAAAAACCTGAATGACATCGCTGACGGGCGCGAGTCCAGTGACCACTTGTGGGACAGCTGACTGATTTAATAACATACTCTCATGTTCATGTTGTGGTTCCACTCGCATTAGTGGCTCATGGCAATTATGTTAATTGGAGTGTGTTTTGTCCAGTTGCTGTGTTGAGTTTTTGTGCTGTTGTTAGTGATGGTGTTTGTTTGCGTAAGAGTGTAGTGTTTATCATAGTATATGGCAAGAGATGTTTGTGATCCTTTTGTATTTAAATATTAGTTCTCTAATCATTTTAGTTGTGATTATTTGATATTTTAAACAAATATTAAGTTTTTAAAAGAGTTTATTTTTTGTTTCCTCTATATCAGTGTAAATGTAATGTGTATTTTATATAGCGCATTTATCGTGTATGGCCATACACCCAAATCGCTTCACAGTCATGAGGAGGGTCTCTCCACTTCATCACCAGTGTGCAGCATCCACCTGGATGATGTGACTGCTCAGAAGTGGAGAGATAGTGATAAAGCCAATTCGGTGGATGAGGATGATTGGGAGGCCATGATTGGTAAGGGCCGATGGAGGGAATTTGGCCAGGATTGCAGGGTTACACCCCTACTCTTTATGAGAAGTGCCATTTTTTTTTAATGACCACAGGGAGTCAGGACCTCGGTTTAACGTCTCATCCGAAAGACGGCGCTCACTGACAGAATAACATCCTTTTCACTATACTGGGGCATTAGGACTCACACAGACCGCGGGTTGGGTGCCCCCTGCTGGCCTCACTAACAACACTTCCAACAGCAACCTAGTTTTCCGAAATTCCACATAGCTCTGTGGAATATCTGAGTCTTATTGGTTAATGGTAATATACAACACAGTATAATGAACAACACTGAAGGTTTTGTTAAATAATAGCAAAACCATGTTTCTTTTTATTTAAAGGAACACTCCACCTTTTGAAAATCATTTTACAGCTTCCCTAAATTTAAACAGTTGAGTTTTATCATTTTTTAATCCATTCAGCCCATCTCTGGGTCTAGTGGAGCACTTTTAGCTTAGCTTAGCATAGACAATTGAATCGGATTAGACCATTAGCATCTCGCTAAAAATGATCAAAGAGTTTAGATAATTTTCCTTTTTAAAGCTTGACTTTTTTTTGTAGTTACATCATTTTTATTTTTTAGGCCAGTATTGCTAGGAACTATACTTTCATTCTGGCTTAATAATCAAGGAACTTTAGTGCCCATAGGTACAATGACATTACACAGCACCTGAAAATAGTCCCTAGCTAGCTTCCAATGTGACCTGCTTACACAGGGATGTCGTGCTGCGTAATATCATAATTTGTGCCTGTTGCAGTCGTGGTACGGCAGCAAAGTTCCTTTTTTACACCGGAATGAGAAAATAGTTATTACCCATACTAACCTAGAAATAAACAACTTCTATTTTTGTCAGTCTTAGTAAACAATGTAACTAAAGAAGAGTCCAGCTTTTAAATAGGAAAAGTATTCAAAACTCTTTGGTCATTTTTAAGCGTGATGCTAATGGTCTAATCTGATTCAATTATCTATACTAAGCTCAGATAAAAGTGCATTTTCGAGAACAAGAGATCGTCTGAATGGATTAAAAAATGGTAAAACTTGTAATGCTTAACTCTAAGGGCGCTGTAAATGATTTTCAAAAAAGTAGAGTGTTCCTTTAAATAAAAAGACATATGGTTTTGCTTTTATTTAACAGAAACTATACCAAAACATTAATATTGTAAAATATATACAGTATGTCTTTTTTATTGTTGTTTTAGAATATGTTAAATGTAATTTATTCCTGCGATCATGAGCTGAATTATTAGTATCAATACTCAAGTCTTCTTTGTCACACATGATCCTTCAGAAATAATTAGAATATGCTTATTTTCTGCTCAAGAAACAATTGCTATGATGAGAGCAGTTATTTTGTGAATATTTATTAAAAAAACTGTGATACGATTTATTAAAAATCATAATAAAAAAAAGAAAGGAGAGATTATTCTATATTTTTCTATCTTTTCAAGATTATTCACGAAATTATAAAATAAATCAAAATAACATTTATTTAAATAAGATTTTTGTAACATGAAAGTCTTTCCTGTCACTTCAAAGGAACAAATCCTTAATGATTGACAGTATTATTTGAACATATTGCATTTTATTTGATTAAAACCAGTTTTCTAAAACAACTTCATATAGTAGATTTAGATTCTTTTATATATTAAAAAACATCTGACCCCAAACATATGACTTGCAAATATAGTTTTATGCAGATGACCCGACAGCAGGAAACACACTGTTTGATATGATCTCACGGTGATGTCATGTGGGACATTCCCAACGTGGCTATTAGCATATTATATCACTTATGTACGCATACAGCTTTACAAAAAAGAATGCCGGTTTGTGACAGAACGATTTTGCTTAAATTCATTTTTAATTACATTTGTGATGACAGGCTTTAGTTGTGATGCAGAGAAAGCGCATCATTCTTTTGACTCAAATGTTTGCTTGCCAGTTTATCATCAATAAGGAATGCACTTCCTCTTGTGAGTTCATTAAAGGTTAAATAAACTATTTATTAATGTGTGTTTTGACACAGATAGATAATTCTTCTTTAACTAATAGATGTCTGTGCATTTTGACTTTGGAAAGTTATTACCATTTAGTCATATGCAGTCAGTACCACTTCATGAAAATTTTTGCCTCATTCTGTTGAAGACCAAAGAAGATATTTTGATGGATGTTGTAAACCCGTAATCATTGACTTGCATAGTAGGAAAAACAATTACTATTGAAGACGGTAGCTATGTTCCCATCCAAATATGGGAATTAGACTTATTTCTGTTGAGCGTGTGAACATAATGACCAATCATTGGTGTTTAAGAATTAGCTTAACAATGCTCAGAAAGCAAGTTGGATTAATATTTACATTTGTTTATTTGCTGTAAATGCTCATGTTGTGTTCTGTGTCTGTACTTAAGTTTTGTTTGTTAACTTCAAAAAGAGTTTTCTTTGAGCAGGTAAAGTTAAAGGGACAGTTCATACAGTTGAAGTCGAATTATTAGCCCTCCTGTATATTTTTCCCCCAATTTCTGTTTAACGGAAAGAAGATTTCAACACATTTCTAAGCATAATAGTCTCAATAACTAACTTCTAATAGCTTTCTATTATCTTTGCCATGATGATAGTACATAATATTTTGCTAGATATTATTCAAGACACTAATATTCAGCTTAAAGTGCATTTTCAAGAGTTCGCACTTACTGTAGCTATTGCTTGATACTAGTTGCAGATTTGGCATGCTGTCCAGGGAGAGAACCCTGAGCTCGGAGATACTTGAGCCCAGGGCTCCTGCCTGGTCGTATAGCATAGAATGGGGTCCAAGATCAGGTAGGTTTCAAAGCTCCCTCTGTTAAAGGAGGAAAAGGGGGAGATGGGGTGGATGGGGGGATTCTTCAAAAATGAATATAAGGGAGGTAAGACAAACTAGGCTATTTATTGTAGACTTGGATTCATCTGATTCATGCCGCTTTGATCCCGAAAGTGAAAACGGAAATGACTGGTTTGCTAAGTGAGGACAGGGGGGGGAAAGGTGGTGGGGTGTCGCAGATGAAAGTGTAGAAAGGGGGTGGGGGGTGGTTGAGTGTCGCAGCTACCACCCTCACTTTTCTGCTGCCCTAGGCGGCCGCCTAGGTCGCCTCTATATCGCCGGCCCTGATTATCGGTGATTGTAAAGTGCTTTAAAGGCTTAACTAGGTTAATGAGGCAAGTTATGGTGATTTGGCAAATCATTGTATAACTGTGGTTTGTTCTGTAGACTAAATATATTGCTTAAGGGGGCTTATAATATTGACCTTTAAATGGTTTTAATAAAAATTAAAAACAACTTTTATTCTTGCCGAAATCAAACAAATAAGACTTTATCCAGAAGAAAAAATATTATAGGAAACACTGTGAAAAGTTCTTTGCTCTGTTAAGCATAATTTGGGAAATATTTGAAAAAGAAAAAAAATTCACAGGAAGGCGAATAATTTTGACTTCAACTGTACATCCAGGCTGATCTCACCAGAAAACGTAACTATTTTACGTTTTTGTCAGTTTAGTGACTAATTTGTATTAATTTGTACAAGTTCAGTCAAATGAAAATGTACAATTTTTAACAGGAGGCGTGGCACCAAACACCAGCCCTAAACCCAACCGGCATTGGGGGATACTTGCGCGTCGAGTGATCGGCATGACTCACAACGCCTGCCTTGCGCGTAGTGGTGCATTGTGTTGCTCTGCAATAACACTTCCGAAACACTAGATGGCAGTAGGTTTTTATGTTCCTCTGTGTCAAGTTTCTTCGTGGGTGTTTTGTTTTTCACTGAATGCTACCTTAATTTACAAGTAGCTTAAACTCGCTCATTCAGAGGTGGACGGCAGACGTGCAACAACTTTAATCATAAGGTAAACACAAAACAACAGCATCCATCTGAAGCTCCTTCACGGGACTTGACACTTGTAATCGATCACTCCATCGGGCTCGTGCTCTCAGCGCCGCCCACATTCGTCAGCGCTACCAAGCCAACCAATGACAGAGCTTGCGCTACAGGTCGTTGTGACATGTAGTTACATTTTTTTGAGAGGTGCGCATCAGCAAGAGGTATACGACTGCACGAAGTTTGAGAGATAGCGTTGGTAAATATGACTACTTGTATTAAAAGACAAAATTGTATTCTTGTGTTGTAAGGTAAAATAAAAAATTGTGGACGGAAAGCATCGTCAATGCACCGAGATATCGAATTGAACCAAATTGATGATATAATAATTGTAACCAAACCAAACCGTGAGACCAGTGTAGGTTCACACCCCTAGATTCTATAATGACCAAAACCACATTTCAGATGTTTTACAATGTGGTCACTTCGCTGGTTTTATGTGTGTTTTAAAAATGTATTTGTCTGTACTGCACTTCAATAATGCGACTAAAATAGGCATACTCCATACAGTATGTCTTAATTCGATTTCTGTTTAGTTCGATTATGGCTTTAGTCGGATTAACGTAATCAAAAATCGATGCTTACATGGTAGACTCTTAATCAGAGCATTGTCTTAATCGTATTAAAATCAAAGTATTGGTGTCCATGTAAACATACTCACTCTTCAATGTATCTACCTTTGTGTTCAACAGAACAAACGCAAACTGGTTTGGAACAATTGTAAGATGAATAAATGACGGAATTTTCATTTTTGGGGTGAACTATCCCTTTAACAGGGCGTTTTCCACCTTTGGACCAGTTCAACACCTCTGTCAATGCCTAATTTCTCTCTGTAGTTTTGTGTTTGGCGGGTGGAGTGACTTTTAGCAGTGGGGCGTATGTGTTTAGCACACAAAAGTGCTGATGCCTGCAATCCGACCCATCCCAGAATGTGCACAATTAACCAACTGGCTCTTTGACTCACCATCACAATCTGAATCTTTTTGTGAAGCTCATAGTGAAAAAAAAAACAAATGAGTGTATCAGAAGTGGAGCATGGATCTGAAAGGGGATGAGATCACCTTCACACACTCATGCGCGCACACACAAATTTACAAAATCCTTCCCATTGGCTTTGTATATTCAAATGCGGCTCCAATTTGCATCCGTATGATTCCGGCTGCTTGAATGAGCCTAGTCTCTTTAAAGCCCATGTGCTTCTCTTTGAGGTCTAGTCCACTCATAATTATCTCATGTTTTCAGCGCTCTTTCATTTTCTCTCCCTCTGGATGCATCTGCACTTCTCGCTTTGTCTTTGTAATTTTCTTTAAAGCGTCGCTGAATCTTGTAAATAAATGTTTTATTTCAATATTATAATGAGCCTTAGCAAATGATGCTTACAACTTTTATTAGTCATTTTGATTTTAAGTGAACAATGTTAAACGGCGGTGAAAAAATGTAATCTGAAATTATTATTTGAGCTTTTATGTAATCACTTGCAGTGGTAGTCGAAAGGTCTGATTGTTTTGGTAGTGTAGACACATTTGAGCTGGAACAACTACAGCCTCTCCACCTACTGACTGAACACGTGATTGTTTCATTCACTTGCTTTTCTGATCATTCCTAAAACATGTAACATTTATTGTTTCTTTAGTAGTGTTTGTGCAGCATATTGATCTTTCCAATTAAATATATCGAGGCCCTGTCCAACTGAACATTGGTATGTGTGTGTGTGTGTGTGTATATGTATATATATATATATATATATATATATATATATATATATATATATATATATATATATATATATATAGTTTCTTTGGCGCACCGCAATGCAGACGCGGACAATTCGGTATCGGTTTAGTACGTAATTTATCTCATATGCGCTATGTCGCGAGGGAGGCGAATATTTACAACACTACAGGCACCAACTACTTAAAAATTTTTCTGTGTGTGTGTTTTCTGGAAAGTCTTTCACTGGCACTTAAAGCAGAAGCCCCTATTTCTCTGCGATTGAGGGAATGAAAGTACTCCATTTCTCTCTCTCTCTCACTGTGGCCCATTTCACCTGCTGGCGTGACTTTTCCTCTCGCTGCTGGCGTGACTTTTCCTCCCCTCTCTTTTCCTCTTGGCTGTATGCATTCCCGCAGCTGTACCTGTGCATTTTTGTGGAACTCGACCAGATTTCATGCGGCGCGGGAATAAATTTCCGAAAAAACCGAGCAAGCTAACAAGCAAGCGTGCGTGGCGTGTGTGTGTGAGTGCGTGTGCGTGCGTGCGTGCGTGCGTGCGTTCGTGCATGTATTTGATTGGTGCTGTCTATGTTTGTGTATGTGTGTGAATGAGAGACAGTGTGGTTGTGTGTGTGTTGTGTGTGTGTGTGTGTGTGTGTGTGTGTGTGTGTGCGCAGACAGCTTGTTATAGCCACCCCCCAAAATACAACACTGTGTATGGAAAGCATCGTCAATGCACCGTGATGCACCAAAATATCGAATATATTCGATATTGGGATATATCGAATTGGTATAATTTGTATCTTTATTTTTTTTTATGTATTTTTTGTTGGTCAGTTCTCTACAAAATAACTAAAAGAACAAATATATTTTAGGTGAAGTGACATGCAAATAATATTTTTTACAATAATAAGGGAATTATTAATTAAATTCAAGTCGGTCTATTATAACAGAATATAGTATTTCTGACAATTTTCTTTATAATTTGAGTTATGAATTATACTATCGCAATACTACTTGTTATCATGATACTTCAGCTGGTATAGTGTCGCGACAACCCTATATCTAGCAGAAATATGGCTACAATCTGATCACATACTGTTTATGTAGTAGCCTAAGTCAAAACACAATAGCCTACCTATTATTATTTGAAGCACTTATTTGCAGGATTTTACTGCGCAAATCAGACATCTAGTAAAAAGAGACAAGTCATAATTTTCTGTGCCATGAGCACCCTCTCTTGTGATGTGCGCTGCTCCCACTTACTGCGGGTTTTCCGCATCCATCGCGGTCTGTATCATGTCACGTGTGTGCTGCTTTATATCCACGTTCAAGTAATGGTCTTTATAATGCGAATCAGGTGCGATGAAGTGCAGAGGATCCGAATAGAATGAATAGACACGCCACAGACATGCTGTTTCAGACAATTTTTTCTGTTTCCGTCATCACAACATGCTGTTTCTGCTGTGTTGTTTCAGTGATAAAAATCTTGCGGCTGAAAATTGAAAATGCACATTTGGGGCTTTTTCTGTGACCGAAAATTTTCTTTGGCCAAATATTCGGTGCATCCCTATTAGATTTTAATTCATTTCAGCTTTTATAAAATTATCAAATAGGGTTTAATATGTTTTTAAACACCTTAGCAACTGCATAGCCACCAACGACAGCACCACAGCCTTGTGTCAGCGAGATTTGTGCAGTAAAGCTCGACGCCCCTCAATGAAAACAAGCTTTCAAAATTCTTCTAGAACATATATATAACCCGTCATTTAGCTGCGTTCACTGTGTCCTACTTGTTGCCGAAGTCGTTATAATCATTTTTTAACATGCTCTGCACAACCTGCATTGATTCATTGCTCAAACTTTCACTACCGAGTTCAAAGACTTCAAAGAAGGCTGTAAATTTTCTTCAGGCATCAGGAGACCATAAAAAATGTTGCGGCGCTCACAGCGTTCAGATTGCTAACAGCTCCTGCATTCTGAATCGTGGTTATGAAAGCCTGAATAAGATTATTGATGGATTTCTCAATTCTCCGTGTGGTCTTTATGTGCTACAGCAGTGCTTTGTTTACCAGCGCTGCCAGGTTTCAGTCTCTGAAGGCCGTCGTCTTTGTGCTGTTATCTTGAATGCTTATTTAACATGATGCTTTGGCTCTGAATCAGCGTGGAGGCTTTTGTTGTGTGGTTCATCATCATAATGTTTCGCCCAGCGGTGAATGCAGGGACATAGTTTGTTGAGGAGGGGGGTTAGGGCCCTGTTATACTTCAAACTAAATTCTTTTTCATTCTTCGTTTGAGGACTAAAAGAAGTTGAAAGAAAGGCTGACTGTACTGTTTTCAAAGTTTTCTGCAGTAGGATGGGTTGTAAATGTGTAAGTGAGTGGACTCCTAAACACAGCAACAATGGTGATTGAGAGAGAATAACAGTAATAATAATTCCTTACATTTATGTAGCGCTTTTCTAGACCCTCAAATCGCTTTACACACTGGGGGAATCTCCTCATACCAGTGTGCAGCATCCACCTGGATGACGTGACGGCAGCCATATTGCACCAGAATGCACACTACACACCTGGTGATTGGTGGAGAGAAGACAGGGTGATGAAGCCAATTATGATGGACAGAGGCCAGTGTGCAAATTTTGCTAGGAGTTTTTTTCATCCTGGGATTTTTAACAACTACGGAGAGGGGGAGTGGAGAGACAGTGATGGGGATCCAATTCAGTGGATGGGGTTGATTGGGAGGCCATAATGTGTAAGGGCTGATGTTACACCCCTCTTTACGAGTGCCGTGGGATTTTTAATCACCACAGAGAGTCAGGACCTCGGTTTAACGTCTCATCCGAAAGACGGCGTTTACTGATAATATAGAGTCTCCTTCACTATATTGGGGCATTAGGACCCAACAGACCGCAGGTTGAGCACCTCCTGCTGGGCTCACAAACACCACTTCCGGTAGCAACCTATCTTTCCCATGCAACCCTGTCTCCCATCACAACCCTGTTTAGCTTCAGTGGCCGACCATATGAGTTGCAGAGAGCTAGCTGTCGGCTAATACAGAATTAAGGGAAACACCATGGCACGCCACATTGCTTTATAGTTACCGTAGACAGACATTAAATGGAACAATGTTTACAACTTTACCAGTTGTGACATGATGCGGTTGTGCTTATCGTAAAATCTCTTTAAAAATCTCTCAGCGAGCGATAGGACAGATGTGGATACATCTGTACCAGCTCTGCTACTCGACCCTCCAGTTTACTCATGTAGCTACCTTGTGTTGTGCTTTTTTTCTCCTGTCTCTGAACAGCGTGTATACAAAGCACGTCAGAGAAGGCGGAGTTTCAGGACACACCCATTGATTGCGTAGTTGTCACCAATGGCAGCTCAAAGGTGTTTGGGAGCCAAAACTTCGCTTTGGTGAGCTGTTTCAAACTGCCAACACAAACTCAAAAAAGCTTTATTTTGACTGGATTTTTATTCTAAATCACGTCATTTCAGTTTATTTTTAAAAAAAATGTTGTTTAAAGTATACTGGAAACTATATATAGTATATGTACTGTCATGGCAAACAAAAAAGAAATTAGTTATTACAAGTTAGCTATTAAAACTATTATGTTTAAAATGTTCGCTCCGTTAAACAGCACTTAGCAAATATTTGAAAAATAATTAACATTTCACAGGACTAATAATTTTGTCTTAAAGTGTACTGTTGCGTCAAAAAAGCTATTTTCAGTGCTAATAATACAAAAGGAAATAGTAAATTAACTAATTCTGAAGGATTATGTGTCAGAAGACACGGAAAACATTGCATGTTAAAATGCATTCAAAGAGAAATCAGTTATTGAAATTAGCAAAAATATGTCATTTATTATATGTCGTTTTACTGTATTTTTAAAATGCAGTTTAAGAAAGATGAAGGTCTTTGGAAGCACTGATCCAAATTGCTAAAAAACAAATGATTTTGACCTGAATTTGATCAAAATGACATCACAGCAGTTATTCATTCATTCATTTTTTTTTTTTTTTTGGTTTAGTCCATTTATTAATCAGTGGTCATCACTGCAGAATGAACCGCCAACTTATTCAGCATATGTTTTACACAGCGGATGCACTTCCAGCTGCAACCCATCACTGGGAAACGCACATACACTCATTCACACTCATACACTATGGACAATTTAGCTTACCCAATTCACCTTTGGACTGTGGGGGAAACCGGAGCACCTGGAGGAAACCCACGCCAACACGGGGAGAACATGCAAACTCCACACAGAAATTCTAACTGACCCAGCCGAGGCTCGAACCAGCGAACTTCTTGCTGTGAGGTGACAGCGCTACCCACTGCGCCGATGTGCAGCCCACACAGCAGTTATTTTGTTTGTATTTTGCTTTGAGGCCTTAATATTCTTACATAGACTGTGATTTATTTAAGGAAAGGTCATCTTGAGTAACAAGAAAAAAAAAAAAAACATTTCCAAAAAAAATAAAAAAACCTTGGGGGAAATCCTTGTGCCAACTTCAGCAAAGTTTGTGATTCACACTCTCAAAGAAGAGTCTCAAAGAACTAAAAAAAAAATATATAAAAAAATAAAATCCATGGCACGCCGGCTTCACTTTCCTGATTTTAATCCACCAAAACACTGAACACGTTTTTCCAGCATGCTTGTAAAAAAACAACAACAACAAACAACAAATTTACCATGACAATTACGTCCCCACATGAAAAGCTAATCATAGATCTTTTGTTAGGCCACGGATGATAAGTGATGCTTTAATCTCACATCTAAAGAGCTCGAAGCCCATAAAACTCTTTCAAGTCAGATGATGGGTAGGAAACACAGTCCCATGTGGGACAAACCACAACAACTACCTGTACATCTGGAAGACACATGTTGCACAAACATCTGTCTGAGGGCACCTACAGCATCCACCCAGAAGCGTAGATTTGGTTTGAACATTGGGAGGTAACATGTGCGGGTGTGCTTTTATTTGATCTATTTGTTATTTAAAGTATATTTATAAATTTATAATGTAATATGTTTATAATATATAAAATAGTATTCTTTAAAAAAATATATATATTTTTATGAGCCGAGTTATTGTACAATTTCTGTCTAAATATCAATCTACCAATGTAACAGTCTGTCTGCAGACAAACATACGCAACCAATGCCGGCCCTTAGGGTTGAGGCAAGATGATAAAAAAAAATTGGGCCCACTGCTGCTGCAAAAAACGTCTGCAGATTTGATGTCTGGCCCTACTTATAATGTTCTTCCTTGAGCAGTAAATCATTTTGAGATTCGCTGTGTCTCCCAGTCAAATTGAGTAAAAAAAACCAAAGCATTCAGCTGCGTAAAGTGCAATAGGAGCAAAAGCTGGACATTTCCATTTTTGAGCAACATTGGGGGACTTTAGTTCTTATTCACAATCTCTCTTTTGATTTAAAAGTGACAAAACATGCTGAGGGCAACACAGTAAGGGTTTCCTCCAGGTGCCCTGGTTCCCCCACAGTCCAAAGACATGCACTATAGGTGAATTGAATAAACTAAATTGGCCGGAGTGTATGTGTGTGAATGATTGTGTATCGATGTTTCCCAGTACTGGGTTGCAGCTGAAGGCACATCTGCTATGTAAAACATATGCTGGATAAGTTAGCGGTTCATTCCACTGTGGCGACCCCTGATGAATAAAGGGACTAAGCCGAAGGCAAATTAATGAATAAATAAGCACATTACCATCTTTAAAGAAAACAAACCCCACATTTTTGAACAGTGGTGTGAATATAAGTTCACAATAAATAATTGTAAACGACCCAATTTGTTGCTGAGTTTCCCCCTTGATGATCTGCATGCACCGAGGACATTTGCTGACTGTGCTTTTTTGTTGTGTGGTTAAACTGTACCGAGCGGCCATGTGATGAAAGCCGCATCATGACCAAACGTGACCTTCGTGCACGAATGCAGCTTGTCCTGTCTGTGCCAGCTCACCATGGGCTTTGGCTCTCTTCACACTCCATTTGGACACCGTGTTTACCCCCACACCTGTTCTGTGTGCCCAACAAGCTTCTTTTTTCCATTTCTGTTTATGTTGACAAACATGCAGAGGCACTGAGAGCATCATCTGTAAAGCGTTATATACATATATATACACATTTGCATGCACATCTCATAAACATCTAAAAAGAGCAGCAGTTACAGATGTTCAAAATGCTTAATGTGATGGATGGGTCCTCTGAATGTCACTCAACACATGAATTTCACATACGTTTGGTAAGATTTATTTTTTATGGTTTTGAAAGACCTCCACAAAGGCTGCATTTATTTTGTAAAAAATTAAGTAAAAACTGTAAATTATAAATTGTTCATTCCTTTGTTCGTTCGTTCCTTCGTTGGTTTCCTTTGTTTCTTCATTCGTTCCTTCGTTCATTACTTCGTTCGTTACGTCGTTCATTTGTTTGTTCGTTCCTTCGATCATTCTTTCATTCGTTCTTTTTTTGTTCGTTTTTTTTTCCTTTCTTCCTTCCTTAGAACAAACAATTTGTAATTTCCTTCCTTTCCTTCCTTCCTTCTTTCCTTCCTTCCATCAGTTAGTTGTTCGTTGCTTTGTTCCATCGTTCGTTCCTTCATTTGTTTGTTCCTTCGTTCGTTCCTTCATTTGAATGAACAATTTGTAATTTCCTTCCTGTCCTTCTTTCCTTCCTTCCTTCCCTCCCTCCAACCATCCATTCATCCATCCATCCATCCATCCATCCATCCATCAGTTCATTCGTTCTTTCTTTAAACCTTTGTTTCTTCCTTTGTTCCTTCATTTGTTCATTAGTTTGTTCGTTCATTTGGTTATTACTTCTTTCGTTCGTTCGTTCGTTCCTTCCTTCCTTCCTTCCTTCCTTCCTTCCTTCCTTCCTTCCTTCCTTCCTTCCTTCCTTCTTTCCTTCCTTCCTTTTCTTCCTACCGCCCTTCTTTCCTTTCTTCCCTCCCTCCATCAATCCATCCATCCATCCATCAGGGGTCGCCACAGCTGAAAGAACTGCCATCACAAATTAATATAAAAATAAAAAAATATATTTATTAGTTTTTTTATTTAATGTACTATATTTATGGGATGCAAAACATAATTTTCAGCATCATTACTCGAGTTTAGGTGACGCGGTGGCACAGTAGGTAGTGCTGTCGCCTCACAGCAAGAAGGTCGCTGGTTTGAGCCTCAGCTCTTCTGTGTGGAGTTTGCATGTTCTCTCTGCGTTCATGTGGGTTTCCTCTGGGTGCTCCGCTTTCCCCCACAGTCCAAAGACATGCAGTACAGGTGAATAGGGTAGGCTAAATCGTCCGTAGTGTATATGTGTGAATGAGTGTGTGTGTGGATGTTTCCTAGAGATGGATTGCGGCTGGAAGGGCATCTACTGCGTAAAACATGTGCCGGATAAGTTGGCAGTTCATTCCGCTGTGGCGACCCCAGATTAATAAAGGGACTAAGCTGAAAAGAAAATGAATGAATGAATTACTACTTTTGCTCCACTACTTTCCTACAGGTTGTAGGTACTACTTTATTAACTTTCACGTCCATGGTAGATTGGCTAGTTGAGAAGAAGTAGAAGTAGAGTACCAGAAGTAGAATAATCAGTTTTGTGATTGTCAACCAATTAAATCGCACTTAGAAAATTGTGTTGTACAGAATAACCTCAACACATACAATTGTTACACGGAATAATCAAAAGACTGTCTAGACTTTGTCACTGATGAGAAGATGGCGGATGTCTACTGTATGATGACTGAAATCACCAAATGACCTTAAACGATCACTAAATGCACTACAGAATGTTACGTTTTCACACACACACATGCACAAATTGACACATTAACCTTTCACTGTGTAATAATCACTACTCTTGTGTACTTTTAAAAGGGCTACTTTTTACTCATACTTTGAGTAATATTTACAACAGATACTTTTACTTTTATTTACACTACATTTTTGGGTAATGGTACTTTTACTTGAGTTAATAACTTTCATTCATCAAATGTTTCTGTAATGTTTTAGTTTACACCGTTTTAGTTGTACACATTTTTACTTATATTGGAATGTTCATTAAACTGTATAATTTGGCAAAATGAATGAAAAATGTACAGTGTAAAGGATGTTCTGAGAATATATCTTTGAACTCAATTGCCATCAGCATCCATAAGCAGTTTTTGGTCTCCTGCTGCAGATGGTTCTGGATTAGCAAAAAATGTCATCTTAGCTCCTCAGAATACCGTCACCTTTTGTACAGCGTCTTTGCTTCGTTCCTGTTTTTTCACGTGTGATCTTTGCTTTAGTGGCTGATGGAGGTTGTGAAATGGGGGCAGCTGGTTCATGTGTTGGGTCCATCTGCTGTCTGCAGCCGTCCTGACTCCGCTCAGCCGGAGCTGTTGTTGCTGCCAGTCAGAGGAAATGTGTCCTCCGCCCAGCCTGCTGAGAGCAGACGCACGGCTGATTTTTTTTTTTTAGGGTAGTGAGGAAGAGAAGGATATGTGCTGTCATTATGGTGCTGGTGTGGCGAGAAGCAAAGGTGTGAGCTAATAGTGTTTCCTTTTAGGACCCTTGGGAGACTTCTTGAACTGGTTGAGTTGGACACAAGCTGAAACAGCAGCTGTAGCCACATGGAGTGTATGTGTGTGATGTAAGCATTGCAGTAAACATTAAATGGTCTACACTACCAGTCAAAGGTTTAGTATTAGTAAGATGTTTTTTAATAAGCTTATTGGTGGCATTGATGGCTCAGTGGTTAGCACTGTCGCCTCACAGCAAGAAGGTTGCTGGTTCGAGTCCCGGCTGGGCAAGTTAGCATTTCAGTGTGGAGTTTGAATGTTCTGCCCGTATTGGCGTGGGTTTCCTCCAAGTGTTTCAGGTTACCCCTACAGTCCAAAGACATGACCTATAGGAATAAACCAAGGCCCTGTTTACACTTATACGTTTTAGTTGTAAAACGCATACATTTTGCTATGATTACACCATCCATGCACACTACGCCGGAGTTTTCGAGTGCCGAAAACTGAACTTTTTGAAAACGTTGAAGGCTGTTTTCATTTTAAAACGCTGCTGCTCCGTCTTAGTGTGGATGGGGAAAACGGAGACATCTGAAAATGGAGGCAGGGGTGCATCTGCAGGGGTGCCTTTTTCTCAATATTAAGTAGCCTTAACAAAGTTCAGTCTTGCAACCTCTCCTTGTACTGTAAGTTCAGACTTCGCAAGTTTGATATGGAAAACAAACTGCCGAGGACACGTCGGGTAAATCTTCAAAGGTAACAGTGTACTTGCTCATTCACATCACCCTGGCTACGTTGTTTCACTATCTTAATAAATCAAATAAAAACATGATATAAGGAACTGCCTATTTTCATTTTGATATTAGCAACTTAACAGACACCAAAAATGTTGAGGCGTTGTGTAACTGCATATTTATATGATCGTCATCTTCACTGTATGCACATTTATAACAAAATGGAGCCTATAACGTAACTGCCTCCTTTCATTTTTAGTGAAAAATACGAAATATACCCTCTCTTTTGCTAAATATCAGCTTTAATAATTAATAATGGTCATTAATAAAGTATAACACACAATAAGTTTATACATTATAGGAAATGAATGCAAGCAATCAGTCAAATGTGTAGAACCAGTGTACATGGATTTAATATAATAACTTTGCATTACCTGAAAACAAGTTACAGATTCAAAAGACAAAAGTCGGGGAATATGTTATTAAATATAGACCAGATTAATTAAATATCACGTTTAACAAATATAGTGAGATTAGATCCAGCGATAGATCTTTGATGGACAGTCCGACGTGCACAGTTCTAATCCCTGCAATGCATGCTAGAGTGTGTGTGTGGTCACGTGATGTGCATTTTCAGCAGTGTAGTGTGGACGGAGAGTTGTTCAGAAATGCTAGGTGAAACGCCATTGTAGACGTGGATCGTTTTCATTCTAAATCGCCATTTTAAAACTAAAATGTATTAGTGTAAACGGGGCCTAAGGGTGTTTTCACACCTGCCTTTAGTTCTGTTGAATCGTACTAAAGTTCGTTTTCCCTCTTGGTGCAGTTTGTTTGGGCAGGTGTGTATGTAGCAATCACACTCACACTGTGCTTCATTCCACTGTAGCGTCCCCTGATAAATCAGGAACTAAGATGAAGGAATGTGAGTGAATAAGCTTATTCTGCTCAAAAAGGCTGCATTTATTTAATAGAAAATACCATTTAAATGTATTAAATGATACATGTATCAACTTATTGATCAAGAGTGCAAGTAAATAAATTTATTCTAATAAATAAAAAAAATAAAAGAAAAATGTATCAGTTTCTACGATACGACGAAGCAAGACACAAACATTTTCAGTACTGATAATTGTTAGTTATTATTAATGATTTTGTACCAATAATAACTGATCATTAAACAACAGCAAATAATCATATTAAAATTAATTTCTGAAGGATCATGCGACACTGAAGACTGGAGTAATGATGATGGAAATTCAGCTTTACATCACAGGAATAATCTTTTCATTTGAAACTACGTTCAACAAGAAAACAGTTGTTTAATGTTGTATCATATATTTCCCAATTTAGCAGTTTTTTCTGTATTTATGTTGCTTTACATTCTGTTTATTACATTTTTTACATTGGCACAACACTGCTACAAACATTTACATTTTTTTTTAAAACAATTTTAAAGTTTTTACTGTATTTTTGATCAAATAAATGCAGCCTTGGTGTGCAGAATTGCCTTCTTTTAAAACACACACAAAACAATCTTACTGATTTCAGACTTTTGACTTGTAGTGTGTTATTCCTTTTAAATAAATTGTGTCAGAAGTTCAACTCGGCCGAAAGGTTCATTGGCATCACCTGACCTGTGCATAAAGGCCAAGACCTGATTCATGCATGAGTGAAACTGAGACAAACGACTATAAGCCTCGCAGGATTTGGAAGTTGGTTTGCTTTTCTTGCATGATCCTTTCATGTTCATTGTGTTGGAAATTCACAGTCTCTTGAGATGAAATGTCATTTAACACAGAAACATGCGGTTAGGCTAAATTGGCAACTGTTTATTGCAAACACACCACATGTTATCAAAAATCTAACTCAAGATAATGGACATTTTAAAAAGAGACAAATGGAAAAATCAATTCTGAAAAACTGATTCCTTCTACAAGCAGCTAACTGCAATCTAACAGATAAAAGCAGTAGTCCATGTTTATTCAATCTCTCTGTTCTTGCCTTGATTTTTTTTTCTAATCAGTTGCTGAAACTTTTGTATTAACATCATTATTTGCCTCTTTGTGATGAATTGCTTATCATATCCCTATTTGTTAGCCACTTTGTATAAAATTGTCTGCTAAATTAATAAATGTAAATGTAGAGGACATTATCTGTGTTTCTGCAAGATTGAAGCAATAGAGAGCAAGATTCAGGTTTGTGAAGTAAAAAAAGGAAAATTATGTGTGAAAAAAATCGAAAAAAGAGAGAAATAAAAGAAAAATGGGGCAACTATTTATATCCAAGGTGAGAACGTGTCCTAATACAATTTCTTCCAGAATAATCTCAAACGACCTTGATTATGCAAATATGTGCATTAGACAGAATACATGCATGTTTGTAAATGTATATACAGTTAAAGTCCGAATTATTAGGCCCCCTTTGAATTTTTTTTTTTCTTTTTTTTTTAATTTACCAAATTATGTTTAACAGAGCAAAGAAATTTTCACAGTATGTCTGATAATATTTTTTCTTCTGGAGAACGTCTTATTTGTTTTATATTAAGCTAGAATAAAAGCAGTTTTAAATTTTTTAAAATCCATTTAAGGTCAATATTATTGGCCCCTTTAAGCTATATATTTTTTCCATAGTCTACAGAACAAACCATCATTATACAATAACTTGCCTACAGTAATTAAGCAAGTTTGGTGTCTAAATAATATTTTAATAAATCTGTTGTTTAAATGCACCAAAATACATAGCCTATATTCACTGAGAAATGGATAAAAATATTCACTTTCAAAATGGGGTGTACTCAATTCTGCTGAGCACTGTACATTCAACCCTTTTTAATATGCTTTTAACGTGTCTGTGTTTTTGCATACACATTAAATCAGCTAATTTATACAGAAAAACTACATTACCCATGATACTCTATAGAAAATCTGGTCAGTCAGAGAGTCAAAAAGAGATCTTCACACCCTCCTTACACTCTCAAAATACTTAAAAAATGTGTATATTTTGCAGTAAACCTAAAATGTGAGGTTTATATTGATACAGTCAATAACTTTGAGAATAGTTTTAGGTTGCTGAGGTGTTTTTTTTCCGTGATGCTATGCAGTTGCTATGGGGTTGCTAGGTAGCTGCTTTCTGGCACAGCAAAATCGCATATTTCTTAAGAAGGTATTTGAATATTCATTAATTCAATTATTCATTTTCCTTCGGCTTAGTCCCTTATTTGTCAGCAGTTGCCACAGCGGAATGAACTGCCAAATATTCCAGCATATGTTTTACGTAGCGGATGCCCTTCCAGCCGCAACCCAGTTCTGGGAAACATACAACCTCGCATTCACTCATACACTCTTACACTACGGCCAATTTAGTTCATCTAATTCACCCATAGCGCATGTCTTTGGACTGTGGGGGAAACCGGAGCACCTGGAAGAAACCCATGCCAACATGGGGAGAACATAGAAACTCCACACAGAAATGCCAACTGACCCAGCTGGGACACGAACCAGCGACCTTCTTGCTGTGAGGCGACAGTTCTAACCACAGACAGTGCCGCCCTTGAAAGTGAACATCTTGATCATTATAATATTCTGTAATGTACATGAGTATGACATTTAAATGTACTACATCTGCCATCATCACATGACCTACCCGCGTCAGTTGAATTCATTAATTCTTTCGCATGGCCTCATGGGCTAGTGTAGCGTCCATTGGATATCACTTCAGAGTCTCGCCAGAAGTAGTACTGTGGGTAATCTTTTTTTTTTTTTTGAACATCCTACTTGGCTCACATACTGTTTTTTTTTTTACATACTATATAGTAAGGAAGTATGCACCACACGTTTATGATAATCTGTTTAGGAAAACCAATGTTGCATGTAATTTTGTCGTGAACAAAGGTTTTCGGTGCTGTCCAGTGATGTGGAAATGCATCTGTGTCCACACTTTCTCGTTAGTGTGGGATTAATTACCGGAGGCACAGAACCGGTAGAGAACAGGTCTGTCAGATCCCATCGGGATCAGTGAGGTCGCAGAGAGTCCAGGGAGCCAAGAATCTGCTGACCTTCGTCTTCAGTGCTTTCTGCAAGAAAGAAAGAATCAGTAGAAACTGTGTTCCCAGTAGGAGACAATTCTGCAGTACTGAGAAAAAACATGCCATTCTGTTTCAGTGAGAAATTGTTGATGTTGTGTGAAATATCAAGGTCATGATTGCAAAGATCAGTAAGCTAAGGAAAAAAAAGAGTGAAAAAAATCATTCACAGATGATTCATTGGATTAACTCTTTTTTTAAGGTAAGGGTTTGAAAACAATTAATTTAGACTGAATTTAAACAAACAAATTAAAGCTGCAGTAGGCGATCTGCCAAAATGCTAATGGGTTAGCATAATATCTTTGAAACACAGTTCCCTCCCCTGCCGTCCAAAGCCACGCCTCCTGAAACACGAGCGCGCGCACCTTAAAGATGACATCAGGCAACCCACTAGTTCATGTCTTTCGCCAGCAGGGCCAGCGCATCCATAGAGGTGACCTAGGCGGCCGCCTAGAGCAGCAGACCAGTGAGGGGTTTCACTTTCGGGTTGAGGGCGGCGGGATCATTTGTTTAGAGCGCCAGTTCAGCTTGCTCCGGCCTTGTTCGCCAGTTAGAAAACTTTATAGTACTTTTATAATACTACAATTCTGAGTGGAAAAACTGTATTATATCTAGCACGTTTTCAGTTGTGTAGCAAGCAAAACTTATAATAATCTCACTCTCTCATGCTCATTGTCTTAAAGCAACTGCTTCTTACTAAGCCATACTTACTGTACGTGCTATTTCAGACCGAATATTCAAAGTGGCATGATAAACAATATAGGGAGCGCTATTTACTGATGTTTTGTTGTTAAACTAAATAAAAATCAACATTATTGATGCAGTAAAAGGCCCCTTATGAAACTGAAAATTGTCGCATCAAGGAAGATTTCAGTGGCTGAACAACACTTCTGTGTATATAACCCAACACAACACAATCTACATCAGCTTTGCTTGACTAAAAGAGTTTTCAAATATAACATTACCTGTCTAAAAAAAAAATACTTCAGCCATGGTGTAGTCCTTCCTCCAGCGTGCAAAAGTAACTCCACGTGAACACGTGAATGGAGATGCGCTGTTGTACACATCTTGTTGGCAGACAGTTTGGGCTACTTATCAGAATTATTGTTGTTAGCCCGACAATATTTAATCGGATGAACATTTTTTTAGTCTTATGCCTTACCCAGAATAAAAAAATACATATAAATCTATTTAGATCATTGACTTTAATCATTACTATTGGAATGTGAAGAGGCTTTCAACCAGCACAGAAACATTTTTTGCTGTGCTGGTTGAAAGCCTCTTCACATTCCAATAGTAATGATTAAAGTCAATGATCTAAATTCAGCCCATATAAATAGTTTGCAACAGTTTTGCAGAAGTCATTTTCATTAGTGTACAGCATGCATGTGCTGTCTGTTACAGCCAGTGATGGCACAACCATTCAAATATACTGTGTAAAAAAAATCTTGCTGTCTTAATTTTTTAGTTTAATCAAATGAACGTTTTTAGTCATCTCAACTTATGTCAATCAAACTGACTAAAAAATATTAAGTTAAACTTTGTATAACTTCAAAAGTTTAGTTAAAACCTGATTAACGTATTAAAATTGGTTAAAGCAACATAAAAATATTAGTAGTCTTGACTTTTTCTTTATATATTTTTTACAGTGTATATATTCATGTGGGTTAAAATGGGTCACATTTTCTTTAAATGCAAGTAAAGCTTTTTAAATGCAAATATAGTGTCTACTTTAATTTGATTTACCTTAAAATGTGAGTGGGGCGACACGGCGGCTCCATGGTTAGCGATGTCGCCCCATAGCAAGAAGGTCGATGGTTCGAGCTTCCGCTGGGTCAGTTGGCATTTATGTTAGGAGTTTGCATGTTCTCCCCGTGTTGGCGTCGGTTTCCTCCAGGTGCTCCGGTTTTGGTACAGGTGAATTGGGTAAGCTAAATTGTCCGTAGTGTATGTGTGTGAATGAGAGTGTATGGATGTTTCCCAGTGATGGGAATGCAGCTGGAATGGCATCCGCTGCGTAAAACATACGCTGGATAAGTTGGCGGTTCATTCCACTGTGGCAACCCCTGATTAATAAAGGGACTAAGCTGAAAAGAAATTGAATTAATGAATGATTCTTGTTCCAAATATGCCTGACAAGATCTTTTGGGATATAAAGTAATGTTACGCTGAATTATATTTTAGTTGGTGTTTTTGTAAATCATAGTAAAAATAAATAAAGAAAATAGAAAAAACGTAATTGAACAGGATACATTCTAATTTTGTATTGCATAATTGCTTAGCTTTAAAAAACACATTTAAATATTTGATGTGTGATATTAAAAAAAAGTATTAATTATAAAAATTAAAGTATATCAAAAAAATATTTGATACATATAGGATTATTCATGATGTTTTTGAACTATATTTATACTGTTAGGAGGAAAATATTGTACAATTTTGCTCACAAAAAGCCACAAAAGTGTACATTGCAGACCCTGGAAAGGATTAGATCTTGTGTTAACCGAGAGAATAAGGGAGTGAGTTCAAGGAATGAATGCGGGACATCTGAAAAATGGACAGATCGTACTTTTGTGAACATCTGAACAGGAGTGATAATACAGGCTCTGACATGAGAGAGAGAGGGAGAGGAATGCTGGCAAACCTTGTGAAGACTGCAGAACATTTGTCATGACATTTGGTGAATCTCCATCTCCCTCTCTCACTTTCACTCTCTCACACACACACATGGCTGATGATTGACATTGTGATGACCATATTGCACATTTGGCATGCACTATTTTTGACCAAAGTAATGTTATAGTGACTAGAGACTGGTTTGGTCATTTGAACTCAACTGAGATGTTGTTTTAAAGGCTACTTCATCGAGTGCTCTCTTGCCTTTTCTGCTTATTATAAGTGACATTTACTACATGTCTTGTTGTTTGGGCAAATTTATCGATTTAATAAAGTCTTGATGTTTTGGTATGTGGCTTATTTCCAAGATAGAGGAGAGCAGCAAAGATGCTGACAAAGCAAATAAAAATATTAAACATGTTTTACAGTACAGAGCAAAAAGCTGAAAAGCTATATGATGTTTCTTAATGCCATTGTAGTTTTTTAAGCTGTTAAACTTGGAGTTTTGTTTGTATTAAGCGTTATTACGCTGCTGTTGAAAACTGCTGAGAGATGTTGGCACCCAATCAACCAATCAGTCTTTCTAATTACTGCATGATTCTGCATATCAGTCAATCCTATGTTCTTTGTTAATGTTTTATGTCCTATGTCACAGGTGTCAAACTCAATTCCTGGAGGGCCGGAGCTCTGCACAGTTTAGTTCCATCCCTAATTAAACTCACCTGATCAAACTAATTGAGTCCTTCAGACTTGTTTGAAACCTACAAGATAAAGCTGCGGTCACACTGGACTTTTCTCCTCATAGACTTTTGTTCACAAATTCTTAATAATGCCAAAAAATACTAACTCCTCATCTCCTCACTCGCGTATGCAGCCATGTTGTTTGTGTAGCTGGAGAACTCTGGGAAATTTTTGTACCCGTTGGTTTCGAGTGTCATCCTGGAAAATTTCAATTTGAAGGGCTATCTAGCTCTTCCCCTTCCCCCTTATGCTACAGAGTATTGGGAGACCCCTTCCCCTTTACGTGAACGCGCCAAGCAAGGGGTAAGGGGAAGGGCTAAGGGGTAGAATTGGGATTGGGTCTAAATGTGTCTGCATTTACCATTGATATGTGGGGAACTCATTTTCATTGGACTGACTTAATTTTTTTATGTTCAATCCACATAAATTTGTTAAAAGTGTTAAGTTAACTTAATTTGTGTTGGGACAACATGAATGAATTGTGTGGAACCCTGCGTTTTTTACAGTTTACCACCATGTTTATGTATTAAACGTCAAATTATTCCACCATAAATTATTAAGCTAACTACTTTATTTTAAGTCACAATTACTGGCATATTACCTGCTTATTAATAAGATATTAATTGTTTATTAGTAGGTCGACACGGTGGCTCAGTGGTTAGAACTGTCACTTCACAGCAAGAAGGACGCTGGTTCAAGTCCCGAATGGGCTAGTTGACATTTCTGTGTTGAGTTCGCATGTTCTTTCCATGTTCGCGTGGGTTTTCTCCAGGTGCTCCAGTTTCCCCCACAGTCCAAAGAACGTGGTTGCTGCTGGAAGGTCATCTGATATGTAAAACATATGCCCGAATAGTTGGCGGTTCATTCCACTGTGTCGACCCCTGATAAATTAGGGTCTAAGTCAAAGGTAAATGAATGAATGAATAAATGTGTATTAGAAGTTATAAAGTATGATCTTATTTGACATCCTTAAACCTAAAACCAACTACTACCTTACTAACTATTAATAAGCAACTAATTATTAGTTTTTTGAGCAAATGGCCTTAGTTAATGGTTTGTTAATAGCGTGTGAATTAAATAAAATGGTTAGTTTCCATTGCAAACGCCACTGAAGAAACAAAAACACTCTCAAAATGAGTTCAACTATGAAAAAAGTATGAGATCAGCATGTGCTGCTGTTACGAAAAATAACTTCACAGCCAACTGAGAAAAAACTGATATTGCAAAAAGGCCTCCAATCAAAACATTTAGAGAATTAGATGAAAGCTACACCGAAATTGGCTAACTTTGGAGCTTTCTTCAACATCTCCTCAATACAGAGCACCAGCAGGATCAAGGATCTTATCAAGCTTAAACTGACAACAGCGTTTCTCCTCCATTAGCTGAAACCCAACACTAGGAAAACCGAGACAGACACCGACGCAGTGTTTGCTCTAGCAACACACATATTTGCACCACGTTTATCGGCCCACTAGATTTATTTGTCCTCCCTTGACCCTCAAGTGTATGTGATGGGCACGATTAGGTCACGGCGACACACAATACCCGCATTGTTCTGTTGCTTTCTTTTAATATGGGACACGTGCTTCACTCGTCTGCTACTTTTTGGCCCGAGTTAGTTCCTCATATGACTCAAACGGGCCTGTTACGGTTCCCGTATATTGTTAGGATTTTTGCCTCCTCTCTCTCTCTCTCTTTCTCTCTCTCTCTCTCTCTCTCTCTCTCTCTCTCTCTCTCTCTCTCTCTCTCTCTCTCTCTCTCTCTCTCTCAGCCCGTCACATCCTTTAGGTCCGCCTTCGCGACAGCCGATTGGTTGGGAGACCCGTCACTCATCATTGGGTGACGTGGAGCGATGGCATAAAAGGACGCCAGGAAGAGCGGATGGAGAGCGCTTTTTCCTTTGATCCTGTTTTTTGTGTGTTTTGCCGACATGATTTTGTTATTCGTTGTTTTTGCTTAACTTTCGTTTGGATAAAATTATTTGTTATTATTTCTGCCCGTTTTTGAAGTACTTTGTTATTTTTGTACATCTTTATTTCGATTGTTTGTTTGTTACTTTTGGCCCAGCACTTGCCTGGCAAAACTCAAGTTGCATTAAGAGTTGACTTTGTCCTCAGAGTAAGGTGGATAGGAAGATGTCGTACGACTTCCATTCTGCAAACACGTAGTCAATTCATTGTTTAAAACACCAGGTAAGAAGTGAACGCCATTTGTGTATTTATATTTTTGTATTCTTAGTTTAGGATAGGTAAGTTTATGGCGCTTGGCGCTGAAGACTTTTCTTTTCTTTTCTTTTTATGATTCTAGGTAGGTAAGGGGTTTGTTGATGAGGTAGTGTTGTTTTGTTATATTTATTTCTTTGATTTTGGCTTCACTAGTCCCCTTACTCTTGAGTTGACCAATTTTTGTTTGATACTTTGTTTCATTTGCTACTTTATTATTGTAAATATTTCTTATTTTTGTAAATATATTTGGGCATTCTGGTTTCACTTTCTTTGTATATTAAATCACTTTTGTTGGCAGTTTGTTGTTTGTCTCGTTGCTTGAACCTAACACAAGTGAAAATACCACACCGTTTAAATGTTATTACTTTTACCCTAGACTAACATCAAAGAGGTTGTAACATTTAATTGGGGGCTCGTCCGGGATTTATTAATCAGGATTTAAAGAGCAGGATAAAAGATCTTAAAGTTAAACTGGTGTGGTTATTTTTACATTGTGTTGGTGGAAAGCAAAAGTCATTTCGTCACTTATATCGTGTCAGCATAGGTCAGGTTAGTATTGGAGGTAGTGTACTATTTTGCTTGGTTTTTTTGGATATGGAAACTTTTAGCTTGGAAAGTTTTGTTGCCAGTCCATCAGAGGAAAGGTTAAATTTGTGCAGAAAGCAGGATTTATTGCAGATCGCAGACCATTTTCAAGTTCATGTTAGTAAGCAATCGCTTAAGAAAGAAATTAAGGAAAAATTGATTTTAGGATTACGGGAGTTAAATGTGTTGCCGACATCAAACGTGCAGAATGCTGAAATTAGCGTTGAAAACACTGGTGACGTGGCTCTAGCGCAAACTAGTCCTGTGAGAGAAGAGATACAAGGCGAAGCTGTTGCTGATGCGGAGGCGGGCGCCGATGCAAAGGCCGGCTTACCTCCGTTTGATCCATTCTCACCTTGTTCTGTTGATTCACGCGGGGACTCGCGACTTAAAGTCCGACTTGCCCGTTTGCATTATGAAGCGCAAGAGAGAGTCCAAACGCGCCAAGCTGAAATGAAATTGCGGCTGGAAGTGCGCAAATTGGAAATTGAGGCAGATAAGCAAGTGAGGCTTAAGCAGCTTGAGTTAGGGGCAGTGAAGGTTGCTGATGACTTGACTGTAAAGCTGGATACTGTGCAACAGATCTCCTCTCCTTCTTCGCACGCTGATGTTATTCCGGGCACCTTTGATGTAAGTAAACACATTGCACTCGTTCCTCAATTTAGAGAGCATGAAGTAGACTCGTACTTTAATGCGTTTGAACGCATCGCTACTTCACTTCGTTGGCCTCCTGAGGTCTGGTCATTGCTTTTGCAATGCAAGTTATGTGGTAAAGCACAAGAGATTTGTTCAACATTATCACTTGAAGAAAGTTTGAAATATGAGTCTGTGAAATCTGCAATATTACGTGCTTATGAATTGGTTCCCGAAGCTTATAGGCAACGTTTTAGGAAGCACAAAAAGAGTAATGCACAAACGTTTGTTGAATTTGCGAGAGAAAAGGGAATTCTTTTTGACAAGTGGTGCACTGCTAGCAAGGCTATTGATTTTGGAACTTTGAGAGAGTTGATATTACTAGAAGAATTTAAGGGATGCTTGCCAGAACGCATGGTTTTGTACTTGAATGAACAGAAAGTTACTTCGTTGGCACACGCGGCTGTACTAGCAGATGAATACGTGTTAACTCACAAAAATGTTTTTATGTCCGTTCGTCCTGAAAAGTCCCAAGCTGAAAACACGCCACCTCACACATCACATTTTAAATCTAGTTCACCTAATAGCAAAGAGGAACGTGAATGTTATTACTGTCACAAAAAAGGGCACGTGATTTCTGATTGTTTGGTACTAAAGAAAAAGCAGCAGTCACAACCAAAGAGTGTAGGGTTTGTGAAAACTTGTAGAACTAACAGTACTGTGCATGAAAGTGTGGATGAGTGCTATCGACCTTTTATGCTTAAAGGGTTGATTTCTCTTACGGGGGAAAAGGAGGATCAGACAGAATTAAACATTCTCAGAGATACTGGTACTATGCAGTCATTTATTTTAGCTAGTAAAGTACAATTATCTGACGATACTTTCTGCGGATCTAGTGTTCTTGTTCAAGGGATTGAGATGGGTTGCGTTAATTTCCCACTGCACCTTGTGCATTTGAAAAGCGACCTGTGCACAGGCTTTGTGCGCGTTGCTGTGTGTCCGTCATTGCCTGTGAAGGGAGTTGACTTCATTCTTGGTAATGACCTAGCAGGTGGAAAGTTGATGCCTGTCATTGAAGTTATGAATGAACCAGAGTTTTGTGAATTAAAAACCATGTTGGAAACGGATGTTTTCCCAGCCTGCGTGATTACGCGTGCTCAGTCACGCCGAGTAGGTGATGTCGTTGACTTGACTGATTCATGCATGTTTCCACTGCTCTCTGGTGATGCATTATTGGAAAAGCATGAGCAGACAAACAACGAAAAATCTGAAAGTGAAGGTAAAATTTTGCCTGAAGCTGAAACACTCCATTTACCTGTGTCGCGTGAGAAAATAATTGCTGCACAGAAAGACGACAAAACACTTAGCACTGCTTTTAATTCAGCTGTTTTAATGGATGAGACAAAGCATAAGAAATCAGCTTATTTTGTGGATAATGACTTATTGATGAGGAAGTGGTATCCTCGTGCTGACAAAAATTCGGATTGGGATGTTGTATGTCAAATAGTGGTTCCAGAACCCTATCGACAACATGTTTTATGTCTAGCTCATGATCACCAGCTAGCTGGTCACCTAGGCATTACGAAAACATATTATAGGATTTTAAATCATTTCTTCTGGCCAGGATTAAAGAAAGATGTTGCTCGTCACTGCCGTACTTGTCATACCTGTCAGATTGTTGGGAAGCCGAACCAGAAAATTCCACCCGCTCCATTAACTCCAATACCTGCGATGGGTGAACCATTTGAACACGTAATGGTTGATTGTGTTGGTCCACTTCATAAAACGAAGTCAGGTAATCAGTTTTTATTAACCATCATGTGTGTTTCTACCCGTTTTCCAGAGGCGATTCCGCTGCGAAAAATCACCGCTCCTGTCGTCATCAAAGCGTTGGTGAAATTCTTCTGTACATTTGGACTACCAAAAATTGTGCAAACTGATCAAGGTACAAATTTTTTATCGAAACTTTTTAAACAAGTACTTGAAACCCTTGCGATAACTCACCGTGTCTCAAGTGCGTACCACCCACAGAGTCAAGGCGCACTTGAGCGATTTCACCAAACTTTTAAATCGATGTTGAAGAAATATTGTCATGACACTGCTAAAGATTGGGATGAAGGCGTTCCTTTAGTATTGTTTGCTGTCAGGGAGACCGTACAGGAATCTCTGGGGTTTTCTCCGGCCGAACTCGTATATGGACACCAATTGAGAAGTCCACTCAAAATTTTAAAGGAACGAATTTTAGAACCCACGTCGAATTTGCGCACCAATGTGCTGGATTATGTTAGCACATTTCGAGATCGTCTTCACAATGCTTGGTTGCTCGCTAGCGAGGCTTTGAAAAACTCTCAGGAAGGGATGAAACGTGAGTATGACAAGAAATCCGTGGCACGATCATTTCAACCTGGAGACAAAGTGCTCGTATTTTTACCTGTTCCAGGCGCATCATTGTCAGCCCGTTTCTTTGGTCCATATGTGATTAAGAAAAAAATGAGTGAAACTGACTACCTGCTGTGTACACCCGATCGCAAAAGAAAAACCCGTGTTTGTCATCTTAACATGCTAAAAGCATACCATGACCGAGAGCTGTCAATGGCGAATGTTCCGGCGCAGACTGCAGGGCCCGCGGTCTCTTCTGTTGCATTAGCCGCTGATCTAACATGTTTGGAGCTTTTGGAAACGGATGCGGATGGTGTTGTACTGAGAAATACTTCCCAGCAATGTGCCAGGTTAGACAACTCTGAGATTTTAAAAGATCTGCACTCTCATTTGAATCACTTGACTGTGGAACGTAGCATGGACGTTGTAAAATTAATTTCTGATTTTAAATGTCTATTTGGTGATGTACCTACTCAGACCAATGTCTTGAAACACGACATTAATGTAAATGGCGCTCGTCCTATTAAGCAACACGCTTATCGAGTTAATATGATGAAGAGATCTGTCATGCGTCAAGAAGTAGATTATTTAATGACTAATGGGTTCACTAAAGTTAGTTGCAGTCCTTGGAGTTCTCCATGTCTGCTCGTATCAAAATCCGATGGTACATTTAGATTCTGTACTGATTACCGTAAGGTGAATGCTGTAACAGTACCTGACAGTTATCCATTACCACGAATGGAAGATTGTATCGATAATATCGGATCTGCACGCTTTGTGACAAAGCTCGATATGCTAAAGGGTTATTGGCAAATACCACTTACTCCCCAAGCTTCTGATATTTCTGCTTTTGTAACCCAAGATCATTTCCTTCAGTATAATACGATGGCTTTCGGACTCCGAAACGCCCCAGCGACGTTCCAGCGTCTTGTTGACTTGGTTTTATATGATGTTCCTAACTGTAGCGCTTACCTTGACGATTTAGTACTATATTCGTTGAGCTGGTCGGAACACATTAGTTTGTTGAACACTGTGTTTGAACGCCTAGAGAAAGCAAACTTGACACTCAATCTTGCAAAATGTGAGTTTGGAAAAGCATCTGTTACTTACCTTGGTAAGGAGGTTGGCCAGGGCCAAGTACGTCCGGTGGAGGCTAAAGTCACAGCGATCACAGAGTTTCCCATTCCAACTACTCGCCGAGAATTGCGGAGATTTCTAGGTATGTCAGGCTATTATCGTAGTTTTTGCAAGAACTTTTCCACTGTTGTGAATCCTCTCACCTCTCTGCTGAGCCCGTCCAAGTCTTTTGTGTGGTCTGATGAATGTCAGCATGCTTTTGAGTCTGTCAAGACGTTGATGTGTAATGCACCGGTTTTAATGGCACCAGATTTTACTCGTAATTTTAAGCTTGAGGTGGACGCAAGTACTGTAGGTGCTGGAGCTGTCCTTATTCAGGAGGATGAAAAAGGAATTGAGCACCCTATTAGTTATTATTCACGGAAGTTCAATAAGCATCAGTTGAACTATTCGACTATCGAAAAAGAGACCCTTGCTCTTCTGCTTGCATTGCAGCATTTTGAAGTCTACCTTGGTTCGAGTAATCTTCCCGTGGTGGTGTACACGGATCACAACCCACTTGTGTTTTTAAACCGTATGTGCAATCACAATCAACGCTTAATGCGTTGGGCACTTGTTACTCAGAGTTATAACCTGGAGATAAGACATAAGAAAGGTTCTGAGAATGTCTTGGCTGATGCTCTCTCGAGGGCATAGATCATGTCTTGTTTTTTTTTTTTAACAAAACGAGTTTGTTCATAACGGTGAGAGTGTTACGGTTCCCGTATATTGTTAGGATTTTTGCCTCCTCTCTCTCTCTCTCTCTTTCTCTCTCTCTCTCTCTCTCTCTCTCTCTCTCTCTCTCTCTCTCTCTCTCTCTCTCTCTCTCTCTCTCTCTCAGCCCGTCACATCCTTTAGGTCCGCCTTCGCGACAGCCGATTGGTTGGGAGACCCGTCACTCATCATTGGGTGACGTGGAGCGATGGCATAAAAGGACGCCAGGAAGAGCGGATGGAGAGCGCTTTTTCCTTTGATCCTGTTTTTTGTGTGTTTTGCCGACATGATTTTGTTATTCGTTGTTTTTGCTTAACTTTCGTTTGGATAAAATTATTTGTTATTATTTCTGCCCGTTTTTGAAGTACTTTGTTATTTTTGTACATCTTTATTTCGATTGTTTGTTTGTTACTTTTGGCCCAGCACTTGCCTGGCAAAACTCAAGTTGCATTAAGAGTTGACTTTGTCCTCAGAGTAAGGTGGATAGGAAGATGTCGTACGACTTCCATTCTGCAAACACGTAGTCAATTCATTGTTTAAAACACCAGGTAAGAAGTGAACGCCATTTGTGTATTTATATTTTTGTATTCTTAGTTTAGGATAGGTAAGTTTATGGCGCTTGGCGCTGAAGACTTTTCTTTTCTTTTCTTTTTATGATTCTAGGTAGGTAAGGGGTTTGTTGATGAGGTAGTATTGTTTTGTTATATTTATTTCTTTGATTTTGGCTTCACTAGTCCCCTTACTCTTGAGTTGACCAATTTTTGTTTGATACTTTGTTTCATTTGCTACTTTATTATTGTAAATATTTCTTATTTTTGTAAATATATTTGGGCATTCTGGTTTCACTTTCTTTGTATATTAAATCACTTTTGTTGGCAGTTTGTTGTTTGTCTCGTTGCTTGAACCTAACACAAGTGAAAATACCACACCGTTTAAATGTTATTACTTTTACCCTAGACTAACATCAAAGAGGTTGTAACAGGGCCCATTGAACTTTCTTTATAATTATAACCTTCCACATTTTTCAGAGACACCCATCATTTACACGATTTCAATGACAGAGCCGTCCAGAGAGCCGCCCAGCTCATGCAGTGGAGATAATAACTACTTTCTGCTGGCCAGGCATGAAAAACTACATTGAGAAATGATCACGAATTGGCGTCAAAGCTAAAAACTTTAAAGGAACAGTATTTTTGTTGGAAATTGGCTCTTTTTACAACTCCCCAAGGTTAAACATTTGAGTTTTACTATTATTTAAATCTATTCAGCCGATTTCCGGGTCTAAAGGAGCAAATTTTAGCTTAGCTTAGCATAAATCATTGAATCAGGTTAGACCATTAGCATCTTGCTGCTGTACCATGACTGCATTTTTTCTTGGAAATAGGCTCATTTTACAAATCCCCCAGGGTTTAACAGTTGAGTTTTACCATTTTTAAAAATCCATTTAGTCTGATTTCCAGGTCTGGAGGGAGAACTTTTAGCTTAGCTTACCATTTATCATTGAATCAGATTAGACTATTAGCATATTGCTGATGCACCATGGATGCAGTAGGTGCAATGATATTGCACAGCACTGTTAGTTATAGCTGGGGACTATTTTCAGGTGCTGCATACTATCATTGCGTCTGCTGCAGCCATGGTACAACAGCAAATTTCCTTGATTATTACATGGGAATGATAGTATAGATCCTAGCCATATTTGCTAGAAAATGGCAACTTTTCATTTTCCATAAGTCTTAGTTCACAATCTAACTATAGAACAGTCAAGCTTTAAATTGGAAAATTATCTACACTGTTTTTAGAACAAGATGCTAATGGTCTAATCCGATTCAATGATTTATGCTAAGCTAAGCTAAAAGTGCTTCAGTCAGACCTGGAGATCAGCTTAATGGATAAAAAAATAGTAATACTCAAAGGTTGCGACCTTTTTAAAATGAGGCTGTTTTACACAAAAAAGTGGAGTCTCTCTTTAAAGTGTTTATTTATTTCACTTGCAGACAGGAAAATGCAGTGAGTGTTTGAGAAATGATCATGAATTGACATCAAAGCTAAAAATTTTAAAGGAACAGTTTTTTGTTGGAAAAAGGCTCATTTTACAACTTCCCCAAATTTAGACAGTTGAGTTTTTACATTTTTTAAATCTGTTCAACCCGATTTTTGGGTCTGGTGGGAGCACTTTTAGCCTAGCTTAGCATATATCTTTGTATCAGATTAGACCATTAGCATCTTGCTGCTGCACCATGGCTGCAGTAGGCGCAATGATATTACACAGCACTGTTAGCTAGTTATAGCTTAGGACTATTTTCAGGTGCTGCATAATATCATTGCACCTCCTGCAGCCATGGTACGGCAGCAAATTTTCTTGATTAATATGCCAGACAGAGATTATAGTTCCTATGCTCCTAGCCATATCATTCTAGAAAATAGCAACTTTTCATTTTCCATCAGTCTCAGTTCACATTGTAACTATAGAACAGTCAAGCGTAAAATTGGAAAATAATCTGAACTCTTTTTGCAGCAAGATGCTAATGGTCTAATCCAATTTAATGATTTATGCTAAGCTAAGCTAAGCTAAGCTAAAGTGCTTCAGTCAGACCTGGAGATCAGCTATTTCTCAAAAAAAGTGGAGTGTCCCTTTAAAGTGTTTATTTCTTTCACTTGCAGACAGGAAAATACAGTCAGTGTTCGAGGTTTTTTGACTGTTTTCCTCATTGTTTCATAGTTTCTTGTTTGGTTTGATTTGGTTGATCCTAGGAAATGACTCGTGGTGTGTGAGAGTGTGTTTTGTGTGAGGGTTTCTGCTGGTATTGTTGTTGTTGTAGGTCAATCTTAGCCTCCCATTTCTGTTTCCAGCATTCGCTTCCTGCATCATGAGCCACTTCCTGCACGGCACAGGACACTTCCTGTCCGGAGTTCCCACAGGCAGGTCCATGTGAAATGTGAAGGGGAAAACACTGTAGTCTATCAGATGTGGATGTGACTTGGGTCAAAACAAAGATCCTAAATGTAAAAATAAAATGCTAAAATTGAACTCTTACATATAATATACTCATACTATTAAAGCAGTGCTATTGTTGTATTATGTATGTACTTTTGTAGTATTTATTAATTTAAAGTTTAATTTTGAGTTTCATTATACGATGTGCTTTTTTATTTATATAAATTTAGATATTTTGACAATTTTTTTTAATGGTTCTGCTTTATTTTAAGGTTTCCTTCTTACAGGGTAACTATTCCTTTACATACTGTGTAATATTAATTCACTATCTGTACTTACAAGGTTAGGGCTAGGGTTAGGCCTCAGGGTAGTTGCATGTAATTATTCGTAATTAATTGTAAACACTGTAGTAAGTACTTACACAACAAGAACCCCTTAAAATTAAGTGTTTATTATTCATTTAATCTCCATCTAAATAAAGCTAACTCTTAGGTTTGCATTAAATAAGACCTCTTTAGTATATCATATATTCATACGATTAAAGTGTTAGTGTTATTTTATAGTTTCGTTATGCTATGTGCTTTTTATTTAACAATTTTTTATGGTTACGCTTTATTTTAAGGTTTACTTGTTGCAGGGTAACTATTCCTTTACATACTGTGTAATATTAATTAACTATCTATATAAGGTTATGGTTAGGATGAGGGTTAGGCCTTGGGTTAGTTGCATGTAATTGTGCAGAATTAATTGTAAATACTATAGTAAGTACACAAGAAGAACTCCTTAAAATAAAGTAAACTTTTTTTTTTTTGTTATTTATTTTTATTTATTATATCTTTAATCTGGATCTAAAAAAGCTAACTCTAAGGTTTATATTAAGCAAGACCTCTTAAGTATATCATATATTCATACTATTAAAGTGTTATTTTTGTATTATTTATGTACTTTTGTAGTATTTATTAATTTAAAATTTAATTTATAGTTTCGTTCTGCTATGTGCTTCTATGTATATATATTTATTTTTGTTTTCATTTTATGGTTACACTTTATTTTAAGGTGTCCTTGTTACAGAGTAACTATTCCTTTACATACTGTATAATATTAATTACCTATATGTACTTCTATCATTAAGGTTAAGAAGAGGGTTAGGCCTTGGGCTAGTTGCATGTAATTGTGCATAATTAATTGGAAAGTCCATTGGATATACACAACAAAACGCCTTAAATTAAAGTGTGACCTTTCTTATTTGTTATATATATTTTTTAATTTTATTATATCTTTAATCTGAATCCAAAAAATGTAACTCTTAGGTTTGTCTACAAGACCTCTTTAGTATCTCCTTTTTTCTTTCTCATAGACATCAGACTTTTGATGATGTTACGGTCAGATTATTCTCATCATTATACAGTATACATTTCACATTTTTTATCTCAAACTACGCTTGGATTTACCAATGTCTACCAAGTCTAAAATCAAACATTGAACTTTCCTCAAATTCCTCCTCAAATTCAGGTCATCTGTAGTCAAAATTCCATGCGAGTCTGTCTAACTTTATCCAGAAATACTTTAGTGAAACACCTTCAGGCAATAGTTAAAGGGATAGTTCATTGTAAATAAAAAATTACTATTTCTTTCTTCTGTTGAACACACAAGAAGATATTTCCGGGTCTGGTGGGAGCACTTTTAGCTTAGTATAGCTAACCCTAACCCTGGAAACATGTAACCATTGACTTCCATAGTAGAAAATACAAATACTATGGAAGTCAATGGTTACAGGTTTTCAGCTTTCTTCAAAATATCTTTTTTGGTTGGTTCAACAAGTCATAAAGGTTTGGAACAAGTGAAGAGAGAGTAAATGATGACAGAATTACACATAATTACACACAGATTTTTTGGGTGAACTATCTCTTTAATTAAAACACAACTAAGAAACCAGAGAAAGCACTTCACCCCTTCTGTGAGTTCTATTAAGCAATTGATCTGATCATCTGTCTTCAAAACTATATTTTGGTTAAGGCCTTCATGTATAGATTGTCTGCTGCACTCAAAAAAATGACTTTTGTTTCTTGTTCAAACTACTCATTTAAAATGAGTTGAAAGTTTTTTGGACAAGTTAATTGTTTTATGTTCCACTCTAATTTGTGAAGACAACTAAGCTAACTTAATACATTTGTGTTGGGACATCATGTAGGAATTGTGTGAATTAGGACTGCACAATATATCGATATCACAATGTGTGCATCACAGGATATACAATGTTGAGTCTGATTTATAGTTGACTAGGAGCTACAGAATTGTATTTAATTGCTGAATTTATACCCAATTTATGGGTGACACAGTGGCTCAGTGGTTAGCACTTAACAGCAAGAAGGTAGCTGGTTCGAGTCCCGACTGGGTCAGTTGGCATTTCTGTGTGGAGTTTGCATGTTCTCCCTGTGTTGGCGTGGGTTTCCCCACAGTCCAAAGACTTGTGCTATAGATAAATTGGGTTTTTGTGTATTGGCCATAGTGTTGCCGTTGGAAGGGCATCCGCTGTGTGGAACATATGCTGGATGAGTTGGCGGTTCATTCCGCTGTGGCGACCCCTGATGAATAAAGGGACTAAGCCAAAGAAAAATGAATGAATATCAAATTTACATGATTTATGCAAAAAAAGGGTTTTCTTACTTAGAATTTTAGTCTTGTTTCTAGTCGAAATATCTACATTTCAAAGCGGAAACGAGATGTTTTTTACTTTGCCCCTCTGACAGATAGTTTTGTTTGTTTTAAGGAAAAACTTGAAACTTGAAAAGTTGAAAACAAAACAATAATTTTACTTAAGCTAAGAGTTTTTAGACATTTGGACTAGAAATGAGACAAAGTAAATTGCATTGCATTGTGATTATTAAATATTTGTACCTGAAGACTCCATAGAAAACCATCAAATAAGTCCTATTCAAATGATCTTATTACAATATCCCATGTTGCAATATTTATTACAGAAAAATAAAATATGGCAATATCAGATTTTTCCAATATCATGCAGCCCTAGTGTGGATCCCAGTATTTTTTACAGTGTGTTTTTTTTTTATGTTTCAGGTCATAAAGTTTGTGCAGCAGCGGTGGCTCCACCTTCAGGTCAATCGCGGTACTGCCCAAACCTCTGCAGGACATATGACTGTTACCAAAAGGTGAGAAGGTAAGTTGTGTATAAGCACGCTTTGTCTGATCTTAACAGACTCCAGCTGAGCCTGCTGACAAACACATTAATCACGGTTGTGTTTTGTTTGTCGTCTTCTCTCTCTGAAGGTAAACTTACAATCAGGAGGTAGTGAGGAGACGCAAACAACTAATGACATGGAGGTCAAAAGTCACCTGATAACAGGCCCTGGTGAGCCCCTCTTTGTGCCTGTTTGTGTTTCTTTGCTGATAAGAACTTGTCTTTCTATATAAGAAGCTTACTTTGTCAGTTGTTGGTCTGGTGTGCGTATGGTTTTTGTCCAGATTTCCTCACAAAGAGGTGAACTTCATTATAAAGGGACTGAAGTAAAATAAATAGAGAACAGGAAATCAGTGATCAATTAATTAATTATTAATGTAGGAAATTTAGTGGTTTAGTGTTCACGGCATAAGAGGATACTAGTATCCCATGACCACACTTCTTAACCAGTACTGTTCTTTGTCTTTCATAGTAATTCATCCTTAAATGTATAAGATTTTAAAAGGATGAACGCTGTTTCATACTTTTACTATATTATTCTAAATGTGGGGAAAATGTAGGAACTACTTTATAAATGATAGATTGTTTATTGATTGTATACATTTTATTGAGTTAGTTTAGTAAAAAAAATTTGTTAAAAAATAAAATTATTTAATTTATTTTATTTTACTTTAATTTATTTTATTTTACTTTATTTAATTTAATTTAATTTAATTTAAATCTTTTTATTACCATACCAATTAGGATCAGTAATATATTTAATTTATTTAATTTAAAAGGACTCTGCAAAAACTTGAGTCTTAGAAAAAAATATAAACATTTTCACAAAAATATGAAGCAGCACAACTCTTTTTAATATTCAAAATCATAGTAAAGGTTTTTTTTTAACCATGAATCATTATATTAAAGACAAGGCAGCACAGTGGCGTAGTGGGTAGCACGATCGCCTCACAGAAAGAAGGTCCCTGGTTCGAGCCCCAGTTGGGTCAGTTGGCATTTCTGTGTGGAGTTTGCATGTTCTCCCTGTGTTAGCGTGGGTTTCCTCCGGGTGCTTCGGTTTCCCCCACAAGTCCAAAGACATGCGCTATAGGTGAATTGAAGAAACTAAATTGGCTGTAGTGTATGTGTGTATGGATGTTTCCCAGTGTTTGGTTGCAGCTGTAACCAAACAAATAATCGAATTTCTGGACAATCATGTGAGTTATCATGTTGAAAATTCAGCTTTGCATCACAGGAAAGAAATATACAGCCGGTACAAAAAAGGGTTTGAACACATAACCATTTTTTTAGGATTTTTTTTTTAAAGGTGCTGTCGTCGACTAAATACATTTCACTAGTCCAGTACTTTCTCCTTGTGTCGTTTCATTGTTATTACGCATAACACATTTTTCTGCAAATGTTTCTGTTATATATATATATATATATATATATATATATATATATATATATATATATATATATATATATATATATATATATATATATATATATATATATATATATATATATGTATATATACAGGAGCTGCTAATATAAAATTAACACAGACTTTGGTAAAACACAAACAAACAAATAAAACAGAAACATTTGCAGAAATATGTGTATATATACAGTTGAAGTCAGAATTATTTGCCCCCCTGAATTATTAGCCCCCGTTTATTTTCTTGCCCAATTTTTGTTTAACGGAGAGAAGATTTTTTTTCAACACATTTCTAAATATAATAGTTTTAATAACTCATTACTAATAACTGATTTATTTTATATTTGCCATGATGACAGTAAATAATATTTGACTAGATATTTTTCAAGACACTTCTATACAGCTTAAAGTGACATTTAAAGGCTTAACTAGGTTAATTAGGGTAACTAAGCAGGTTAGGGTAATTAGGCAAGTTATTGTATAATGATGGTTTGTTCTGTAGACTAGAGAAAAAAAATAGCTTAATGGGGCTAATAATATTGACCTTAAAATGGATTTTAAAAAATTAAAAACTGCTTTTATTCTAGCCAAAAGAAAACATGTAAGACTTTATCCAGAAGAAAAAATAAAAGCAGATATACTGTGAAAATGTCATTGCTCAGTTCAACATCATTTGGGAAATATTTAAGAAAGAAAAAAAATCAAAGGGGGGCTAATAATTCTGACTACATCTATAAATAAAGGAGCTTCTGATGTCTGTTATTTTATCTTATTTTATTATAAATTTGTAATATTTTATAATGTAATTTAAATTTAAAACGTAATTTCAGGCTTTTTGAGCAGAAAAAGCTCATTTAGCATTTGAAAAATTATACTGACCTCAAACTTTTGAACTGTAGTATAAATAGGGATGGGCCAGTATAAGATTCTGACGGTATGATAACCATGGATAAAAATATTACAATTTCACGGTATGACAGTATTGTGATTACTGCTCTAAGATGTATATATTTTTTAAATGTTTTGATAAAAAAGGACAACTTTTTCCACCATTCAACACAATATATGTCATTTTAAGAAATATTTTGGAACAGCAATATTAGGCTAAATAATTGAAATAAATCATTGACTTCTGCTGACTTTATTAGTTTCAACCAACGCAGATTTCTTTATAACTTGAAAAGGCATCTTTGGAACTCTTTTTTTTTTCTTAGAAAAAGGCTAACAGCATGCATGTATGTTGGTGTGCAAGGGATTTGTTTTTCAAGTGTTTCCTGAATCATGGGCTGACCAGTAGCTTTTGATGTAGGTCCTTTTCTGCTGGAGATACTATCACCCTAAAGGCACCAAATAAAATAGTCGTTAATAACAAGTAAAAAACAAAACTTAAAAAAATAACAAGTAAAAAACAAAACCTATAACATAGGAAAAGTATAACAGAATTTTTTTCATACCGCGGTATTCCTTAAAACCAGTTATCATCCCAACAATTAAAAGACGCTAATCTGAGATCTAACCATAACATAATGTGTTTGTGTGTAGATGTACAGGCCGTTGTGGACAGTAAGCAGCGAGCGGAGCGGATGGTGGAGCTGCAGGAGCGCAGGAGGAGCCTTCAGTCGCTGCTCAACACTCGACTAGCAGAACTCAAACGCCTGTGTCTACAGGAGGCGGTCAGTGCAACATCAGATTTTTTCAATTTCGTGTAGCCCTATTTCAAAGCATTTGTCCAAAATGTGTCTCAAAATAATATTTGTCACCAAAAACCATTCCATTTGCTGAAACACTGAGAAAGTTGTGGCTAAATTAAGACTCAAAATAACCCCAGAGTGGATGAAAACATCCCCAACAGCACACAAGGGTGTATTTGTCTGTTTAAACACACACCCAACCCCAAAGTTTACACTTTAACTCCTCTTACAAGCACATGTACAGAAGCTGTTTGGAAAACAGTGTTTCTTTATCATTATGGAGCGCGTCCAAAAGTCACAGGGATTGAAGATGATACGAAGATGGCTTAGGAAGGGCAAAGACACACACCTGTAATTGAAAGGAAGGGAATGCTGCCATTTTTATGTTAATTTCAAAGTGCTTTCAAGTCAAAAATAAAGTGAAATATTGTATATTAGGTATGCTAGATGCTACTTATCTGGCATGGAGAGTGTGTTCTAACAACACGATAAACTCTGCATCTCTCTCTGGTGTCACTGGCAAACCACACAGCATTGAGCTGCCAGATCATGTGACGCCGCAGAGATGCCACCACTTGCCCAGTTAAGCTCTGCTCATACTTGTATCTCAACAAGCTTGCCATTTTAAAGTCGTCCTTTACACTGTTTGTGTGTAAAACTTTGATTGTTTTATTTGTCTCATAGGAGTCATATATTTAAACAGTCTCCCAGGATTTAGCAGGGAGATATTTTTTATATTTGCTGCCTAAGTTGAATGCTTTTGTGATTTCTTTTCTCGAATACAGTTTCTAATATTGTGATATTTAATGGAGCAAGGACGTTTTCACTCTATTTCTAATAATATTTTTTTTTCTTCTGGAGAAAGTCTTATTTGTTTTATTTTGGCTGAAATCATACCAGTTTTTAATACCATTTTAAGGTATTAAATATTGCGTTAATACAACAGTTCGACGGCATAATCGTGTGTAGAAAAAAGAAAATCAAACACAGAGAGTCTAAAAACACTTTTGTAAGAGGAACTACTTTCTTCCGCCATTCATTCACATCTGTAGCAGACGGTCAGAACAGCAGAAACTGTTGCTCATTCACAAACATCACTTTAGAGCTAGTATTTGAATGATTCTATAGCCTAATGTCTAAAGTGATGACAAAACGGGTGATTTGAACGGCATGAAATGCCATCAGTCTACAGAGATTTCCCAGTATTTCTGTTGCAATCGGGATTACCATAATTAACACTGAAAAAGCTTGTCACTTACCTGTTTTGTAATGATTTGATCAGCTGTGGTTCGAAATTTATGCAAAGTTTTTCTCCCCTTAGGGCTTATTATGCGGTCTCTGTCACCATTTTGTGGCAGAACGTCAACAATCTTTGCTCTGCACAGTATGTCAAGCTGGTGAATGCCGATGCACTGAATGCACTGAATGATATTATAAATATTTAAAATAGGCACTTTCCTTATAAATAAACTGCATAGTTGCAATCTAAACAACTACATTCTTGCCTAAAACGCCTCAGAAGTACATTAAATTGTCCAACAGCTGCAATATTTGTCAAACTGTAGTGAGTTGTTTTGTCTATCAGCCAATCAGATTCGAGAGCCAGAAATAGAAAACAATTCTCCAATAATTCAACAATTGTTGTTACTCTTCCATTGAAGAAAGATAAACTACAATGGTCACTGAAATAACTTTAAAGTGAAAAAAGAAAAAAATAATTCAAAAGTACTGGAAATGAAAGTGAAAAAAGGAAACTCAGACATTGCTTTAGAATTGTGGTTTAAGAAAGCTATTAAAAAAGGCAAACTAATGAAACTGGCCTGGACATAAGTGAAGGGTACCAACAATTTTGTCCACACCTGCATTTTAGGAATTTTTCACAGTGTATTTGTTCATTTGTGCTCTTGATTGGTATGTTTGTTCCCAGGAGCTGACAGGTGAAGTTCCTCATGAATATCCTCTGGAAAGCGGAGAGAAAGCTCCTCATGTGAGACGCAGGGCTGGTCTTTCCCGCAGCAGCTCCAAACATAACACGAAAAATGAGGTGTGTGCATGTGCGTGTGTGTGTGTGTGTGTGTGTGTGTGTGCGCGTGTGTGCGTGTGTGTGCACACGTGTTTTTATATCCCAGTGGGGACTTAAACCTGAATGCACACATTCATGGCGACTTGTGTCACTGTGGTGACCAAAATAGAGGTCCCTATAGGTAAACATGCTTATAAATCAAACAGAATAAAGAGATTTCATAAATTAAAAATACAGATTGTTTGATGCGAGGGTTGTGTTTTTAAGGATAGGGGTTTAGAATATGTGGTTTGTATAGTATACTGTAAGAAATAAAGCTGTCACTGAGGCGGTCCATCGTGGCACCTTAAAGGTAAATTTTGGGTACATTTGGGTACTAAAATGCACCTTTAAGTACCAATATGGACTGTTTGGTTACAGATGTGTACTTTTTGAAAAGGTAAAACCCCAGTGACAGCTCCCATACTTTTATTTCTAAAAGAAACATCATTACGTCTAGGAGATTCCCTTCCGGGATATAAAAACAAGTCTCTTTGTGTGAATGTGTGTGTGGGCTTGTTTGAGATAATACGAGTGGCCACTGATTTAATATTGCTATGTAATAGATAAATATCATGAAATGCTCAATGTTTGTATTTAGGAAGAGGACTGCTCTCAGCGCAAGACAAAGAAAACCCTGTTCAGCGGCGCCCTCCGCAGGCACACCGATGCAGAACAACATTCACAGCACAGCAAACGCACCGTTCATAGAGGATGCCACACAGGTGCGCTTAAAGATTACACACTTCAGATAATACACAACATTTGTGCATGTTTTAATCATATATTCATTTAGAGTTTGGAGCCTGTCAAATTTTTGCAAGACGTTTTTAAGTATCTGTTTTCATGTAATCTAAAATGCAGTGAAAACTTGTATATTTAATATTGTTGTATATATATGGTAGTGTATTAATAATATATTATTGTTTTTAATATATATATATATATATATATATATATATATATATATATATATATATATATATATATATATATATATATATATATATATATATTTTTTTTTTTTTTTTTTTTAATTGTAAATTATTAGTGGGATATAAAGTGTAAATTTCAGCATAATATCTTATATACCTAATTTTGTCGTTTAAAATGTTTAATTTTGATAGTTTTATTTTTGTGCTTCATGCTTTTGCATTTTATTTTTTTATATTTATTTTTTACTTTATTATTTATTTTTTCCATTGCAGTTATTTTTTATTATTGCAAGAAGTTTTAAATGTCTCTGTTTTACTGCATCTAAAATATATATAGTTGTATATTATTAATATATTATTGTTTTCATTTGAATATATTTTTAAATGTTAATTATTAGTGTGATGTAAAGCTTAAATTTCAGCATAATATTTTATTATAGCTAATTTTGTCGTTTAAAATCTTTCATTTTGATACAAGTTTTATTTTTGTGCTTCATGCTTTTGCTTTTTATTTGTTTAATATAATTTTTACTTTATTTTTTTTTTCATTGCAGTTATTTTTTATTATTGCTAGACAATTTAAATGTGTTTGCCATCTAAAAAGCGGTAAAAACAATAGTATTTTTATAATATATTATATATTGTCATATATTATAATATATTAATAATATATTATTGTTTTTTATTTTTTATATATATTTTAAATGAAATTTTTAATTGTGATGTAAAGCTTAAATTTCATATATATACACACACAACATATGAAACATATAAACAAGAGATGACAATACTCCCATGTTTACCAAGTCAGTGACATAAATATATATGTTAGAAATAATGATTTACAAACTGAAAATGCTAGATTCCCAAGTGTCTTAAGATTTTGAGTTCACTTTCTGTGAAGTTTCAAAACATAGTTGTTCCAATTGAATGACATAAAGCAGCTCATTTAACCATCTCTGATAGCAAGATAACCCTTTTAGCTGTAATAATGTCAACCATCAGGGCTTGCTGTTAGGTTAACGGAAAGGTGTCCGTTATATTAGAATATCCCATAACAGCCAAATTGTAGTCAGGTTGGATATCGATTTCATAAGCACTGGAAAACAATTAAAAAATGCAACAAAACCAAAATTAAATGTGCCAAAGTCCCTTCTGCCCCACCACATCTGTCACATTTAGGAGATACAGAGGGAACTATTTTACTTAATATGGTTTTAGAGAAGTGAAGGCGATGTAAAATTTTAAAGAGCCCATATTATACATGAAATAGGGTCATATTTAGGTTGTAAAGGTCTCCAACAACAGTCTAATATGCATGCAAGGTCAATCAACACTTTGATGGTCTTATAATCTGTTTTTAACGTGGCTTACATGTGATAAGAGAATATAAAGAGTAACCGCGTGTACTGTACCAGGTTAACAAGTAACAAAACACAATAAATACATAATTTGCAAGCTAGAGTAAACGAGGCAACAATTTTAATCGCACTTACTTACACTAGTGAATAAACCTCAACCACTGACTCTTCACAGTTTCATCTTTGGGTAGAGACTGTCAATATTATCCATCTGAGCACAGCGTGACTTCATTCGTCCTGCGGCGTCTGTGTGTGTGTGTCTAGTGTTTTTTCTGTGTTAGTGGGCGGGGCCGCAGGTTTCAAATCTCCCTGGTTTGCGCGCGTAACTACTGGCGAGGCTTGTGTTTCGTGGCTGCGTCATCGCGAAACACCTAATGACTCGTTATCAAGACGACTCGTTTGAAGCACTATGAGTCGACTCTTTTATAGATGAATCAATAGTTTTAAACACTGTACACTTACAGATTTAAGCCTTAGCTGGATATTTCACTTCACTTAGAGCTGTGTGACACACTACATGGAAGGGCATTTTCAAAAACCCATAATATGGGCTCTTTAAGTTGGATTATTTATGTCTCAAATTTATCAAACCTTTTTCATTCTCAACAGGGCTTCTTCCCAGATCTCATCAGCCGCTTCTTCATTTAAATCCATAGCCCACGCTGTCTTAATGTGCTTAGTGCATATCGGTGCATCAAAAGCCCGAACAAAGCTTTATATCAGATGTCTAGTATCAGGGTTAGAGAATAGTAGATTCTGAATAACATGACTTTCTGTCCCAACACAAAACTTTTTTCTTGAAATAGTTTCTAAATTGCAGATATTGCAGAAAACTAATTTTAATATTTTTAATATTACTATTAACATTAATATTAAATATTAAATATTAATATTAATATTTCATAATAATTTTTAATATTTATGTTTTTACTTTATTATTTGTTTGTTCCATTCTAGTTACTTTTTGTTATTATTATTGCAAGACGTTTTAAATGTTAAATTGACAAATCCTTAAAGTTTGTGTTTGCTCTAAGCAGTGCTTCAGTCCATGATCAAATCAGACAACTCAGATGTAATTAAACTGAGATAATGATTATAGATTAAACTAAAAGGCTGAATTATGCTGCAGATAACACATAGAAATCACTCTAAAACTTGTTGACAGATCAAACTAAGTATCTAAAGATGATAAGAAACCAGTTTAAAGATAACAAGGATTATTGATCAAAAATATAAAGTGATGCGAATTAGTCTTTGGTGAATGATCAGATCAGATTAGTCAGTAGAGGGGTTAAAGAGATAATTCGCCTAAAAATGAAAATTTCAACACCATTTGCTCACACTCAAGTGGTTCTAAACTTTAATTAATTTCTTTCTTCTACTGAACGCAAAATGAGATATGTTGATAAAAGCGTTGACATCCCTTAATATAGAAACAAAAATACTATGGAAGTCAATAGCTGTTTAGTTCTTCCTTTGTGTGCAACAGAAGAAGGTTTGCAACAAGTCAAGGGGGAGTAAGTGATGACAGAATTCATCAGTACACATTTCAGGGTGTACTGTCCCTTTAACTACAGATCAAGGCTGCGTTTCCAGATAACGTTGTCAAAGACTCTAAAGCATAGATCTCAAACTTGATTCCTGGAGAGGCCGCAGCTTTGCACAGTTTTGCTCCAACCTTTTTCACTTCGGGGCCCACTTCTTTCTTCGATCAATTTTTGAAGGCCCACCTATCTGACCTTTTCTCTAAAATGTTTATATGGAATCCTCATTTAAACCTTTATTTATTAACAAATATAAAGAGACAGATACAGATTCAAAGAGAACCACAGATCAACTGGGAGATTGCAAAAGGCCAACTTCTGCTTTAAACTAGACTGACTAAATATCTACTATTAAATATCCCCTATTCAAAACATACAGACAAATGTAAAATGCAGTAAAACACCCTAAATCTGTTGAAACGTGTCAATCTGATGGCGGTTGAGTTTGCAGATGGATATTATATTGAGATTGCTGACAGGAACAGTGAACAGCTCCGCCAGAGCGCGTCTGAAGCTCATATGCAAATTTATTTTACATTCTATGGCAGAAACAGCACTGAGCCTCGCTAGATCCTCCTGTATGGCCACGCGCCTATTATAAAACACTCACAAGACATTAATTTGGACAACTATGCGGGTATATTAAATAGTTCACACAAAAAATACACAAAGAGACTTTCACTTCACGCATAGTTTGAGAATGAACAGACTTATGTGTACTAGTTGCAGACGCGATCATTAGGCTGTTTTTGTGCAGAGTTTGAAGTAATCAATCAGAGAACAGGAGAAAGTACATTACTTCGATCATTCATTTTAAGCTATCTCATGGCCCACCTGCAGGATCGCTAAGGCCTGCTCTAAAGGTACTTCTACTAAAAGTCTTAATGAAAGGTATAACATTTTCTGGCTTGTTACCCGAAGTATACCCTACAAGAGGGTGCTTACGGTTTACCTTCTTACGCACCACTAAAGAAGACATTTTAATGTTGCATATATTTTTTTTACTTTTAGGGGACATGCTATTAATATAGTTATTTTCATAGATGTAAGGTATAGCTAAGAGTGATCCAGACCAAACTTACGAAAGTATGACTTAAAGTGGGTATAGTTAACCAAGTTTTGAGAAACACGTATGTGTTCGGCATCAATGTAATCACTTAATGCTTGCTTAGTTAAAATTAAAGCTTGGATGCAACATACAGATGAAGTCAGAATTATTAGCACCGCTTTGAATTTTTTTTTTCTTTTTTAAATTTTCACAGTATGTCTGATAATATTTTTTTTCTCTGGAGAAAGTCTTATTTGTTTTATTTCGGCTAGAATAAAAGCAGTTTTTAATTTTTTTAAAAACATTTTAGGGTCAAAATTATTAGCCCCATTAAGCTATATGTTTTTTTCGATAGTCTAACCCTACAGAACAAACCATTGTTTTTACAATAACTTACCAAATTACACGAACCTGCCTAGTTAACCTAGTTAAGCCTTTAAATGGCACTTTAGGATGTATAGAAGTGTCTTGAAAAATATCTAGTCAAGTATTATTTACTGTCATCATGGCAAAGATAAAATAAATCTGTTATTAAAACTATTATGTTTATAAATGTGTTGAAAAAAATCTTCTCTCCGTTAAACAGAAATTGGGGAAAAAATAAACAACGGGGCGAATAATTCTGACTTCAACTGTAATTATCTTAAACTGAATAGTTCAAAAAGGTTACAGTTCACTATGAGTGAGACACGTGAGATTTGTTTGTTGTGGAACAGGAAGTGTTTAGGAACCAGCCTGTTTCCGCCTATTATTATTAGGATGATCATGGTGCAAGCTCAGTGAAGTATAAACATGCAGACATTTGTGAAGCTGTCTTTATTAAGAAAATTTATAAACTTTAAAAAAAACTTTGAGTAAACTTGGATCACCCCAAAAAAAAAAAAAAAAAAAACTTTTTTGTGCCATTTTTGATCACATCTTTGTCTTTTTATATATTATTACATTAGAGTAAAACCTCACAAAATAGTTACATATTAAAAAGAGTTATATATTAAAATCATAAATATTTGTACAAATGTATATGTATAGAGAAATATAATATGTATATATATAAATAAATCCCTAAGTAAATGTTTCCATAATTATATAGACATATTGGTTAAAAGAATTATGAAACAAATTATTTGAAAAATTCAAAATAGTTTGAAAAAAAAAAATCATCAGAGGGCTAATAATTAATTTTGTTGATTTGTGTCTATATATATTACATTTCCCAAATGATGTTTAACAGAGCAAGGAAATTTTCACAATATGTCTGATAATAATTTTTTCTTCTGGAGAAAGTCTTATTTGTGTTATTTAGGCTAGAATAAAAGCCGTTTTTAATTTTTTATGAACCATTTTAAGGTTAAAATTATCAGCCCCTTTAAGCTAATTTTATTTTCACTGTCTACAGAACAAACCATCGTTATACAATAACTTGCCTAATTACTCTAACCTGCCTAGTTACCCTAATTAACCTAGTTAAGCCTTTAAATGTCACTTTAAGCTGTATAGAAGTGTCTTGAAAAATATATTGTAAAATATTATTTACTGTCATCATGGCAAAGATAAAATAAACCAGTTATTATAAATGAGTTATTAAAACTATTATGTTTAGAAATGTGTTTAAAAAAATCTTCTCTTCGTTAAACAAAAATTGGGGAAAAAAATCAACAGGGGGGCTAATAATTCAGGGTGGCTAATAATTCTGACTTCAACTGTATACACAAAGTTGAAGTCAGAGTTATTAGCCCCCCTTTGATTTTTTTCTTCTTTTTAAAAAAATTTCCCAAATAATGTTTAACAGAGCAATGACGTTTTCACAGTATGTCTGATATGTTTTCTTCTGGAGAAAATCTTATTTGTTTTATTTCGACTAGAATAAAAGCAGTTTTTATTAAAAAAAACATTTTAAGGTCAAAACTATTAGCCCCTTTAAGCTATGTATAATTTTTCGATAGTCTACTGAACAAACCATCGATATACAATAACCTACCTAATTACCTTAACCTGCCTAGTGAACCTACTTAACCTAGTTAAGCCTTTAAATGTTACTTTAAGCTTCTCTCTTTTAAACAGAAATTGGGGAAAAAATAAACAAGGGGGCTAATAATTCTGAATTGAACTGTAAATGCTGTTGGAGAAAAAAAATAAAAAAAAATAAAATATATATATATATTTCTTTTTTTTTTTTTTCCCCTCCTGAAATTTTGCATGTGTTGGTTTGAAATATAATAGTTAACAATTAACATTATTTAAATAAATAATTATTTTGTAGAATATATATATATATATAGATATACAGTATTTTTTTTCTCGATTGGCTACAGAACAAACCACTGATGTCCAATGACTTACAATGACCCTTGATGTACAATGACCTAATTACACCTTTAAATTTCACTTTAAGCTGAATACTAATGTCTTGCAAATAATATCTTACAGTAATATAGCATAGTAGTATCACTAGTATCTTGAAAAGTAGAACTGAAAAGAAATAAGTATCTTGAAAAAAACATTTTGGTGAAAGTGCTTATATACAACATTTGTGTTGACAGCTGTTTGTATGACTTAGCTGAGTGTGTAAAATTAACACTTAGGTCCATATTTCTGTTCACAGAGAACACAGTGAAGTCGGAGAGCAGCTCAACGTCTGACTCTACCATTCAGGACACTGGTGAGTTGCGGAATGGATCTGTGCATTACATTAGCAAGATAATGAACACCAGAAGTTGAGAGAAGAGGCACTTTTACAATAGCAGGATGAGTGGATGGAGAGACCCGCGGGGGTCATTTACAGTCTCACTTCAATGAGTCAAAGAGCCTGTTATTAACACTCACTCAACTAATCCTGTCCCTGCGGCGTCTGCATTCTCTTACTCTTGTGCTGTCTGTTCAATTCTGAGTAAGAAGTGTTATGTTTTAACAAGTGATATTTATATAGCAGATAATATATTTATATATAACAGTAATAGAGGAAACAATATCACTTCCTAAATTATCTGAAGAGGATTCATTAAAAGGCCACGAAACCCCCCTCTCTCAGCAGGGTGTTTTTACACCTCTAGTTTAGAAAAAGTCAGGAAAGTGGGTGTGTAAAGCTCTGTATAGATGGCAGTGTCAGGGGAGGGAAAGAGGGAAGATTTTGCATATAAATGGGAGTTTCTGTTTGGACACACGCTGATTTTCACAGAGGCAAAACAAACATACAAATGCAGGGGAGAAAGACAGTGACTGTTTACATGGACATCCGTAACCAAATTATTTGCCAAATTCTTAATTTGTCGACTTTAACTGCACTTTGGCAGTTAAGCTTTCACTTTCATTCAGGAACATTTCATGCATGCCCATCATGTCAAATGAGATATTGGATGCGAGGAACTGCTGGAGAGTGCAGTTTTAATGGAATGTTTGATACCGCACAGCGACTGGGAGAAAAAAAAAACCTCCACATTTCTCAGTAACTTAGAAGGGTAGGTCGGTAGTGACAGAAAGCAGTGTGTGTATAGACTATCCTGTCACAAAATGCGGCGAAAATCCTACACGACAGTAATAGTTTGATTAAGGTGTTTACATGTTTTACATGTTCAGAGAGCAGCTTTTACAGTGGATCTTTCAGTTTATAATATTGTACTATAATATTGTAGTGATATTAATATACTGTAAACTTAGTAACTAAATCATTTTGACTAAGGTATGTCTTTAAGCACTGAAAGAGTGCTGCTGACGATACGAACTAACTTTGCCATCTGAATAAACATAAACCATAAACACCGATCACACACTTACCAAATCTGTAGAGAAAGTAGAAGCAACACCAACTGGAGCTGCGTCTTTATTAAAAGGAGCTGAGCAGAAAATCCGGATTTCATCATTTCCAGATACGAAAAGCTCTCGGGTAAAATTTTTTTCTTACAAACATATTTCTGTCGCGTATCGCGTGCACTGTAATCCACACGTGAGTCCAGCTGTACTCTCATAGCAGGAAAGTGAAAACAAAACCTTCGTTGCAGCACATTTATAAACACAACACTAACAACCCATGTCTCCAAATTCTTGTTCTTCCACTTGTTTTGGCAACACAACGTGGTGTCTCTCTGCTGTCTGAACACTGTAACAGGTAAAATTCTTCGAAGCTATCTTGCATATTAATGAAGTTGCACCTCATTCACAACCGAGCGCGCTGATTGGTTTGAAGTGCCAAGTCTTTCTCATGAATGAATGCTGCACACTCAGAGACGTCACGATGTGTTCTAATCTAATCAAGTTTCTAATCGCCGTGATGCAGCTTCAAAAGTTCATTTCAAACCGGAAGAACGAATTTGCTCAAAATAACACAAAAACAACCAATTTTCACTTTACACTAGTGAAATATGTGTCCTAATAGTGTTTTTAGCAGCGTGGGACATATATATGACTGTCAACATCTCAAAAAATGTGTTTTGTGACCCTGGGCAACTACATAATGAGAATGAAGCCTTTAAATATGTACTTATTTTGCTCACCTGAGTTTAAAGGGAATTAGCCATTTCTCCTCAACTTTTTTCTTTTTCGACCTGGTTTTGGTATTGCTCAGATGATACGTCAAACAGACACGGGTGGTCCTGCCAAAGTTCCACTAGTTTTTCCTCCATTACTTGGGTCCAAATAAACTGATAATGAGCGTTTTTAAAGTCTCCCCCAACCTCCCGCTGGCCTGCAGGTACCCATGCAAGTGGATGCTGCTCTCTCATTGGCTGTAAGTGATCGCTGATGTTATTTTCAATCAGAACTCATTCACACAGCATGATTTGAATCGCCAACAGCTCCAGGTATTTAGCATCACAAATATCTCACAGGCGTCAGCGACTCATCTGCGATTCTCTCAGATCACATCTTTGATTATTCATACTGTGTGATTGTTACTCGTGTGCACAGATTTGCCTGTGATTTCAGGCATTTGTCTGCGATTTCTCGAAATCTGTCGGCGAGTCAAAATCGGGGCTAAAATCATGCAGTCTGATTCCGGCATTATATTGATATGATTAAGGCTCTTTATGTAAATCCTACAGCTATGGTTCTAACAGGTAGCATTTGTTCATCATTGTTTAATATAGCTAGAGGTTCTCGACAAGGATGCCCCGTAAGCCCGTTTCTATTTGCACTTTCACATGAACCATTGGCACAGACCATACGCATGGACAAAGTTATCACCCCGATTATAGTTTTGTGGGACTGGCCATCATATTTCATATATCATATATATACGCAGATGATATCCTCCTTTATTTAAGTAAATCTTCGCAGTCCGTTGCTAATATTTGATAAATTTTTGACAGTTTTGGTGAGATCTCTGGATACAGAATACAAAATCTCCACTTCTTCACTGAACGATGCAATAGGAAACATCACATCACCCTTTGGTATTCCTGTCGTTAAACAATTTAAGTACTTGGGTATTATGATTGGGGCTTCATTGCAGTATATCATTAAAGGTGCAGTAGGTGATCTGCCACAATGCTAGCCTGTTAGCATAAATCTCTGAAACACCGTCGATCCCCTGCCATCCAAAGCCATGCCTCCTGAAAACCTCCTGAAAAACTTTAAAGATGACAGCAGAACCCTCTCTCATGTGTTGAGCTAAAGCTTGGCCGACGGCGTGCAGGAATTACACTCATTATTACACTAATTTCTAAGCCATGTTTACATGCTATTTCTGACTGAATATTCAGAGTAGCGGTAAACAATATAGAAAGCGCGTCACAGGTTGTCATTGTTCAAAAATGAACCAATGTGAATATAAAACCAACTTCAGCTCAGTAAAGTAGGCTAGGCAGAACAGCACAATTTACTTGTGTTTTGTTGTTAAACTAAATAAAATCTACATTATCAACGCTGTAAAAGGTCCCTTATGAGACTGAAAATAGTCACATCAATCTTTCACCGGAAGATTTCAGTGGCTGAACAACACTTCTGTGTATATAACCCATTCATAACAACCCACTCTACATCAGCTCTGCTTGACAAAAAGAGTTTTAAAACATAGCATTACCTGTCTAAGAGAAATACTTCAGCGATGGTGTTGTCCTTCCTCCAGCATGCAAAACAAACTCCAATATTCATTCAGGATTTTAAAAAAGTTTTGATTCAGCATGTTTTTACCGCTCTCTCTCTCTCTCGTGAACGCGCAGCACGTGTATGCACACAACGGCAGAGCTGCGTACAAACAGGTGCGCAGTAGCTCAAATCTGCATTTGCTGACAGACAGTTTAAGCTACGTATCAGAATTATGGGAATTGTCGGCCCGACACTATTTAATTGGATGAACATTTTTAGTTTTATGCCTTACCCAGACTATAAAAATACATATAAACACATTTAGATCTTTTACTTTAATCATTACTATTGGAATGTGAAGAGACTTTCAACCAGCACAACATAAAATGTTTCTGACGACAATCACCTAATGCACCTTTAAGTCCAATTATGAGGACATACTTTAAAAAATTACACGCAACTTAGAAAATTGGTCATCTCTTCCAAACTCTCTTAGATCACGTGTCTCGATTATTAAAATGAATGTGCTGCCCAGAGTTAACTTTGTGAGTTCTATGTTGCTTCTTCCACCTCCTACTCATTTCTTGGATAGATTACAGAGAGTAATTACCAAATTTATCTGGAATTGAAAACGACAGCGTCTTAAACTTTCCATAAGGCAACGAGACAGATACTGTACGTTGGTGGACTTTCACTTCCAAATTTTAAGCTTTATCACTGGTCCTTTACGCTTCGTCTCCTACTTTGCTGATAAAATCTAAGTTTCTTGGCGTTCGCTTGAGGAAAATTGGGTTCTTCCATTAAAGTTGAATAAAATTGTGTTTGCTAATATACCTAAAAATAAGTGCAAACTCAGTTTTGGCCCCTTAATATCACCCTCTCTCAGTCTGGAGAGCAGCAGAAAAGGACTGTAATATTCATTCAAACTGGAATCCTTGTTCTCCTATCTTTAATAACTGTGCTGAACACTGTATAAATAGTGCTATATAAATTAATATAGCACTTAAATAGTGCTATATAAATTAAATTGCCATTGTCATAAGAGAACATTATTTTGAATACTGTTATATCTGTGAGGATCTTAACTGTATAGAAGAAGGTGAGATCTGTCCCAGCCTCACCTGACTCTCTCTCTCTGTGTCTCTTCATCAGAAGACGTCTCTGATGGTTTGTCACCCTCACGTCTCAAGCTGGTCTCCGAGAGTCCAGACAACAGGATTTCTCGAAAACTCTCCCCTGTGGAGATCTATTACGAGATGAAAACTCGCCGCAACTCTGTGGCCAGCTCAGCCAGGTATACAAACACCACACACAGCTTATGATCAGTACAAGACAATAGAAACAGCTGATTTTACACTTAGGCCCAATCCCAATTCTATTTTGTCCTCTACCCCTTCTCCTTGGCCCTTGAAACAGAGTGTGAAAGGGAAGGGCTTCAAATTTACCCATAAGAAATGGGACAGCACAACACCCGCATATGCTGTCGCGATCTCTTACTTCATATGAGCTCAACAACGGTAACTGCTGTAGTAATTCCAGTTGCGTTATTTTTGGGTATTTATCTTTAGGAAATCACCGAAGGCAACGATATCATGTTATCATAACAATATAATGTGACAATAAGATCGTAACTGTACTTTGCATTTATCTAAACACAAGACAACAACATTAATATACCAGACACTATAATATGATCATTACTAGCCACTAGACTTTTGTGATATGGTATTCGAGTGACAGATGTGAAAGTATGTTGTGGGACTGCTATGCAGGAGTTATTATTATAAATTATAGATAGCAAAATTTAGCGTTTTTAAAAACCGTTTAATGTTTTAAAAAACATGATGTTAAACACAAACGCGGTTATGAATGTAATAAAACATAAGCTTGGTTGTTGTAAAAATTCTTAATAATGCCAAAAATATTAATTTGTGCATCTCCTTTTGTTTTAAGGAAACTCTTTATGTTTTAATTGTTATGTATGGGATGTAGGTTTTATTTTTATTTAGTATTGACTGTGTTCAGCACTTTGGGCAGTGTTGTGTTGTAAAAATGTGCTAAATTAACTGACTGACTGACTGACTTTTACTGACTGACCGACTAACTGACTGACTGACTGACTGACTGACTAACTAACTAACTAACTAGGATAATAAAGGTATGGAACCGCTTGAGGTATGTAAATAGTGAGTAAATGTTTTTTTGGGTGAACTATCCCTTTAACAAAGGCACTGCTTTTATATGGTGAGCAAAATAACAGTTTTATAAAACATCTAATAAATGTATGTTTTGATTCACTACTGTAGCTTTATTATTTCTAGTAACCAGCATTTAAAATGCATATTTTATGCTTTAAGAACTGTAAAACTGACAGCATTGACTGAATCTTCATATCACTGTTTACAAGCTGATATTAAGGCTGCATTTACACAGTGGATCTTGATGGTCAATTCCGATTTTGTGGCTGCATCCGATTTTTTTGCTGACCTGCTTACATCATCTTTTAAAAGTGACTTGTATCCGATTGTCTACATTTACACAGCACATGTCAAAGTCGCATTGACCAGGAAAAAAAAACAAGTGGGCACTGACTGACAGCTGATAATAAAAGAGCGCTTTTTTCTCCACTCCTGCATTAAATGTGTTCACAAGGTTTCATTTTTTTTCCTTTTTGACAAGTTGTTTTGCTATAGTTTATGACAGAAAAGTTCTCATTTTGCCATCTTTTAATCTAGTAGGCAACTAGTAGGCATTTTAATGTAATGTCCATGGCGTGATTTATGGAACCGACGTAAGCTACAGTTTTATAATAGTTTATATTGTTGCTCTCTCTCTCTCGCATTGAAAGGTGAAAATCTAATCTACCTGCTTACAATGCAAACACAAGGGCACAGATCGGATAAATTTCCACATATGTACAAGGCCTGAATCAGATTTAGGTAAATTGGAATCTATGTGATTTTTTTTTTTCCTGCTTACACGAACATGGGCCACATCCGATCTGTGCCACATGGGAGGAAAAAATGGGAATTGAGTCACTTGAACCATGGAGTGAAAATGCAACCTAAGAAATGCAAATGGGTATTTAAAATCTGAAACGTGCTGTAATCAATCGATAATTAAAACAGGCTGGGCCAAGATCTGGACCAATCAGAGCAGAGTAGGCTCTAATTTCATGCATAAAAATTCTTTAACAAAAAATACATTTCAACATGGTCGAAAAAAAAGCAGGATGAAGCACAAGCATATTATTTTCCCACCCCATTTCCACACACATCATTCATCTATTACTTAAACTTATTTCTTCTTTTACTTATCTCTTCTTTTTGCATGAGACATATTTTATCCTTTTGGCATCTTTGACATGTTTGATTCCATTTGTACATTTACATTTTATAACATAGACCCAAAAATACATAGTACTACAAACAGCCATATTCATTTATAACAGCCAAATTTCATTTATAAGAGTTTTATCAAAGGCAAGA